>NC_138370.1:1306974-1382906 GCF_054177405.1 Leptonychotes weddellii
GCGCCTGGGTGGCTCAGTTGGTTAAGCGACTGCCTTCAGCTCAGGTCATGATCCCAGGGTCCTGGGATCGAGTCCCGCATCGGGCTCCCTGCTCTGCGGGGAGCCTGCTTCTCCCTCTCCCACTCCCCCTGCTTGTGTTCCCTCTCTCGCTGTGTCTCTCTCTGTCAAATAAATAAATAAAATCTTTAAAAAAAAATATGAAGGTAGAGGGATTACATTACACTGAAGTGTTAGGAAACACAGTGGTTGTGCCTGGGGCCCTAAGGGTTTATGTTTCCATTTTCCTGTTTGCCCAGGGATTCTGCCCCGCAAGGATCTGTTGGCCATGCGGTGGTGTCCGGGAGCATGTCTCTGGTCCATTCTGATGATGGTCAGTACCTTGGAGAGGGCGCTGAGAGACTCTGGGGGGGGCGGGGCGGGGGGAAGCCTGAGGTCAGGAGGTCTACTCAGGCTTTCTGGGAGGATCTGCACATTCCTGAGAAGTGACCAAACTGTCCCTTCCCAAATCTTCATTCTTCCCCAGGATGCAGTCTCGGAGATGTCTCTGGGGCCTCATCTCGAGTATTGCTGCTCAGAGATCAAAGGAGAGGCTGCAGGTTCTGATTCCTTTCAGAGAGTCAAGGGCTCTCCCTGCGAGCAGCAAACTCCACGGCCAACAGAAAGACAGTGTTGAGGCTGCCTCATTGATTTCATCTTGAAAATACCTGGGAAATTCTACATTACCAGTCTCATCACAAAGAAGTTAAAAATTCACAATGACACATATATATTCGAGAGAGAGATTCAGTATGTGTGCATATATGTATATATATAGTCTTGCTTTAATTTTATTCCAACTGTATACATTCTATATATACATTTAATAAAGTGCTATTCTACAATTTTGTTTAATATTTGAGTGCTGTAATCTACTTACAACTCTTTATGATTGAATAACTTAACCATTATTTAAGAATTTTAAAATTCAAAAATGTAATCAATTGACTTGATTTACTGTTACTTTGTCTCCATGGTAATATTTTGCTAAGAGCCAATCTAGCTATGCAAATATATGCACACTTTATGTCTAGAAATTCCATTTAATTTTAATAAGTAAGTTAGTAGACAGAAATCATATATTGTTGAATTAAAAGGATTATGAATAAAAAATGAAACAGTGATTATCTCACTAGAGGAATTTTTATTATTCAATTACTCAGTTATGAATTAAAATGAGACCGGGAGTGAAAAACCTTGAGTTGATCTAGTCAAATTACATATTTGAGGAACTTTGTGGAAAAAACTAAAGGAAACAATATGAAAGCCACACTCCAAAAATTATCAGAAAATGCCCCCAAACCATGAAAGGGTTGTTAATTCTAGTTACTTTTCATTCTCATTCCCTGATATAGTTTTGGAACTTTGAGCTACTCAGAAAAGACCCTCATCTGGCATTTTTATAAAATAATTATTACGTAAGTATTCATAAAACAATCTTGTACTCTTGGGGCACCTAGGTGACTCAGTCGTTAATCGTCTGCCTTCAGCTCAGGTCATGGTCCCAGGGTCCTGGGATTGAGCCCCGCATCCAGTTCCCTGCTCAGCGGGAAGCCTGTTTCTCCCTCTCCCACTCCCCCTGCTTGTGTTCCCTCTCTTGCTGTGTCTCTCTCTTTCAAATAAATAAATAAAATCTTAAAAAAAAAAAAAGAATCATGTACTCTCAAGCCAGTAGAATAGAATTCTCCCAACATTCACAAAGTTTTAAGTGAAAAAAGTTGCAAAAACCATTCCAGACCTGCAGAAAGCACAGTCCAACTAGGACCTTCCAACAGCAGACTCAGGCTGGGAACAGAAGGGAGGGAGCACGAGACCACAGAGCTTCGCAGGGATGATGACTATCCGGCGGGTGACGCACAGACCTGCTCTTCCCAGGCCCAGGGGACAGGCTAAATCCTCACCCGGTGTCTCTGCCAACTGGTAATCCCAGGCCAGTGCCCGAGATAGGTCACGGCAAACAAGCTCACTCTGATTTCCTACATTGTGACAACGAGTGAGGTGAGAGACTCTTAACTCTAGGAAACAAATTGAGCGTCGCTGGAGGGAGGTGGGTGGGGGAATGGGGTAAGTGGGTGATGGGCATTAAGGAGGGCACATGATGTGATGAGCACTGGGTGTTATATGCAACTAATCAATCACTAACTTCTACCCCTGAAACTATAATACATTGTATGTTAACTAAATTGAATTAAATAAAAAAATTAAAAAATAATGAATTTAAGAAGTTTAAAGAGAGAGAGAGAGATATGTTGGGACTCTAATATATGCCAGAGTTTTGTGGGCTTTAAAATCTAACCCAAATCTGAGCTAGGTTGGGTTAAATAATTGTGAATGTGGTGTTTTCTTTTTTCTTTATTCTTTACATTGTCAGTTGGAAGCAATATTTATTTCCCAGTCTGAGCATTGCTATCTGGTTCATTTTGTTTTGTAGTTAAAACCGTTTGTATTTAATAGTATGGAGGTACTGTCTCTTCCTTGTAGCTGTTTTGACAAGATTCTCCACAGTCATCATGAAGGCATGATATTACCATAATTCTCAGATGTAATCTATTATAAGGCACATAATTAGGTTCACACCAGCTTTTATGAGGAAGCAAACAAGAGGCACTAATAAATATACAGATCAGTTGCAAGAGGCGTTGCAGTTACAAAAGTTGAAATCTGAGAAAAGGCTTTTACAGGAAAAAGTAATGAAATTGGATACCCAACTTAACTATTATATGTGTAGGATCTTCTTAAAGCATCGATCCACAGTAAATATGACTTCATTAATTCTGTGCATCTTGAGGGAAAGCTGAAGAAAAAAATAATTTTTACAGAATTTTCTTAAAAAGTCAGAGTTTATTTTTTAAATATGTGCTGCATTTTATCTTTTTTTTTTTTTTTTTTTTACCACTTTTGACATTCCTATTTCCAGCTGCAGTTGATGAGCTTGCACTACCATCTCTTCCAAACACAGCAAAGGTCCAACAAATGGCAAACAGGAGTGTGGTGATTCCTTTCACTCTTAGAAACAGAGATGGAGTCTTTCAATACACAGATATCCTCAATGACACATTCATTTTAAATATTTGAACATGAGAAAGGGAGTCCACTCTTTTTGTTTCTGATTTCCAGAGCTACTGCACTTGACACTTGAGATGACCTCATTCCCAGAATGTGTTCCGCGGAGGTCTGAGATGCCCGAGCTCCGGGTACCCCACAGGAGGAGGGTGGGGGCTGGGGCCACTGGGAACGGTGACCAGAGCATCCACACATGGCCGTTCAAGGTTTGTGCACACGATTCGAGGACTGTCTCCCACCTACGACCTCACTCTTGCTCTTAGTAAGCAAAATGTGTATAATAAAATGGACATACATTTCTTTGAAAACAAAGCCACAGAGAGGCAGTTGGAAGACCTGTTTCCATCGTATGGAGGGTGATGTTTTAGCAGGGAGGTGGAAGGAGGATTATGGAGATTTTTAGCTTAGAGCTACACAGCTAAACCAAGTTATTTTTTAAATAACTCTGAAAGCATTTTTTGGTACCTATATTAAAAAGGAAGTGGAAAATGTATGCAATGATCCTTTATTACAAAAAAATCTCTTGAATAACTAAAGATCACACTTTTTGATAAACAATTATAAAAAAACTGAAGAGACACATGGTAAAGCTTCATTCCGTTATTTAACAGATCTTTATTGTGTCTTCACCAGGAGTCAGGAATTTCAAAGCAAAAAGAGAGAACAGGAACGTGAACAGTTAACTACTTACTACAGAGAATTACGCATGGAGACTAGGAACCACTCCTGAGAAATGTTACATTTCCCATTAAATAGTTACTTTTTTTAAATTACAAAGAACAGATATTGTATCAGTACATTAACTATTACACCTCAGTAGTTTCTCATGTTTTATAAAATACTTTATATTTTAATGTCAAAGATTTTTGAAACAATCTCCCTATAATTCATGCCTGTCTTTACCTACTCACAGAGCATGTATATTTCAAGATTTTTTTCCTGAAGGATGTACTCACTACTTCAGTGCTGTTTTGAGTCTGCACCCAGCTGAACATTACCATTTCCAACATATTTAGAGGCATATAGTATAATTAAAAACAAAGTTCTTCCTAACCTAAAAGATCTCCCCATGAAGGAAGAGAGAAAGAAAACAGTTTTTATCACTGAATAGGCATTAAGTCAGGATGTGATGTGCATCACGGACCATCTGCTAAGATAGAAAGAAATTTCTCCCTTTCATTGAGCCGGGTGGATGCACCTACTACTCTCAGGATCAACACTGGTAAGAAGATTTTCCAGCACCATTTGTCACAGAGAGTTCATCCTAAATTTACCTGGTAATTGGAATGACCAAGTGTGTTAGCTAATTGGCTTAATCCAAAGGGGGAAAAAATGTCTCTTGTTTTTGCATCAGGAGAGGCTATTTCTGTCACTGGGGCAGGTGCTCCTGAAGTTGGTCTCCCACAGAGAATGGGAGACAGGGGCCCTAGTCCTAGATGATTACCTTTCAAAGGGTTGGCTCCCAGGTCTTTGAGAAAGGAATTCCTGAGTCTAAAGCAGGCAAGCTTAAAAAAATATACATACATTCCAAAAGACAGAGACCATACTTACATGTTTTCTAAAGTAAATGCTCTAAGAAAAGGGAGACAAGAGAATCTAACCTCCCAGTTAATTGTGTTTCCCACACCTGTCACTGTGTCCCCTCCCCTGCTTCCTTCCATCTGTGAGGTGGCTCCGAGAGTCTGTGGCCGGGAAGGGAATTAGGGCCAGCGTGTCCGGACATGCCGGCTCCTCGAATGGTTTCCCTTCCCCCACGGCTTCTATTGCTCCAGCTCAGACTGTTTACCTCCGTCCCCCTATGGAAAGATAGCTTTACCTTAGAACTCACCTCTGTCCTCACAAACGTGTTCCCTGCGGGAGGGAGCCTTGGTTTTCCTTATCACTCCTGTGTTCTAACACCCAGCAAAGCTCCTGAGAAGGGTCAGCTGCTTAAAGCACTTAGGCAATGAATACACGAAACTCTAAGTGAGCCTTTGTGGAAGTGAGTGCTTCCGGAGTCCCTGATAATTGGTGCATGTTTTGATACGTGTGACTCGTAATTACCTATTTTATAATAAATACAAACATATTGCAATCAATGCTTGTTTCTGTATTGGTAATGCAGGTGTGTTTTACTCTTTTTCTGAAGGAAACTGGTTGCTGCCACGCTGAGCAGAGTCCACATTCGCGTGAGCTCACCGGGCGGATGGCAGCGAAGGCGCAGGATGCTAAGCGCTTAGCGGCGGGAAACGCCTCGACAGCATGCCACGGCGCTGTCTCTCTGGCCAGTAACTGGGTCAGGAGCGGCAAGGATGCACGCATTTTCCTGGAAAGATCCCAATCTGCAAATGAGTCCGCCTGCCAGAACTCTTAAAACACATTGATTTTTAGTTTGGATGCAATCATGTTTTGAGGGTTTTGTACCCTCTTGGGTGTTGCCATAAAGGACTTATCCCCCCTGCGGAATATCAAGATGCTTTTACTCAAAGAGAAGCACCAGATAGTCAAGACAATGTACACAGTTAGACTTAATTCTACCTCATTGTTCTACAAAAAATACAGATATAATGCAGATTTGTGTCCTTTGTTTTTCTCAAGGACACAACTTTAAACCCATACTTACTGCACTGTGGAAATCTTTCGTTCTATGATTTTATAAAGTGAGGGTCACCTGGTGCCAAATTGGGACTAAATTTATGAATACAATGTGGTCTTTCTTTCTTCTTTCTGTCTTTCTTTCTTTCTTTCTTTCTTTCTTTCTTTCTTTCTTTCTTTCTTTCTTTCTTTCTTATGGGAGGAGTAGAGGGAGAGAATGTGCTATGTGATCACAGCTGGTTTAACCCCTTAATTTCAACTGATGTGGAGGAGAATAATGTGTCTTAATAGCCCTACAATTTTGTTGAAGGAAGATGAGAATAGATTCCTTGTAACCACTAGGGTACTGACCCATGTCTTTGCTAAAACCCTAAGTTTATTTTGAAAATTTCCATAACATAAAAAGAAGCAATATCTTAACCTTAAACTTTCCCAGAAAATGAATTTGGGTCAAACGATTGGCCAAAATGCCCCCAGCATCAGGTACAGAGCAATAAATAGGAAGCTTTACTTTGAAATCTTCTTCAATTTGTATTTTACCCTCTTTTCCTTGGGAAACTGTCAGATTACCTCTTATCATGCACCAGTTTACCTACAATCTCTTTTTTCATGTCAGAGAAAGAAATGGGAAATGTGTGGGGTGTGTGGGTGGCTCAGTTGTTGAGTGTCCGACTCTTGATTTCAGTTCAGGTCATGATCCCAGGGTCCTGGGATCAAGTCCCACATCAGGCTCCATGGTCAGTGCAGAGTCTGCTTCTCCCTCTTCCCCTCCCCCTGCTCACACCCTCTATAAAACAAATAAATCTTAAAAAAAAAAAAAAGAAATGGGGGGACGCCTGGTGGCTTAGTAGCAGGTTAAGTGTCTGACTTCGGCTCAGGTCATGATCCCAGGGTCCTGGGATTGAGTCCCACATTGGGCTCCCTGCTCAGCGGGGAGTCTGCTTCTCCCTCTCCCTCTGCCCCTCCCCCTGCTTGTGTTCTCTCTCTCCGACAAATAAATAAATAAAATCTTTAAAAAAATGGGAAATGTGTGAGTAGGATATCATTTATATAAAATACTTCAAAATATCTAGTGAAACAATTGATTTCATTAATTTATGTCAGTCTTTGAGTAAATGAAAGTCTAGGATTATTTCATTATAAAAGACAGAATGCACTGCTGTTGTGTCATGATTTCTTTCTTTCAATATTTTCAATGCAGGTTTTTAAAGATTTTATTTATTTATTTATTTATTTGAGAGAGAGAATGAGATAGAGAGCATGAGAGGAGGGAGGTTCAGAGAGAGAAGCAGACTCCCTGCTGAGTGGGGAGCCCGATGCGGGACTTGATCCCGGGACTCCAGGATCATGACCTGAGCCGAAGGCAGTCGCTTAACCAACTGAGCCACCCAGGCACCCTCAATGCAGGTTTTTAATACTGTACCTCTATTTTTGTGTAAACACAGAAAGAGAAACAGAAAAGACTCTGTATGGTTACATGATGACTGTGCATAAACAGCCCTCTGTAACATCACCTGCTAACAGGGCAACTAGGTCAAGGTACTCAGCTCCATTAAATTGAAGCTGCCTGATACAGACATTGAGAAAAAAAGTAGTGTCTAAGACACAGATGTGTTGTGCTGGTTAAGATGATTTATAGCATCCAGCTCGCTGCAGGCGTATGACAAGGGCTTGAAAAGGAAGTAAACATGTGTATATTTATATATAATATAAATACATATGCAATATATGTGCATATATATATATATTCATGTGTATATATGTATCCATATATATTTTTCTGTAATTCATACTATAGGGAAAAAAGGACATTCCTTCTAAGATAATGCATAAATAATAACAGGTATTGTAATTGTCTCAAATTTCAGGGAGCTAAATTATCTACTTTGTTTATTACAGACCCCCAATTCAGGCTGTCTCTGTGATCTAAATCCTCATGCAGCATTTCTGACAAATCTTCAGTGAAGGTATGAGAAGCAGCTAGCTTCTTCTGGGAGTATTTTTCTTCTCTGGTTGTGGGCTGAGAGTCCAGGCCAGTGCCACGCTAAGGACCACAACTGGGTGAAAAAGAAAGCGGCATCACATTTTACACTTGTGTGAAGCTGATATGACCAAGTTAAACTCTGAGGGGCTTCTTGGTGGTGGTGAGGGACAGGAAGGACCCAGCATGAGATGTGAACAAGTGTCAAAGGCATTAGCTCATTTTCCTCACCAGATATGTGAACGCTGACATGGCTTGGGAGCCTGACAAACGACAGAACTGTGTGTACAAAGACGCCTGTGGTCTCACCCTGCTTGAAGAATAAAGACCCATGAGAGGTGCCTATGTTCCAACCAGCTAGAAACCAAAGCCCTGGACACAGATGACTTGAATCCTTTCTCACTCACAAACGTCAGGTGGATCTAGAATTTTCCTCCAAATAAAAATATTCTTCTAAAATGAGGACTGGAGTTTTATCTAAAAAACAGAGAATGCTTTGCCAACACATGTCACCAGTAAAAGTACGAAAGCAAGTTCTTATAGGAAAAGAGAGATATACAAAATTCAAGAGGACTTAAATCCACAGAAAGCTTACATATGTGGGTAAATACGTAGAAAGTGAAATATGTATAAAACTGGTGTTGATGACAGAAACAATGTAAAGTCAGGGGACGAGCTGTTGCCTTGATGGAAGGTTCTAGTGGTAAAGTATTGATATGGATTAGACTGTAATGTATTAAGTTTGCATGGTGTAATCCTCAAAGGATATTAAAGGAGTATGTGATTAAAAGTTCATATAAGGAAAATGGAAAAATATAAAATATCACATAAATCTAAAAAAAATCATAAAGAAAAAGAATAAAGCATAAAGTAGGTAGGTGAAGTAGAAAATGGACATGAAAATATCAGAATAAAATTCATTTATGTCAGTAATTACATTAAATGTAAATTGTTCAAACAGTTCAAATAAATGGCAAAGACTGTCAGGCTGGATAAGAAACAAATCCTAATTACATGCTCATAAGAATTACATATTTAAATATAATGACACAGGGGCACCTGGGTGGCTCAGTCAGGTAAATGTCAGACTCTTGATTTAGGCTCAGGTCATGATCTCACGGGTTGTGGGATCCAGCTCTGTGTCAGGCTCTGTGCTCAGCAGGGAGTCTGCTTGAGATTCTCTCCCTCTTTTCCTCCCCCCATTCACATGCTCTGTCTCTCTCTAAATAAATAAATACATAAATAAATTAAAAAATATTTTTTCAAAATAAAATATACATAGTCACACAGATAAACTGAAAGTAATGGTATGGAGAAAAGAGAGGCCATACACAGTCTGATATAGGAGGTGTGCCAATCCACGCAAACTAGATTTTAAGGCAAGACTTACTAAAGATTGCGAAGGCTATTCCCAGTGGTAATAGGGTCATGGAGACATAGAAGAATCCAAAAGCTGTATACCTCTCGTAACTTGGCTTCTAAATATCTGAAGCACAACACCACTGAAAGAACCAAAGGATATATGACTAAATGCACAGTCATGGTGGGACCCCTGAGCAAAAATCTCTCAATTTCTGATAGAGAAAGACCAAAATAAATAAATAAATAAATAAATAAATAACCAGAATGCAAATCTGAAAAACATGATTGCTATGCACATAGCACTGTGCTCCTTAATAACAAAATTCCTCTTCCTTTCATGGGTGCATGGGACACTTGTCAACATTGTATTTAGCAATGTATTTGTCCAATACATTTGAAAATATGGAAATCATTCAGAACATGTCCTTGTTCCACACTGGATTAAGCCGTGAATCAATAACTAAAGAAAGGACTGGAAAATCTTCTGTTAGATGTCAATTAATTCACAGATAAACCATGTGTAAAAGAAGATATGAAAATGGTTTTTCATTTCAAATATTTTAAGCTAAATGGTGTAGACACTGTGGTGTAGGGGGAGCTCTTGCTTGAGAGAAAAGCGTCGCCACGGATGTCAGTTTGGGGAAAGAAGAGTGACTGAAATGTCAGTCGTGTAAGGTGCCTCCACAACAACTAGAGAAAGGCCAGCAAATCACATCTCAGGCAATTGGTAAGACTGAGAGAATCAAAATAAAAACAGAAATCAAAGAAATACAAGCAAATACATGACAAAGAACATCAGCAAAGCCACCAGTCGGCACTTCGACAAGATTAATGCACTCAGGATTCACCACCAAGAATGATCAAGTGAGGAAGATGGAAAAGACAAATTGCAAGTATGAGGAATGATAAAAAGCAGCAGAACAAATCATATCCACAAAAAAGATTACAAAGAGTTATTAGGCGCAATTTTACACCAATAGAGTTGACATTTTGGTATAGCAAATAAATTCTCCACAATACAATCTATCAAAGCTGACAGAAGTAAAAAAAAAAAAAAAAAACCCAAATAATGCAATATGTGTTTTTAAAAATTGAATCTGTAATTACATCCTTTCACAAAATAAATCCCAGACATAGATTTCTTCACTGGTGAATTCTTGCATCTTTTAAGAAATAAAATACAGCAAGTGTACATATTCTTCTAAAGAACACGAAAAAGCAAGGAAAATATCCAATTCTTCATACCATCAGCATAGCCTACACTGAAAACAGCACAACATTGCTGAGAGAAGCAAAGGAGACCCTAACTTTGCAGTAATGCACATATTGTGGGTATATATCATATATATTATGCAATCCAATCAAATCCACCAAAAAATGTCATGCCATGTGGCTGTTCCTTTCCCTTAATGGTGGATTTTGATATAACCTGTCAATATTTTCCTTAATGTTTGATGCCTTTCGTGGTGTATTTTGGTTTTTAAATATTTTTTCCTTTTACTTTTAGATTGACATATCTGGAATTCTGACCATGACCTCTATATATTTATGTATGTACATATAATGTATATTTTTCTATAAATCAATAAGAAATAAAAATGAACTCAACGAGAAAATGTGCATTGAAACAGACACAGCACAACATATGAAAAAGACAACCACAAATCGCTAGGCACCCAACCAAGTGCTGAAATTTTAAGAAGATGCAATCTTGCAGGGCTTGACAAGAACACTGACCCCCTAGAACTCTCAGGGACTCTGAGGAAGTGTTTGGCGCTCTGTATTTAGCTGAGCACATCAAGACCTCAGGACACAGGCACTCCTCCCCTGACTCAGAGATCCAGGGATGGGCTTACCACGGGACAGGTGTTCATCCCTCATCACTGCCCCACGTGTAAGCTATCAATTGTCCCCTCACAAAACAGTGGGTATATAAACTGATGTATAAATTATGGATGAAATCCACACGCCTGATGCTGTGGGGGAATCAGACGACAGGTGTACATAATTACAATTATGTTACATTCCAAGGCCCAACACAAATTCATGCCTCTAAACTCAGGACCATGTTTGTTCCACGTGAGGGATGTTTGGAGCAAGGTCGGGAGCCCAGGGGAAGCCCCATTGCTGGTGGAAGCTGGGGTTTCTATCTGATCATACCCTGCAGACCCACACCAGTTTACAACTTAGCACATCTCATGAGGAACAGCATTGCCATGTTATGCTGAGTACTTTATTTCTAGGTCATTCTGTGATTAGATTTCACTAGCAGTTGGAGAATCCTTTAACACACAACTGTTACTATTAGTGTCATTTTGCCATTTTGTGTGAACTAGTATTATGTGAAACCTTTTTTTTCTAGTTTACCAATCAGAAATTTCATATGTGATTTTTGAGTGCTTCAATTTTAAGTAGACTGACGTAAAATAGAGTGTAAAAAATAGAATATGCATGTCGTTTCTTTTGTGAAATATATTTATGGGTGTGCAAAATAATGACCTATAATCAATCTCCCCAGTTTATTGACAATTCAAAGGACTGGTGGCTCAATTTCTTTAGAAATCATTTGGATATCAACTTAGATCTTGAATATATATATTTTTTAAGTTTTAATATAAGTCATTACCTGCCATATGGTAAGTAAAAAATAAATGTGAGTTCAGTTAGGAAATAAATATACAAACATCTATCTGTTGAGTACTAACTAGATTATATCAATTTTTAAATCAATTATTGGGTTAATTAAATCTAATTTCATTCCAAAAATTATTCAAGATGTCTTGCAAAATATACATGTGGCACTAAGCAGAGGTCATCTAAGCACAGTGGAAAATAAATAAAGAAGCCGTTAGAAAAACCAAAATAAATTACTAAGGCGATTCATTCTGCCGGCTTCCACACCTTTGCTAACAGCGGTGGTGGATCTGATTCTGGGCTTCTTAACAAGGGTGTAAATCATTGCTCATAAATGATCCCCAGTACCTTCAGAGTGAAATCACATGTGTGACTATGGAAGATGCAATTTCTTTCTTTTTTTTTTTTTTAAAGATTTTATTTATTTATTTGAGAGAGAGAGATACAGCGAGAGAGGGAACACAAGCAGGGGGAGTGGGAGAGAGAGAAGCAGGCTTCCTGCCGAGCAGGGAGCCCGATGTGGGACTCGATCCCAGGACCCTGGGATCATGACCTGAGCCGAAGGCAGACGCTTAACGACTGAGCCACCCAGGCGCCCTGCAACTTATTTCTTTAACTGAAACTAAAAGCAAACAAACCAATCATTTTTGTTTTGCTTCCTCATTAAAAAAAAAAATGGCTTTCTCAATATCTCTACATTACATCCTCAACAACATCCCTGTATGAGGCACAACAATGTGTTCGGGTGGCGTTTCTAAGTGCCCAGCACCGTACGTTGTTGAAACGTCAAAGCACGGTGAGTTTTCGATGAGACACAAAGCTGTTACCATCCAAACAGGGTTCCACGGTGTAACGAAAGCCCCACGTGAGGAGGCACAGAGAAGCAAGCCCAGGGTCAATGACACGGTCGGGAATATGAAAGATCTGTAGCCAAGCGCTAGTTCTGGGCAATGTTTATTTGTCTAATAACCAGCTGACTCACATGCAGAACAGGGGTAAAACAACAGTATTTTCCTCCTGGTGGTGGGTACAAGTTTTGAATCATATGATAACAAAATCAAAGGGCTTGGCTCAGCCAACTTTAAAAATGTTAAATCCTGGGAGGATAGACAGCTTTGCCTCCCCATGGCCCCTTTGCCCTATGCTAAGCTGCCTTCACTCATATTCTCCCTCTGGGTGGATGGCCCTCTTGGCACTTTCCAGCACCCTAGAAATAACACGGGCCCCGATCTCTCTGGGGACCCAGCCAGGCTCTCACCCGCTCTCAGCCCCCACCGTGATATGGCCCCAGCCTCCCCAGCTCATGCCAACCTGACACTTGCGTCAGGAGTCACGTGGATGAAATACAGCGCTTAGCTTGTCCCTTCACCGAGTAAACGAGGCCAAGGACCCTGCTGAGCTCCCGGGAAAATAATAGAGACCTCGTCCTCGCACACAGCCCTCAGACAGCTGGCCTCAACATATACCAATTCGGACCTCCACACTCACTAGGCAACATTCAGATTTCATCGCCGTTCTTCAAACACACTGTGCTTTCTTGACAGTTATTTGCAGTGTGGTCCCTTTCTCCTCAAACGGTCTTTCCCCTGTCTTGCTAACAGAATTCGGGATTTGTTAAGATCATTTTGAGTGTCCCATGTCCTTGGGAAAGGCAGCACGAGGGTCTTCTTCCCTTGGCTGCTTTTCCACCTTATGGTGATTCTCTGAACATGCTCATCTTGGGTTGCAGTGAATACATTAAGTGACTTAGCGCTTTTCTAAAATGCGTAAATAAATGGTCAACTATTTGATCTCAAAACAAAGGTTGAGTTCTGTTATTAATAAAGCAACGAGTAGAGGAAAATTACATTCTTGGTATATTTTCTCTAAAATCTTGTGACAAACTTACTCTCTTGACCTATTTTAAAATTTCATATTTTTGTAAAACCCTTCTCTGTGTGTCTCGGGTTCTGGATCCCTGTAGAAACAGACTTTTCCCCAACAACTCAGGAAATTATCAAACTGAGAATAGGTTGAGCCTGGAAACTCTTTCACAGTTGCTGCACACATTCACTGCGAGATCGCTGATGGAGGATCTTTGAAACTTGCCTGTGTTTTGAGCTTTGATAAAACAAACAAAAAACCCATCAGCCTCTGCGCAACACAGTTAAGTAACTATTTCACAAAACATTTCTCTCTTTTGTACTAAGAAATATATCTTCCAGAAACAAAGGAAATTGATTACAACTTCAGATACAACAAAATACCTTCCCAATTTTCCACGATACTGAAGTTATCGGAGAGGAGACTTTCTCATGTTGTGTCCTGTGTGCAAACCACACACTCCTCGGTTTGACACGAGGAAACGGGAGTGTTTGTTGCAGTTCGAGTTGTCTGTTCATTGAGTGCATGCTCCTTTCCATCCTATGGATGTGGAGACGGCGCACCAGATCCCCAGGGCCCTGTGGCCTCTCTGTCCCGGGCGTGGCCTCCCTGGGGCTCAGCTTCTCCATCTGAGGAAGGAAGGCGGGATAAAGAGGCTGTGGAGGTGTGTTCTATTGTTTCTCCTGTTCTCATCCCTACAAGGTGGATAACCCAAGAGTAGAAACAATTTATTAAATATAAATATGTTTTTTTTTTTTTTTTTTTTTAAAGATTTTTTATTTATTTATTTGAGACAGAGAGAATGAGATACAGAGAGCATGAGAGGGAGGAGGGTCAGAGGGAGAAGCAGACTCCCCGCCGAGCAGGGAGCCCGATGCGGGACTCGATCCCGGGACTCCAGGACCATGACCTGAGCCGAAGGCAGTCGCTCAACCAACTGAGCCACCCAGGCGCCCTAAATATAAATATGTTTTAAAATTTAATGCAAAAGCAGTGCCCAGCTCAGAAGAGGGGAATGTAGGGGCGCCTGGGTGGCTCAGTCAGTGAAGCGTCTGCCTTTGGCTCAGGTCATGGTCCCAGGGTCCTGGGATCGAGTCCCGCGTGGGGCTCACTGCTCGGCAGGAAGCCTGCTTCTCCCTCTGTCTCTGCCTCTCACCCTGCTCATGCTCTCTCTCTCTCTTTCTGACAAATAAATAAAATATTTTTAAAAAAAAGAAGAGGGAAATGTGTAGCTCCTCTTGTATCCTAAACTGATAGATTCATGAGAGGTAAGATTAGTGTAAAGGAAAGTAAGTTAATATTCTTTAAATAATTTTAGCACACACGGGGAATGGTTCTGTCTCCTACAAAATGGGAGACTCACAGAAACTATGAGCTTAGTAATTCTTTCATTACGTTCCCTGTTTCTAGATGTGGAAAACAAGCAACAGAGAGGACACGATCTGGGGGAGGGGACGTCCTTGCTTCATGCACAGACAGTAACTGGGACCCCGCTGATTACAGGAGCCTAACTGGATTCCGTGCTTTGAAATATCTTGTTTCCAGAACTACTGAGTGTTTCAAATACATGGACCCCTGGGAACATTGACACTGCCTGTAAGTCGGTCTATAAACCAGTGATTTGATTTGATTTGATTTGATTTGACTTGATTTTTACTTCAACTTTGATGAGGTATAATCGACATATAAAATCCTAAGTTATTTCAAGTGTGCATGGGGGTGATTTGATGCACGGACGCACCGTGAAAGGGACCCGCCCCCATCTGGTTAATTAACACACCCGTCACCTCACACCTTTATCTTTTTTGGTTTTGGCGAGAACATCTATGTTCCAGTCTCTGAGGCAACTTCAGTTGTGCAGGACGGTGTTATCAACGGCAGTTCTCCTGCCGGAGCCGAGACGCAGTGGAGAGTTTGTGCCCGCGCACCAACCTCCCCCTCTCTCCTCAGCCCCCAGCCTCCAGCAACCACTTTTCTACTGTGTTTCCAGGAGTTTGACCTTTTCTTCAGATTTCACCTGTTAGGGGCGCCTGGGTGGCTCAGTGGGTGAAGCATCTGCCTTCAGCTCGGGTCATGATCTCAGGGTCCCGGGATCAAGTCCGGCATCAGGCTCCCTGCTCAGCAGGGAGTCTGCTTCTTCCTCTGCCTCTTACGTGGGCTCTCTCTCTCTTTCAAATAAATAAATAAAATCTTACCAAAAAAAAAAAAAAAAGGGTTCCACATACGAGTGCTACTGGGACCAGTGGTTTCAGTGGAGGGGAGCCGTCCCTTCCCGGAGCCTCGCAGCTACCTGTGACATGGTGGAAGCCTGTGGCGTCCCCTCCTGCCTCCTGCCCAACTCGGTGCACAGCTCCATGGACAATCATGGCCCCGGGATGCCAACATCAGCTAGAGATGTGTGTTAACAGGGAACACACTCTTGTACAAGCAGAGGAAACTGTGCTGAGAATCACACTTAACGTTGTGTCCCAGTTCTTTCCATGTGGTTATTACAAATTCAGAAAGGACTTCTTATTCTTTTCTACCCAGATTAGTATAAGAGCATCTTCCCAAAGCATCGTGGCCAGAAATGAGACCGACACACAGAATCCCTCAGTTTTCCTACAAAAGGCTGCTTCGCATTAACCTAGGAACCGACACGTCTGGGTGTAGAGAGCCGCGGCTGCAGAAATCTGGTCGCCAGCACCAGGGCAGGTGCCTGGCACCGCAGTTCCCTCCTCGGGGTCCTGGAGCCTGAAGGCCAGGGGAGCAGGGCTTCTCCCTCAGCGCAGGTTGCACTGGGCCTGGGGGCCCCTATCTATGCTGAGATCCACAGCAAATCCCCTGAGATTCCAGCAGAGATCCCCCAACCACAAACCCAAGTAGACTTTTCCATGATCTTGCTCCCAGTTCCATCTCTCCTCTAACTGGAGGGGCCAAACCCCACGCACAGAGATACATGCACCAGCAAATTCACCTCTCTTCCAGGCTTTGATCCTCAACCCTAAACTCTCTCTCTTCTCCTAATCATAAAACAAAAGTACCACAAACACCAATGGAGATAAGTATCTGCCCACACTGAGTGTTTTTCCCAAGCTCCAGCTCAGGCACCAAATGCATCCTGATCAGACACTCAGGTCCTTTTGACTGAATTGCTTCCTGTTCAGCTGGAGCCCCCAAACCCTCCCCACATTTACCTTGGACATCTCATTGGATTTGTCAGAAACCATAGATCTATGACGCAAACACTGAAGTCCATGCTGGGTTGCAGGAAATGTGAATTTGGTGACATACATGTGTTTTCTTCCATTCATTGTTTCATATCCCAAAGTAACTTCTGGGGAAATCCTTAAAATTCAGAATTTCTCAGGGGAATTTTGAAAGAAGTGATCAGAAGGTATTTTATGAAATAATTGGCTAAAGTCTTGGTTCTTCATGGCAGAAGAAGGAACAGTATTGATGGTAAATAAAATGGTGGATAAAGCAGATGTACATGGTTTACATTATTCAAAAATCCATCATTGTTTGTTTATAATGAGGATGTTGCCAGATTATCTCCTTACATCATATTGCTGATGAAAGATCAACTTCGTGAACATGCCATGAAGGATCTTAGGACCTAATATTCCGAGTGACCAATTGGTTTTAGCCTTGTTTTCTTGCATGGCTGTAAGTGCAGATTTGATTTGCAGACTCAACCTTAAGGTGACCGACCTTGCAAAACAGAAAATGAAAAGCTTCTTCTGACCCACACAGCCTGGGTCTACATGCCCAGCCCACTCTGCAGTACATGTAGGAAGAAGTGAAGTTTTAATTTATTCCTGATGTCCAGTCTGCCTGATAGAAGAAGAATTCCCCTACCTCTTTCTGTGATGGAGTAAATATAGCCAAATAAAAAAAAATGTAGATATTAATAAACAACATGCTTGGCAAATACATCAAGATACTATGAAATGTCTTTGACCAATGTCTCTAAATAATTTCATATCATTTTCATATTTTGTCTTAGTAGATATTGATATTTCTGGCTTTGGTTTAAGCGTAAAAATCCCCTGCAGATGGGTTTCTGTCTGTGCTGTATTTGGGGTTCATCTCTGAATTTACACCCTATTGTTTATAGTCAGATGAAATAAGGAAAGGAATCTGTTTTCATCTTTCTATAATTTCACTGATAGCCCATCTGCAATATATATCTATATATGTTCTAAAGGGCCCCACGTGTCAAGATCTCCCCCATTCCTTCAAAGGGTTCCTGCTGTGTACACCATTTTTGCTTTCTTCAACTGTGACTAGTTCTTTAAAGATGCATTCTAATTATGAAATACTTAAAACCCAAATGAAGGGAAAGAGAACAAGATAACAGATGTCCAACTTACCGTCACCCTACCTGAAAAGTATCAGCCTCCTTTCTTTTACACCAATCCATGTGCACCCTTGTCCTGCTCCAGGCTGAATCATGATTTTCTTTAGCTGAGGGGTAATGAAAATATAATCAAATGAAAGCATTTTAAGTGTTCATCTCAATAGGGTTTTTGACGAGGGCGTTACCTGGGTTAACACCACCCCAGGTAAGAGTATGGCGTATTTGCCTCGCTGCAGGAAGTTCCCTTGTGTCTGCCCAGGACAAACCCAGCCCTGGCTCAGCGCTGGTCTCTAGTATCTGTTGGCATATACGAGTTCTGGGGGACCTCATGCCGGTGGGCACTCTTCTGTGGGTCCTGCAGTCAGCTGCGCCCCTGGCTGGCTCATTCCCACTGCAGACTAACAGTCCGTTGGGTGAATGTTTCTCAGTGTGCTCATCGTCCACTGTTCATGGCTCCAGTTTGAGGCTTTTATCAATAAGGCTGCTACAAGCACTCTTGGGCAGGCATTTTGGGGACACATTCTTTTCCTTCTTTCTCTCGGTTAATGACCTGGGAGTGACAGTGGCTGGTCCAAAGGCACAGACCTATTTCGATCACTAGGAAGCTGCCCTCAACCTCGAACAGCCATGTGGGGGCTGCAAGAGGTTCCCATCCTTGTCAACATGGGTATTTTCAGTTGTGTCTTGTTACCATTAGTGAGTGAACTTTGCGGTCTTAGTTTACATTTCCTTAAATTTGACTACCCCAAGTTCCCACGGCTGTTCTCCTATGTTTCCTTCTGGAAGTTCTATGGGGCTAGTTTGGTGTGTAGATCAAATTATCTTCCCAGTGAAATAAGACAGGTTTCAGATTTAACATCTGACAGCCAACCGATGTACTACCCCATATGGACAGCACATTAACTAAATATTAATATGATAGTAAGTTAATAGAAGAATATAAAACCACATGATCATCTCAGTTGATACATACAAAGCAAGAATTTGACAAAATCCAACACCCTTCCAGGGTAACCCAACAAACCAGTGATATATTTTCCTCTACATAATAAGGAGCATCTATGAAAGTCTCAAGCTAACATCACACTTACTGGCAAAACACTGAATGCATTGCCCCTAAATCCAGCAATGAGGCAAGGGTGTCTGCTCTTACTACCGCTATTCAATGCTGTAGTAGATATTCCAGGTGGGGCCATCAGGAAAGAAGAATAAATAAAAGTAATCCAGATCGCAAAGGTAGAAGTGAAACTATCTTTGTCTGCAGATGGCATGATCTGTATCTAGAAAACCCTAAGGGTCTACTTGAACACAAGTGGGTAGAACTAATAAGTGGGTTAGGCAGAACAGCAGGTTCAACTGACAAAAATAAATCATTTCTTTCCACTATCCAGGAGTGAAATGAAACTAAAGTTAAAAAGAAAGAATTCCATTTGTAATGGCATCAGAAAGAACAGAACATGTAAGAATAAACTGAATCAAAAATGTGGAAGACTTGTACAGTGAAAACTATAAAACATCATTGAAAGAAATTTAAGAAGATATAAATAAATGGAAATACAGCTCATTTACATGGATCAGAATATTTAACGTTGTTGAGATAGCAATACTGTCATCATTGATCTACAAATTCAGTGTCATCTTGAGAGTCTAGAAATAGCCCGAGGAAAGAGTCTTTTCAGTGATCTGTCCCGGACACCTGACCGTCCACCTGCCGAGGGATGAATGCAGGCTCCTTGCTTGCACCGCACGCAAAAATCAACTCGAATGGATTATAGACTTAAATGTGAGAACCTAAACTGCAAAATTCAGAAAAGAAAACATCGGGGTCAATCTTTGTGACCCCTTTACATGCATTCGGATGCCTAAAAGAAGAAAGACAGACAGTAATAAACATTGGCGAGAATGTGAAGAATATATGTAATTAATGCATGTGAGGAAAACCAGTATGGTATTTCCTCAAAATGCTAGAGTTACAGGGGGCCCAGCAATTCCACTCCCAGGTGGACATGCAAGAGCATCCACACAACAACTTGCAAACAGACGTTCAGAGCACCGCGTTCCTCACAGCCCAAAGGTGAAAGCAACCTCGGTGTTCATTAACCACCACAGGACGAATGGCTGGACCCAGTGCGTGCGTCCAGGGAAATACTACTGGGCAGAAAGGAAGGATGCAGCACTGGCCACACTGCGTCCTGGCTAACACAGACACTGAGCCTAGTCCACATACCCCGTGACTTCATGGCGCGAAGTAGCCAGAACGGGCACGTCCATGCGCCCCACATGCACGGTAGCATCTGCCTGGGGCTGGGGAAGGGGCCGGGGAGGCAAGGGAGGGGACGTCACTGACAAAGGGGGTGGTGTTTCTTCCTGAGGATGGACAGGAATTTCCTCAAGTTACATTCTGGCCACAGTGGCCGCTGACCTGTTCCTCTGAATGGGTGAGCGTTATGGTTCACGAAATCCACCTCAATAAAGCTGCAAACAAAACAAACTTCGGATGAGATGAATGTAATATTGGGCACTGTTTAAAAAAAAAAAAAGCAAAATGGAAGACAGCAATAAAAATCATCTGAAAAATAAGCAAAAAGAGATTAAAAAATAATTAGTAAATCAGAGAGCCGTGGAATAAATACAAATGACTTCATGGATATTTTATTGGCATGCCTGAAGGAAAAAAGAAAGAGATGGGGAATGGAAAGGTATTTGAAGAAATCATGACCAAAATTGTTTTTCAGATTTGATGAAGTCTATAAAATATGCGCACCCAAGATCAACAACACCCAAGCACAAGAATATATATATATAAAAAAGACATAGCAAAGGAATATCCCCAGCTAACTGATTAAAACCTGTAATTAAGAGAATATTTTAACTGCACTCAGAAACAGGATACGTAGATGAGCGGGTGAGGACAGCAGTGGATTTCTTATCAGACATAAGGCAGGTGAGGAAGGTAGCTTTTAAACACTGGACACAAACACTCTTTATCTGGATGTTTTCACCCAGCAGCAACATCTTTCAAAAACAAGGGTGAAATGAAGCGTTTCTCAAGCACAGAAAATTTGAAGGAATTCATGCGCATCAGACCCGCGCTAGGAGAATGTTGAAGGAAGTCCTTCCAGGAGAAGGAGGAGGATCCTCGGGGAATCGTGAGTCCGCAGCGGAGGGAAAAGCAACGGGAAAGGTAATTATGTGTATAAAATACAAAACACTTTTTCTTAACTTTCTTTACTTTTTTTTTTTGTGTGTGTGTGTGTAGGCTCCACGCTGTGCATGGAGGGGCTTGAACTTACAACCCTGAGACCAATACCTGAGCTGAGATCAGGAGTCGGGCCCTTAATGGGCCCGTCATTTAAATTTCTTGAAAAGGGAAGCAGCTGCTGGAAGCCACCGTCACGTGGCTGCACCAGGGGGTCCACACGATGGGCAGCATGCAACGCACGTGAGAGCTTGCACAGCCATCAGGAGGGGGACGCGTCCCCACAGCGTCTTCCAGCTGAGGGGGGCTGAGGTCACCTCCAGTGGACTGTGACCAGTTAAAGGTGAAAGCTGCAAGCCCCCAAACGAGTCACCAAAGTAGAACAGCAAAGAATGATGGCTAGCAAATCAACAAATGAGAGGAGGGAATTCTAAAGCAGAATCCAGGAAAAGGTAAAAAAAAAAAAAAAATATATATATATATATATATATATATATATATATATATATAATAACAGTGGAGCAAAGACGAGCTGGGCAAATAGAGGATGAACAGCTGAGAGCACAGTTTTGGAGTGGTGGCTTTTTGTGTTCCTTTGTGCATTTGCACCCTGTGGATTCTGTGTCAATTCCGCCTCTGGAAAGCTCTAGAAAGATTAACTAGGACATGTGTTAGTGAACAGTGCATTCTCACAACAGCACCAGCTAGGCTCTGGCTCCCTAACGATCAGAACCAGGGGAGCCGAGATACGCAAGCAAGCACCTTCTTTATGTTTTCTTCTTCCTCCTCCAATAGACAAGGTGTAGCCAAGATGGTTTTCTTTGTCCTGTGTCTCAGTCCACATCCCAAGATATCAGTGCCGTGTACCTCACCTGCTCGGTGATGCTCTGTTCTTCGTGCAACCTGTCACATGATCTCACTTTATTCTTTCTAAGGCTTGTCCCCCCCCAGCACACACGTCGAGCTTGTAGGAAGGCAAGGTCAGAGCCAGAAGGCACGGAGGCCACTGGAGGTTTGGGAGGGCAGGAGGAGAAAGCTGCTGAAGGGAAAGGGTGAGGAGTTTGCCTTTTTCAGTGGCCAATCTACTTAACCCTTTAACAGTTTGTGTGGCACAGACTCTGTCATAAAATAAGTAAGTCACGGGGGTGGACAGTACAACTCAGGGAATATAGTCACTACTGTTGTAACAATGTTGTTTGGTGATGGAGGGTGAGCACGCCTATCACGGTGAGGCTGAGTAACGCATAGACTTGTCAAATCAGGGTGCTGTACCCCTGAAACTAGCATAAGATTGTGTGTCAACTCTACTTCAAGGAAGAGTGCTTGAGCATCCGGGGGACGAGTCCCGTCAGCCTTTCAGACGGTGCTGCCCAGCGTGGGTGCAAAAGCAGGTGCACCCTGCTCCGCTCGGCTCCTCCTGACATCCCAGGAGGCGGGGGTCTGAGCGGCGTGGCCGCCACGTGGAGCGTGGCCGCCTGCCCCCTGCGGTTGGGCCGCTGAGGCGGTGGGGCCCCTGGATACTGTGGCAGAGCCGTCCTTCCAGAGAGCAGAGGCATCCTGGCCCGAGGGCCGTCCTGAGCCTTCTGGAAATTACTAAGGTTTGGGCTAGGAGGCTCACATGCTGTGTCTGTACGTAATACCTGCACATAGAGCATAATCTTGATCTTAAACATTGTCGTGTGTATTGAACATCTCAGGACAATTGGGTAATACAGAAAATAAACAAGAATTACGTCGCTCACAGTCCCACTTTCCAAAATATTCCCCATTCCTATATATGTCCTTTTTTTTTTTACCTTTTAATATATGTGCAAATTAATATGGATATGCCTATTAAAATGGTGTTGATTAAACAGCATTTCATGTATGCTATATAATACAAATGAGATCAGTTTGAAGATGTATGTTGTTCAATAGTATCTTTTATAAATTGGATAATTGAAAGCATGAAACAAATGGAGCAGAAGAATACAAATAGGAAACAAAATAAAAGATGCAAGCCAATATAAATAGCATAAGAAATTATGCATTATGAATATTTATGATGAGGGATATATTGATTTTATTTTAATCCTCACAATTTATTTATTTATTTATTTATTTTTATTTATTTTTTAAAGATTTTATTTATTTATATGACAGAGAGAGACAGCGAGAACAGGAACACAAGCAGGGGGAGTGGGAGAGGGAGAAGCAGGCTTCCCACTGAGCAGGGAGCCCAATGTGGGACTCGATTCCAGGACCCTGGGATCATGACCTGAGCCGAAGGCAGACGCTTAACGACTGAGCCACCCAGGCGCCCCTAATCCTCACAATTTATAACTTTCAAACAAATACGGTGTGTGAAATAAACTTTAGTCCATCATTCAAGAATTTAGAAGCTCAACCAGTCCTTATTATGGGGTCATAATTTTATGCTATGACACATATGCTCTAAAGGAGGAACCCGGTGGAAATAAATGATCATAGAAAGGTGGAAAAAAATTGGAAGAAATCAAAGAGAAACTCCCACCACCCACTGTCTACCCTGCGGCATGCAGCCTGCCCTTTAAGTTGGGTACTCTCTCCTACTGTATGGTTCTAGAAAAGCCTCCATACTACCCCAAAGTCCTCTTCCTGTTAATTCACACTTAACTTCAGGGAAAATTTTGTGTTGATTTTGAGGTGTAAGAAAGTTCTCACATTTGGACTGAAAACAAAAAACAAAAAACAAACAAACAAAAAAACTCAGACTCATTCCCAGTATGCTTAAAAAAATCCTTTAGTAAAATTTTTATTTCCCATATCAGCTTGAGCATCATTATTTTCTATTTTCTATTTAAGATTTTTGTACTTAAAACACACCTCACATACCAGTTTTCATTTTATTTCCAGCTGACATTCAGTAGCAAAACTTATATGCATCCCATAAATGGCATTCTAAATGATCCAACACAGCCCTGAAATATGGAAGCCAAAAAAACGTTCAACGCTGTGATAAAAAGCTATGTGGTATTCATAAACCTTCAAGCCTGTCAGGGGATTTTGCTGACATGTCTCAGAAGCCTGAAGTATGAAAGCTTGGTCTTGCTTGCCTCTTTCATTCCACGGTCAGATACCATTGCTGTGAAGGTACAAAGGTATTGTTGGAGTGGAGTTTGTAAATGCAGACTGGAGTTTCCCATACCCCACAGTTGGCTTCATATGCATTCCATCTCAGGTTCTAATTGGATGTTGATGTTTCACACTTTATCATCAGAGGATCTCATCAAAGGTGGAAGGAGGATGTCTTGAGTGTGTTTCTAGAAGTTGTAAAGATTTGGAAAGCAGCGCACAAAGCGAGAGCGCCCACCTCTGAGGGAGTCCGGGCGGTGGTTTGGTGAAATCACCAGGTCAGGCAGGGTCCGCCCCGCTGGAACACTCGAGGCCTCCCTGACAAGGTTGCAGGGGTGCAGAGGGAGACGACCTTGAGCGGCCACGGCAGGGTGGGAACAGGAAACGGCCATGGGAAGGAGAGAACTAGTGAGGGTAGGCAGGGGCGCCTTATGGGAGAAATGGATCCCTGAATCTCCCCGACGTCACGCCCGATGGGTGAGCAGCCACGTCTGAGCTGGGCTCCACCATCTCTGACCTGCGCCATCAGGCACAAGGTGCCTTTTGGGGCCCGAAGCAGAGAGGAAAGGGTGGGAGGATCCAGCAGCAACAATTACAGCTTTGTAACGACTTCTGCGCACGATGTAACGGTCCGAACGTATCACGAGGTCACACCCAACATCAAGGTCCTGCGGGGGAGAGTAATCTTCTACATTCCCAGAAACAGGAGAAACAAGGGACAGTGAATACCAGCCCAGCAGCACACACCCCAGTGGGGGAAATGTGTCTTTGTCTCGCCTCCACCCATGTATCTGCTTCCCCTCTGGTGGCTACAGTTGCATTTCTCCAGCTACCCTTGCTCTCCCTGTTACAAAGTTTGCTTTTTACTCCTACCAGATTGAGAAGGAATGGTATATGTGCCATGAAGTCTTTGGGTCAAAAGGAGTTTTGTCACCCGCCACTCACAGAAGAATCTTTTTTTTTATTTTTTAATTAATTAATTAGTTAATTAATTATTTGAAAGAGAGAGAGAGCAAGAGAACACAAGCAGGGGGAGTGGGAGAGGGAGAAGCAGGCTTCCGGCGGAGCAGGAACTCAATCCCAGGACCCCGGGATCATGACCTGAGCCAAAGGCAGATGCTCAACGACTGAGCCACCCAGGTGCCCCCAGAGGAATCTTCTACACACACTTCTAAACACCAGTATAAAACCTTTATGGATCCTCCACCACTGAGGGCCAGTTTCTGTGAATGTGGTCTTGGTGTCCTCAGCTTCACCTTGGATTACTTAAGAAAAATGGAAAATGTGGGTCACGGAAACAGACACCCTAGATCAGAATCTCTGTGGTTTGAGTCCAGAAAGGGCTGTTATCTTTTCAAAATGCTCCAACGGCTTATCACTTTATAGTCGGGCCTTCCCCGGGTGTCCCTGGGTTCTCTGAAGGCACGACCTCCGAATGTGGTGTCTGTATTCCCAGAGCCAGGGAGACACTGGGAAGTCTTGTGAAGTCTCATGAAGAGCTCACTGACCTGAATTACGAGAGCTTCCCTGGACAGGGACCACCCGGCAGGAAGTGGTGGATCGCTGGGTTTAACTGTCAACCTCTGAGAAAGGTATCCGGGGATAGGACGTGCTCAGAGTGCCTGTGAGTGACACCATTCAGGCAACGATAGACATTGTTCCTGAGCAAGAACAATCCTGAATGCGGAACCCTGACTGAATGTGAGCAAGTTTTACTCTTTTTTTTCAAGCCAAAGAGCGTGCATTCCTTCGGGACAGCCGAGATCCTGCTCTGCTTTGCAGAAGGGCCTCATAAACAGCACAGGACACACGGACACAGCAGCGCTGGGGCCCCTGGAGATTGCTAACAGGATAAGTTGGACCGCACACAGGAACGACGTCCACAGACTGACACTGTCACAGACAAGCCAGGATGCATGCTTACCCGGTCCTTAGAAACAAACGTCACATCTCATGAACCACCGGTGTGAGCACGTGAGAGTAGGAATCCACAGATACTGACGTCCCCAAGAGCATGGCCATCTACCTGGTAAAATACTTTTATGAAGTCATTGGATGTTCAGGTGTCTGAGTTCTATAAAACTTAAGGCAACTCTACGGGGAAAACTTTCCACATTTACTTATTTTGAAGACACACGTAAAAAGGAAGGTGAAAGACAAACACACTGCCATTTAGGACAGATCTGTCTTGGGTGAATGTCCTTTGCTTTCCTGTCCCGTCCTTAGCACTCTTGGGGGGATGAGGGGACC
The DNA here is from genome assembly GCF_054177405.1 of Leptonychotes weddellii. Lineage (NCBI taxonomy): Eukaryota > Metazoa > Chordata > Mammalia > Carnivora > Phocidae > Leptonychotes > Leptonychotes weddellii. The sequence goes on from NC_138370.1 coordinate 1,333,372, forward strand.
TATTTCTGGAGGACAGTTGGGAGACCTGAAAGAGATTCTATGATACTTGTGATTAGGTTTATATTTTCTTAAGAAACTCAGCTCAGTAAAGGTGCTCACTTCATGAATTTTCTAATGCAATTGCAATGTCACGTGGATGCACACTTGTAAGGACTTTGGTTATCAAATTGTATTCCGCAAGGCTCTGCTAAATAAGAATAACAGATATTAACCTGTCTAGAAAAGTAGACATTTGGCTTTAAAACAGTCTTTATATTTTAGCTCAAAGGCATGTGAAAGAAGTTCCCTTCACAAGCATATCTTTCGCTTTTGAAGAATTCCTTATTAGCAGCTAGCACCAAGGCATCCGCAACGTAGAATCCGCTCATATCAAAGGGGGTGAGCACTACCCCATCAGGTTTGCATAGAGCTGGTCTAAGCTCCTGGCCTGAGTGTGTGTGTGTGTGTTGGCGGGAGGGGGGGTAATTTCCCATCTGCAGCATATAATGAGCATAGAGAGTTTAAACAAAAGCACAGTGGTTAATAAAAATAATAACAATTCAGTAATGAAGTGAATTAGGCTGTTGTAGAATATAAATCACAGAATGCCAGTAATATGGTGCGTTGATATCGGCATTTGTCAGTACTGAAAGGGAAGTGCCGGTAATGTTATTATCAAGCAATTATATAGCATGCTAAGTTGTTGCAGTGCTTTATAGACATTTGGTATTCTCAGGTTATTTTTCTTAGTAGTGCCTTGACAAATGAGAAAAGCAAGACAGAAATTATACCTAATGGAATAGAGCAGGAGAGTTAGAGGTAGGAATCTCTACATGATAGGAGGCTCCACAAATCCTGAAACGCTAGCTTGGAGTCCATCTGAGAGATACCCTCGAGATGAATGGGTTAGGCCCCTGAGTGCCTAATGTGAAGAAATATGAATGGATAGTACGTCCAAGCATTTTAGGTGGAACTCCAGAAATTCTTTCTCCACCAATATAATTTCAGTTTTACTCTTTTTGTGATCAGTACTTGGTAAATAATTGAATGGCTGGCCTCTATGTATCTATAATGTAAAGTAGCTATTATTCTAGATAAATTGAAGATATAATACCCTTTGTGTGTGTGTTTAGCTAAAATGATATAGCCATTTAATTTTGTATATTGTAAAAATTTAAAAAAAGAGAAATTTTGGAATTTTAAAAAATCAGCAATGCTTTACCTAATAAGATAAAACCCAGCCTATCCCTGTGAACCAGTAAAGAAGTAGAAGAGAATATGACCCTAACAGACCTGGGGCTTACTATTCCTTGAAAATCCAGGCAGGCTATTCAAAAATGTCCTATTCTCTCGGATTTCCTGCCCATAAATTGTGGGTCTTAGACTATATGTTTTCCAAGATGCCTTTTAACACTAATATACAATTTAGCAAATTGTCACTTTCATATTGAAAAATCAATGATCATTAGTATTTATGAATATCTTTATTTGTATATGCTTTGTACATCAAAAAAAGAAACATGTAAACTCCATACAGTTTTATTCAAGTGTATCATAATTTCTCATTATATAAAAGATTGGTAGCATGTAGAGAAGCGAGATTAACCGGAATATTTCTGGAGCCCAGATAGCACAGTCTCCAAAAATGTAAGGAGACACAGATCCTTCCACTACCTTTACCGTTAGGCACTTATTTATTCACAGGTTTGATTATTTGTTTTTTTCAGAAGGGCAAAACTTCTCCATTTAGGGTAAGTTTACTTCATACAAGATCTGATTGAAAGTGGAATTCTTTAAAAATAACTCTTCTCTGTCTTGTTCTTTGCAGGGGCATTTAGAGCTTTATTTAATCTGCTGAACACAGTGGAATGACCCAAGAAAGAGAAAAGCCCAATTATTGAATACATTCTGGATTAGTAACAGGTCCTGGGGAACTGTGAAAAAATTAATGATTCCAGTGATTTTGGGCTAATTATTAGACTCAAGAAAATTCGTAGGAATGTATCATTTTCTTCAGGAATTTAAAGTAGTCAGACCAGGGAGGAGCTTTTCCAAGCTGGACTTTTTTTTTCTTTAATGTATCCTATCTCAGTACTAACCTAGTCCTCTATATGCTAATGAATCCCACAATGCCTTTGTGATATAGAATTACATTCCTTTCTTAGACCAAGGCTGTGCCTTTTATTGCTGAAATTTAAATACAAAAATTGGTTTCAATTTGAGCCTACTCTTTCAACCAACTTTAAAAATTTTGGTGCTAAGTCTATTTTTATTACCATGAGAGGTTTTCTGAAGCCTGGGTGGGTGATTCTTATCTTTCCAATTTCAGTTTCCAGAGGTAATAGAAAATCCTCTAAGGCTTGGTGAGCTTGCAGATAACCAGATTCCCTGAAGGCGAAAGTACCTCCACAATAAAAGAGGATCTGGAAAGACAGCCAGCACTAGTTGGGGCTGGCCTCAGGGAATCCCTGTCCTGACAAACATTTAAGATGTACTATAGAAATTTGAAATAATTAATCTTATGAGAAGCACTCGACAACGAGTTCTGAGATACCTCAATGACCATAAGCAACTTATCACATTTAATTTTATATACTTAGTTGCTTCAGAGGGGCTTCGACTGACATACACCATCCTTTAAAAGCTGAATATAACTGACAGTTAAATCCGTAGAATCTAAAGACTTCATTGTTAACAAAACTCATTTTTTAAATTTAAGCCCAGATAATGGTGCCATGCTATGGCAAATTCTCTACAGGAGAGAAATTTACATCTTCATGGATTTCCTAAGAAAATAGAATGGCAACTTTGTGAACATTGGAAACCAAAACTGCCTACCCAAGCTTTGTTTGCAACTGCTACTTCCCTCCCACTATCTAAAAGAGCAAAAATCGCCATAAATAAATATTTACTCTGCTGCATACTCTAGAACAATTGAATTCCTGCAGGTTTGGTTGAAATAATATTTTAATGTTCCTACTTCAAAGATTTGAACATGTAACAGAAACAGGAACCAAGATGCTGAAAGCGTAGGCCAGGGATAAAAAGGGCATTGTAGATATTTTCATTCATCAACGTCTCTCTCTCTCTCTATCTACTGACTGATTGATCAATTGATTGATTGATAGATACCGGGGCTAGCAAGTCCCAATCTGTAGGGCCGGCTGTCAGGCTGGAAATTCCCGTGTGGGTTGATGTTGCACTCTTGAATTTGAAGGCAGTCTGAAGACATAATTCCTTCCTCTTTTGGATCCTCAGCGTTTGCTTATAAGGCCTTCAGCTGATTGCACGAGGCCCAGCCACATTATGGAAAGCGATCTGCTTTACTCAACATCTGCTGATTTTTTTGTTGTTGTTGTTAAGATTTTATTTATTTATTTGACAGAGAGAGACACAGCGAGAGAGGGAACACAAGCAGGGGGAGTGGGAGAGGGAGAAGCAGGCTTCCCGCGGAGCAGGGAGCCCGATGCAGGGCTCGATCCCAGGACCCTGGGATCACGACCTGAGCCGAAGGCAGACGCTTAACGACTGAGCCACCCAGGCTCCCTAAAAAGAAACTTTTAATAGAAGTATAGCATGCCTTCAGAAAATTGTGCATTCTTTTTTTTTTTTAAAGATTTTATTTATTTGAGAGAATGAGATAGAGCATGAGAGGGGGAGGGTCAGAGGGAGAAGCAGGCTTCCCGCCGAGCAGGGAGCCCAACGTGGGGCTCGATCCCAGGACCCTGGGATCACGACCTGAGCTGAAGGCAGACGCTTAATGACTGAGCCACCCAGGCGCCCCAACATCTGCTGATTTAGATGTTAGTCCCATCTAATAAAATACCTTCACAAGGACATCCAGACTAGTGTTTGACCAACATCTGGGTACTGCGGAGTAGCCACACTGATACACACAATTAGTCAACACGGTATCTTGGTCAGACTTGAGTTATTACTGAGACCTGCGATAGAAACTCAAGGATATAAGGTCAATAACATTCACTACGGTGTCACCTGCACTGAGTAGAAAAGGGGACTTCCTGGAAGAAAACATTTTGGTGATCCTTGTACAATTCTGTACAATTACTGACAATTAATTATACTTTTATGTTGGATAAATTGCATGGGATATAAATTATAACTCGATAAAGCTGCTAAAAATCTCAACATAGAGATGGGAGGGGAGGGTCTTAAAATCCCTGAAAACCTGTAGCCCAGTAAAGCCGTATCAGGAGGCTGGCTTGTACTGGAAGGACAGAGCTCCATCGTGCCACTAGATTTAAGGTGGGGTTAAATCGCTTATCCCATTAACTAAGGCTTGAATGCATTAAAAATGAGCGGAATTGATGTGGGGGAATGATCTCTTTTGAACACTGATTAGGGAGTGCTGAGTAACATTAGCCAACTGGGTGCAGGTAACAGGACAGCCAGTTAGGATTCCAGTCTGAGCTCTTAAACGGGAGGGCAGCTAACGATGCAATGTGCTCGGATGAGAACTTCAAAGACCGTGTGTGTGGTTTTTTTATTGGTTTTGAGTGCAAGCTGAGACAAAGAAATCAATTCTTTTTTTTTTTTAAGATTTTATTTATTTATTTGAAAGAGAGAGAATGAGAGAGAGAGAGCACACGAGAGGGGGGAGGGTCAGAGGGAGAAGCAGGCTCCCCGCCGAGCAGGGAGCCCGATGTGGGACTCGATCCCGGGACTCCAGGATCATGACCTGAGCCGAAGGCAGTCACTTAACCAACTGAGCCACCTAGGCGCCCCCAAAGAAATCAATTCTTAAAGGTAAAAAGAAATGGTCCAGTTTACAAAAATGGGGCACCTTCCTGTGATTGCTGTAGCATCTAGAAATAGAATCCAACCAGAGATAGAATCCAACCAGCTTGCTGTCAAGTGTCACACAGTTTGGTTTTCTATAGCCTGGCAACAAATCCTTTTTATGCTGCAAACCCCCAGTGTCCCTCTTCCCATTGGCAGGGCACCCTGTCTAAATAGCTCCTTTGGGTGGCAACTGATAATATGCAAATAGGTGGGCTCTGCAATTAGGTCAGCCCACAGAGAGCCGTGCCAGGCAGCCAATGATACACTCCCTGGGACCTGCGCGGCACAGAAAGCAGCAGAAAGGACCCAAACCAGAAAAGGACACCTGTCAAGTCAAATCCTTTGGTAAGTCCTTCTGCCTTGCACTCACCACCTTACGCTCCTTTCTTGGCCAGAGAGAGCAGCCAGGTTGTGTCCACCAAGTTCCTGAGACCCTGTTGACCAGCTCTTGCGAGCACAGCCATGCAAGACATGCAATTTATTTGGGAAATTTGACAGACCAAACATTTCCCTTCATGTAAATTTCACCTAAAAAAACTGGGCTGGTCTTTTATTTATTTATTTATTTATTTATGAGAGTGAGCATGAGTGGGGAGGAGGGGCAGAAAGAGAAGGAGAGAGAGAATCTCAAGCAGACTGCATGCTCAGCACGGAGCCCAATTCAGGGCTTGGTCCCATGACCCTAAGATCATGACCTGAGCTGAATTCAAGAGTCAGATGCTTAATCGACTGAGCCACCCAGACACCCCTAACCTACTTATGTCTTTAGATTTAAGATGGATTTCCTATAGACAGTATATAAGTGGGTTTTGCTTCTTTATCTAACCTTAGAATTCCTTTCTCTTTCTCTTTTAAAAGTGGTGAGTTTACAGGGGCGTCTGGGTGACTCAGATGGTTAAGCGTCTGCCTTCAGATCAGGTCGTTATTCCAGGGTCCTGGGATCGAGCCCCACATAGGGCTCCCTGCTCGGCAGAGAGCCTGCTTCTCCATCTCCCTCTACTGCTCCCCCTGCTTGTGCTCTTTCGCTCTCTCTGTCAAATAAATAAATAAAATCTTAAAAAAAAAAATTGGTGAGTTTACAAAAAAATAAAAATAAAACTGATGAATTTAGATAATTGTCATTTACAGTAATTACTGATATGTTTTAGATGAAAATCTACCATAAGGCTATTTTCTATTTATTCAACTGTTCTTTATTTTGTTTTTCTCCTTTTCTCTTGTGTTAGTTGACCATTTTTATTCCATTTATCTTCTCTCATGACTTATTTATACATCTAGTCATAGTAAGCTATGATATATATGTCATATGAAATGATATTTATATGTTTTCAGGACAGATCTTCCAAGCTATTTCAGATTTCTCCTAATGTAACACAACTTCAAGTTACATTGAGAAACTTTTGCCAAAGACATTCCAATTCTGAAGAATTAGGCCCAGGAGTGAACGCAATACTCTGGCTTGCTTTTTACTGCAGAGTTGTATCACCATATACTTTCACGGAGATAACACAATTTTATCAGTGCAAATTGAATTAAATTAGGAATTTCACCCTGTTTAAAGGACAAACTCTTTCATCTTTCTTTTTGTTTCTGTCTTAACTCATTTAGACGTTCTACCCTCCTGGAAGTACGCAGATGAGGCTCATATCTGATGCTCTATTCTGCCTTGCTTATTCCTATCAGAAAGTAAGTGAATTCTCATCCCCTGGGGAGAAAAGGAGAACCGAGTGGCTGAGGGGAGCGTCCACCTGCTGCCTAGCTCATGCTCCCATTTTGGAGCTTGTAGCCCAACGCAGACTGTCCTCTGATCCCTCCACCTGAGTGGGATTGACTCTACAAATTCTATCTGTCAAGAAAGAAGGGCAATCCTATTTTTGTATTAGGACCGAATCAGATTCTCCAATCCAAACCATGGTCAAGCAGAATCTAAAGGGAAGAGGGTGTGAGTAATTACCCCCCTCAAAGTCCACTGTGGAGAAGCCCAGTGCTGTAGCAAGAAGATCAAAATCCCTCCTATAATCTGCCATCTGTACCCTTCACTGGCTCTGATTTTTTGGCTTTGGTTTTGGTTTTTGGTGACTACTTCTGTATTCAACTCTGATGTTATCGACAATATAAGTGAGGAAGAAATCTGTCATTTTTGCAGGTATCTGCCTAATGACATCCTATTCCTGAATAAAAGCTCTCGCCCACATTTTACCTGTCCCCCTGGTCTATGACTATGTTACCTTCCATCGATCCACTAGGAGTAACAGGAAAGGGTTTCAGAGAACAATGATCAAGGATGAACAATGATCAATGATCAAGGATGATCTGAATCAAACACCACAATTGTCGCCAAAGCTCTGTGGGGCCCAGGCCTCCCCGAGTTTGGATAATGGACTTCACATTTACTGTGATGCAAAGAGGTTCTGAACCTGGCTCAATTCTCCTCCTCCCTTTCTAGAACAATTTCTCCTGCCCCGTGCCATCAAACAGAAACATGCTGTCTTTTGAAACATAAATGAATTTGGATGATGCTCTTCTTTTAAAATGACAGCAATTATCTGCTTAAGTGGGCCTACCCCCATGCAAGATGGGGTGGATTTGATCAGAATGGTGGCCTCATGTCTCATTACCCTATTGTAGCACACTGTACCAATAACGCACGGGTATTCACTGAAAATATATACCAATAGAAAAAAATACCCAAAGAAAACATGACCCGGCGCAGTAACCACATACACGGGCCCTTCATTTAAGATAATGAATCAGTTATTCTTATGCTTGAAAGAAATGCTGACATTCTCCAACTTCAATGATATATAAAGTTTAAATTACAACCAGTTTGAACAGTTTTATTCTAAACACCAGGAGACTTACAGATACAGATTATGTGTATATATGTATATATATGTGTATATATATAATCTCTTACTATGCATATTAAGTGCTAAAGCAATTTTGAAAGCACTTTATTTTTAAAAATATGGAATATATTTTATAGGTATTTCAAATATATTCTGGGATACACACACATACACACACACACGATCTTTATGGATGATCATCTATTGACTTATCTACAGTAGCATCCATCAAGCTTTAGGGAAAAAAATTAGAAATTTATCTCTACTGAAAATGGGAGTATACTGCTATTATATCATTTTACCATATAGTTTTCAAAGCTTCGGTTCCCTTATTGGTTTTCCTCCAGGAACATAAGCTTCTGAAATCAGAGAATGTGTGTATGTCTGTATGTTGAAACTCCATAGCTTTCACAATATATGTGTCCCAGATCAGGTGTTTTTTAAATGCTTGCTGAATAATTGACTATAATCAAACTAACCCCGCACAAAAGTAGAGATGATCAATATTCTATGATTTATGCATTGAAAACATTGTCCATGAATCTTTAATGAAGCCCCTGTTGGAGATAGTGCCCTTAATTTAAAGGGGATTCTAGAAAGTATCAGAAGCTCCAGTCACGGTGAATTTGAACTCTGCACCGGGGTAGGGAGAGGGTAGGACTGGACAGACATGTATCTTTGGAAAACAAGTTCTGGGACTTCAGTTGATGTGCTATGAACCTGACACCACATTGGTTTTATATCCAACCAAAAAAGGACCCTCTGAGCATCCAACTTTTGTTATAAACAAATGAAAGCTTAAAACTAAAACACACCTGACTCCTTCTCTACCACAATAGTGCATCTGTCCTTCTGAGCATTGACCCGCTATCTTCCAAGACCCGTGTACTTCCCAAAAATTAGCATGATGGAGAAAACAAGGTAGATGTTTCTTAACGGGCAAATTTTATGTCTTGTAGTGGTCATTCTCCAGAGTTTAACACATGTGTCAGCTTTTACAATGTTTCTTGCCAAGTTTCCCCTCTGCAGTGATGGGTATAGGGAATGCGAAGCAAGCGTACTCTATTGAACTTGCTAAAAATGGAAATATCCTCAATAATCAAAATATATGCTCCAGGAAATTTTCCTTCTTTTGCTTCACACCAGGACACAGTAATTTGGAAAGCTGAGACAGTCCTATTTAATAGAAAGCCTGAGTGTTCAGAATATGTGAGATTTGGTTTATTTGCATTGAAATATCTAGTTTAGATGTTAGAATAATTGAATTGCTTATCAATGTATAAACTTTGCTTGTTGGAGGCAACACTAGAAGTTATGTCATCCACTTCTCTCCTGGAACAGCAGAAGAATGTGAGCCCCAGGACAAATATGTGCGTGGAGCAAGGCTTATGTAGCTAGCAAATGGAAAAGGCTGATCTTTGTAGCAGGTGGCTGTCAGAACAGGGCTACACCTCTGCTGCATTTCAGCTTTGGGGACACGCAGGGTCTGGAAAGCAGCTCTGGTCCCTCCACCTGCTGGCCCAGGAAGGGCCAAGTTTTTGGCTCTGTTTTCGGATTTTATCTTCTTTAAAATGGCAAGCTTTCAGGGCGTCTGGGTGGCTCAGTCATTTAAGGGTCCAACTCGATTTCTGCTCAGGTCATGATTTCAGGTGTGGGATCGAACCCCAGGTCGGGTTCTGCACTGGGTGTGGAGCCTGCTTAAGATTCTCTCTTACTCTCCCTCTGTCCCTCTCCTCTCCACCCCACCCCCATAAAAAATAAAACAAAATGAAGAATACACTGGAAAGCTTGAATAAAATTATTTGATTCTTTTCTGGTTACAAGATTCAATTATTTTTTTCTTTCTTTTTTTTTTTTAAATTCACTCATTCTAAAACATATTCTACACTGTTTCATAGAGACAAAGAACTACTGATGATCTGGAATTGAAAAGGGAAGCAAGCTTTGGGTACACATGGGTGAGATGCCCATCCATCACGAAGTGGGCAATTCTGGTCATATTTTAAGACCTGTGTTTCTCAGGGATCTTTCACTGGAAATCTATGAATTCTTTAAAAGATTTTGCTAAATGCCTTCTGTGGTATCAATCAAAATAAAATTTCATTAATTTCCCTTGTCATAGTCTTGGCGGAAGCTGAAAAGTAAACTACTTGAGCTCTTATTTGCAAAGTTCATTTCAGGTTAATGTACTCACAGTTGCTGGGAGTCAGCACTCAGTATCTGAACTGAGTAAGGGAGCAGCCGTGAAGCGCTGAGATTAAACCGTGTTGCACACAGAGTTATGTTCCAGGCACATCTGGTCAGGACTGGGAGACTGTCGTGGGGGAAACTTCGCGTCCAGTCCCCAGCTACCAGCTGCCTAGAGCAATGTGATGTGACAAATACTCCAGTTGGTGTTCAGTGAAGGGAAATGCTTCCAAGGATCGCAGTGCGGAGGAGGCAGAAGCAGGTAGGATGGTATCTCTATCTATAATGGCTACCGGAGAGGATCAACAGTAGGTGAGTTCAGTGAAACAGCGGGCTGGGAGAAGAACGTCAGCCAGCTCCAAAGAGAAGAACACAGTCAAGAGTGAGGCCAGCCGTGTGCTAACACATACTCAAAATTAGTTTAAGGAACAGGCATGATTATGTAAGTTAATAGAAAATATATACTTTGTACATTTATATCATTCTAAATATATGTATACCACAATTCAGAGGCAGTCATTTTTTTTTATTTGTTAATTTCCAGCCTTTTTTTCCTAATACTTAAATTTGCATTCCCTCACACAGGCCATACATCGTCACAGTCCTCGGATGCTAACAATATATAACAGATGAGAACAAGGGCCAATTCCACATTTTTTTTGATAGTTTGAGACCTTGATTGGAGAACATTAGGTGTATGATATTGATGATCAGGAAGACTGAGTAGATATTTTGTCAATTCACATCAGGCTCACTCGCAGGACAAAATGACAAAGAGACATATTTTAGTTGCTTTGCAACAATTTATTCCTTTATGGAGTAAATGTTTTGCAACTGGTACTGATTACCTAAAACCATGGATTGTTCTAGTGCATTATGTTGCAGAATGCCAGCCAATGGGCCAGGGTCTTACTCATTCAGCTCAATATTGTTTGTCAGTTTAGGAGACATCATTCAAAAATAAGTTGATTATGTGTATTTTCTTTTTCTTATAAAACAAGTGAAAGTTTACCTTTGGAATGCACTGATAGAACAAACTTGTCCTGCAGACATTGCATCCTGTTACAAACTGGGTGATTCATGGAAATAGCTGCATATCTATTATGATTTATAAATAGATACTTCTAAAACCATGTGCATCAGACATTCTAATATGGAAATGTTTATGCATTACATGTATACCTAGATTGCTCCCTATTAATAAAATATTTAACTTTTCATTGATCAAATTTTAAACACTAATTAAGCATTTTCCTCTCAATAAATTTGTACTTTAGTAGTTTGCCACCGTATCGGATCTGACCTTAAAATGTCAGTAAAATAACACATTTAGATAAATAATTCATGTGCTGTTGACATAATTATGGCAACGCCTCCTTGAACTTGTCATTAAGCTTAGAAATGATGTTTCCTGTTCTCAACACAAAACATTTTTCCTTTTAGTGATCATTTTGATGATTTTCACATGTCTAAATATTGCACTATTATTTTGAACATTTTAAAGGATAGCATGTTAAAACTTGCTCTGTTTTTATGGAGTGCTATTGTGTTACCTGGGACTTGTTTGGGATTTTCGTAGCATTTGCTCTTCTGCATGACGGAAATCAGATCTCTTGCAGAAATCGCACTCATCTGAAATGCAGTCGCCTCCTCTGTCATCTCTGGCTGGTCTTGGAAGCTCTCGCCCCTGGGTTTACCATGCATTCTAGCCCCTATGTGCAACCCTAGAGTACTCTAACCCTCCTTCTCCTCCTGTGCCCCCTCCTTCCTTTCGCTGTCCTCGCTTCTTCTCTCTCTCTTCCTGCAGGTGGTTTCAGAAAGCTGATACACGGCTGCACGTAGGGAACATTTGTAGCTTTGAGAACAGCCAAGTCACAAGTTATATTTCATAGGGATGGGTCTGTTGACTGAGGACAAGCATATGCCATCTTGGATTAAGCACTTTGCAATGTCGAGAGGGGATTAGACAAATCCATGAACACAAGATCTTGGTATCCTGTGGGGTCTCGTTGAAGCACAGGAAGAAACTATAATTATCATTTCTTTCTCTTTTTTTCTTTTGAGAGAGAGAGAGCAGAGCAGGGCAGAGGGAGAGAGAGAAAATCCTGAGTAGATTCCCCACTCAGCACAGAGCCCAACGTGGGGCTCAATCTCACAGCCCTGAGACCATGACCTGAGCAGCAACCAAGAGTCAGATGCTTCACTGACTGAGCCACCCATGCGCTCCTATAATTATCATTTCTATACATGACCCCAAATTATAAAATCTTGCTTCCACAATACAGCTATATAATTTACAGGAGAAAGCAATCCAGAGCATAATGTAATAAGACATGCAAAATTTTACCTTGTGTTGAAATGATGTTTGAATTAAGATGATTCCTAAATTTGATCAGATTCTGTATTTTTCCCCAGTAAATATCGTGTTGATTCATTTTCCGTGCGTTCTTAACACTGGAGCAGAAGTGCTGGTTGCTCCATCTCTTTCTTGCCTCCATGGAGGTTCAGCTAATTGAGGAGAATTTCATCTCTTCCTGAGTCCTGACACATTCTTACAGTATTTATCAGCACAATGTGCTACGCAGACACTATGGATTGTTGAGAGTTAGGGATTGGGATGAAAGCTTTCCAGCCTGGCTTGATGACCTCTCCCTCCACCAGGGGCCCCTTCTGCATAGCTCCGCCGTCCAACGCCCACCCTCTCAGCAGATTGGGCTTACTGCCTAGATCTATGTCTATACACACATATACATTTATAGTTATATATTTATTTATCTACCAGAATTAGAGTGAGCTGCCTTGTTAGGGCATTAGTTCTATCTTAATTTCCCCTCATCTTCAGCCATACTTAATAGAGTGAATCTTGCACAGTAATAAGAATTCTGACTCTTAGGGAGAACTCCCAGGTTTTGATTATTCATCTAATCCCAAAGAGTTGATAATCCCTAAATCATCACTATTTGAATTTGAAATGAATCTATTTTGTGTTGCTACTAAATTTGCCTTACTAATCACCTTTTATCAAAGCTAATATTTACATTAGTTTGCATTCCCCAGGCACACGCTAATTAATTCTGAGCTGAGCTGTGTGAATCCAATCAGCAATTTAGAACTGTCAGAAAATGATGCAAACACCAAAGCTACTGCACTGACTTTCATTTCGTTTTCACACCTTTGGAATTTCTGTGTCTAGACTTCTACTTGAAGGAAGGTTGAGTAGAAACACTTCCCTATTCCTCCCTTCAAGTACCACCATGGATATGAAATAAGAAGCAGCTATCAGGAGAATCAGAAAGGTAAAGTGGAGAAAAGTCACATTGGTCTGGGGCCTTAGGACACAAGGACTGCATGGTGGTGAGTTTCCTGGGTCTTCTTTTGCCTTATTTCAGCTGGAACTGGAGAGAAGAAGCCAACCTTGTGAGAATACCAATGGGAGTGAACAAAAGGAACCCCAACATCAGGCTGCCCTCTTTGGCCTTAGAATGGGAAGGTCAGCAGAGCAGGACACATAACTTTCGAACCACACCCTCTATATTCCAGCCAAAAATGGCACTCCTCAACCACCCGGATCAGAAAAGGCTGAGTCGCCTCTACAGATGCCCCCTTGAGGATCTAACGAGGCGCCCCAACCCACTATGGGTCACTGTAGGGCATGTGGGCACAGTTCTGAGGCACCAGAAGTAGTAGCCAGGGAGGCATGAGAGAAGGCCCAGTGGGACCATAGCTCCCGCTGCTGCAGGAGGGAGGCCCCTACCCCACACACACCTTCAGTGTCTCCAGAGGTGAGTGGGGGCCCAGACTTCTGTCCCCACCTGCCAGCAGTGAGGCTGCATCCTCCTACTCTTCAGCTGGAGGGCGCTGGGGAAAGCTAGCCGGGATAGGCAGTTTAAAGGGCATTCAAAGTGTCACAATGTAACACGAAAATGTCGAGATTTCAATGGAACATCACACATCCTCCAAGAAACAGAAAGATCTCAAGGTGGAAGGTTAATCAGCAGAGACCAATAGTGCAATAGGAGGTGTGAGCATTAGCTAGTTCTGTAAGGCTGCCAGCCTCCGAATGCATCGGGGGGATGACTACAAACCAACCTGACACAAATGGAAAAGTAGAATACCCCAGGTATGAACAAGAGCCAAATGGAAATGTTAGGACTGAAAACTTCAACAACAACAACAACAACAAATTCAGTGGGTGAACTCGACAGAAAAATGGGAAGACAGAGAAAACAACTGGCCCACTTGGACCCAGACCGACAGAAAATATCCACTATGAGCAACAGGCCCTGAAAATAGATTAATATGGACTCGGGACCAGTGCAACTACAAAAGGAGACCGAACTTTGTGTCATTGGGTTGTGTGTTACTGGAAAGTTACTGGAGATCAGGATTTCGTGACTGCCATGCAGGATTTTGTTTTAATAAGTCTAACTGCAGTTACAATGTAACATAACACAGCATCTGCCATTCACCCAGCACTTCTTATGTGCCAGGTGCTTCCACAAGCATTTCACAGGCTACTTCGCTTCCTTGAAAAGCATGGTTGGGATTCAGTTTCAGGCCTCCTGAACTCAAAAATCAATCCCACTACTCTTTCTGCTCCATGGGTTCCATCCTGCATTGTTATCATGGCTGCACTTGGACAAAGTGAAAGTTCCAGAGTAGAACAGAATTTTGCTATCTTTGGAATCATACAGCGACTGGCATATTGTAGGGGCTCACAGATCTTGCTTGAACATTGTTGAATTGCAGCAAAGCATACATGTTCAGCCGAACACCATGCTGGCTATTGTAAACACACCCCAATGGTGTTATGAATGTGGGTGCATTTATATCTTGTAAATGAGATAGTAAAAGGGTTTGTCTGGGGCACATGATTAAAATAGTCACAGTTAATTTTAAGATCAATATTTAGAAATGCCCTAGAGATCAACATCAATTTTTACTTCCACAGTAAAAATCTGTAGGCATAAAGGAATAAAATCAGTTGTTACTTATGCAAAACCAAGCAGCTCTTTATTTCTGTAGGTGAGTCAGCAATGCACATCACCAGTGAATTCAACACTGTTGTGCCCTCTGTAGTGGGTACCATGCCTCCCTGAGGTGTGTGTTTTATTTGCCTCACCATCCACAGCCCGTGACGTGATAGCTATTTGGTGGATGGGCGTGTGGATAAATGAGCACACAGTTTGTAAATGCTTAATTTCCATTTATTTCTCTGCATTTCCAAAATGAAAGAAACATGAATACAATGCAATATGTCTCCTGCTGTTAAAGTAATGCCATGGAAACTGAAACTCCGAGACTAAGATCCACATTACAAACGAAGGAGAAACAAATGCTTCACGTAAAAAGTAGCCTGGGGGCCATAGAGGCAGACGCAGGCCGATTCGTCATGTTTTTAAATGGACTTCGAATAATGACCAAGAATGATGTTAAAGAAACTTCACGAACACTAAATTGTAAAAAGACACGAGATGTAAAAACGCCTAGTTCTCAGGCTAGCAATCATGGCTCAGGCGTGATTACCATGGAGTGAGTCACCACATCAGTGCTGTGGCCATCTTGTTCATTTTCCATTCCAACTGTGATGGTTAATTTTATGTGTCAGCTTGACTGAGCTAAGAGAAGCCCAGAGAGCTGATGAACAGATATATTTGATCTATGTATATCTTGCATATGGAATTATGCTTGAGTAGTCCCCGAAGTCTTAAAATAAGCTGAATTAACAGGTGGCTCAGTCTGGTGACATGGATCTCTGTTGCTTTGCTCTTCTTTCCCGGCTGGCTCCCTGCTCTACGGAGACTTGCCTGGGAACAGCTGATGGGGTGCGGGGGATACTCTGGCCTGTGTTACTGATGAAGACTCATAATTTCCTGACAGCAGCCGCCAGCAAGAGATTAAACACTGTGAGACTTGCATTCCACTAACAAGAAGAGGTATGGTGAGCAGAAATCTACCTACTGGGCCGAATTTAAAGAATAATTCTGGTTTCCCACCTTTCTTGGCTCTAGAGATGTCTAGAGGTGTGGATCCACAATGAATCATGGAGTATGCTTAATGCTTTAGTTAAATCGTCAATGACATAGGAAGACCAGATTGAAGAATTGGGGAAACGATGTGGTAAAGGGGCATACGGAATGGATTAAGTAATCAGGTGGTTCATTCTACCCGTTCTAAAGATGTCAGTTCACTTTCCCCAGACACAGTGTCCCCTCATTCTGTCCGTGTGCAGACTACTCAGCGTCCGCTCATTCTGTCCGTGTGCAGACTACTCAGCGTCCGCTCATTCTGTCCGTGTGCAGACTACTCAGCGTCCGCTCATTCTGTCCGTGTGCAGACTACTCAGCGTCCGCTCATTCTGTCCGTGTGCAGACTACTCAGCGTCCGCTCATTCTGTCCGTGTGCAGACTACTCAGCGTCCACTCATTCTGTCCTTGGGCAGACTACTCATGCCTGCAAAGGTGTGGGTTATACGTTGGTTCAAAACATGGACTTTCCCTTCCCCAGATGGATTAGACCATCTCTACGGTCAAGTGCCAACAGGAACATAGTAGAGACCAGTGTGCTTCATTACCATGTGGCACTGTTCCTTGGGGAGATCATCTAGCTCCCCCACACAGTGCCCCCCAAAACTGGAACTCATTTTAGATATCTTATACCCATGACATTCATCTGTCTTATCCAGTATCCATAACCCAGAGCAGCTGGCTTTATAGGGGGAAGGAGAGGTCAAGGAGGTCAGTTGTGGGACCAGATGACAAACACCAGCCTGGAAAATTGGTTTACAGTCCTAGGGGCTGTGGAATAACCAGGTATGGTCACTGTCTCCAGAAGCCAAGATAGAAAAAGCCAGTTATCTAGAGGTAAAAATGGGAGTTGCTTCTCTTACTATTAAACCTAAGAATCACTTGCATATTTTCTCTCTCAGATCCCCATAATGTGAGACTCTGTTTATTTGGAAACCTTGATATTCAAGGGAGAAGCACATGCCCAGGGAGGTACAATAATGGTTTCCATTGGGGTTTACGTTGAGATGACCCCTCAGATATGCTATGCCTCTCAGGCAAAACAGGTGTAACCTTTACAGGCTGGGCTGAATTGACCTAGAAGACCAGGGAAGAATGGGAAAGTACTGCTACTCCTTGCCGCAGGCTTGGGTCCAGTCTCTCCACTATTTTGTATCATGCACCTTAGTGGATGAGTGAGTGGCTGACGATATGGGGCACGGACTCTGACCCAAGGAGATTAGAAGGTGGCTGCAAAGGTGGGCTTGGTAGCTGGTTGGACATTTGGTCTCCCCTTTTTGGAGGAAGGGAGAAGCAAGGGAGAACTGCATCCTATAAGGTAGAAGCATGGTATTTGTGTTATAGCTACATGGAATTTAAATATCAGTCTAAGGGTGAGAATGGGTGTTTATTCGCCAAAGGAGAGGATGCTGTTAACTGCCGGCTACTGGTTCTCAGCCAGGTCGCACTCTTGTCTGCCATGGGTCACATATTATAGGATCTGGGGCAGGACAGATTATGTCATTCTGACTCTCCAGCCCCCTGCCATCTTATTACATTATGTCAGCAGGTGCCGGGCTGGGAGATCAGAAGGCAGGAGGAGAGCAGAAGCTTACTTCTTCTGGCTCTGTCCACATGGCCGCGTGGGCAGGAGCGGCAGCCGCTGTAGTGGGGGCGGTGTGGGGGGGTCTCAGGTTCTGCAGCCAGCCATGCGGCACTCCTCCCTGCTGCGGGTCCACCGTGCATGGCCGTTATGGCCAACGGCTCAGGGGAGGTTAACAGGTGCACCTTCACTTTTATATCCCTCTGTCTCTCCTTCCTCTCCTTTGCATTCCAACACTCCCATGAGCAATTGACTGTGTAAAATCCCCTCCAGTAGACACATCTAGAGTTCTTTATGTGCTCTTCTTCACTGCATCTGACTGATTTCCAGAAAGGTAAAAAATGTGACACATAAAGAATTACAAACCCGAATGGCTTCAGGTATCTCAACAGCATAGTGAGAAGTTCAAATACAGTGGAGACATGCCATCGAATTTTTTTTTTTAAAGATTTTATTTATTTATTTGACAGAGAAAGACACAGTGAGAGAGGGAACACAAACGGGGAGTGGGAGAGGGAGAAGCAGACTCCCTGCCGAGCAGGGAGCCCGATGCGGGACTCGATCCAGGGACTCCAGGATCATGACCTGAGCCGAAGGCAGTCACTTAACCAACTGAGCCACCCAGGCGCCCCATGCCATCGAATTTTGAAGGAAGTACAATTCTGAAATACTATGCCTAGTCATACCGGGGAGAGGATAAAATAAAGACATTTTCACATATTTTGATACTAAAAATTTATGCCTCCCTTGTATGTTTTTCTCGGGAAGCTATTGCAGGACATATTCTGTTATAGTGCAGGAATGAACAATGACAGAACACGACATGAATCTACAAAACAGTAGTTTCCATTGAGCTCTGTGGAGCGAGGAACCTGTGGGATCATTTTAAATGGAACGGCCACCTCACAGCCTCTGCAGCAGAATTAGGTTGGGCCAGGGCAGTCTATAGCAGAAAAGCTACAAGAAATATATCAACAAGGAACAACAATAACAAAGGGACTTGATTGATTTTTCTGATGTGAATGTGACCAAACTGTGAGGAGATTTCATGTTATTTTTTTTCCCTGAAATATTTTGCCCAAATTAACAATAACTATATGGGACATAAATTGAATGTGAAAATGAGGCAATCCGCTCTGAGGAGAGAAAATAAGTAAAGCACAAGACAGTCAATGTAATTCTGTACACGGAGTTTTTGCAGTCTGGACACGTCGTCGCGTTCATAATGCGGTTCCGTAACTGAAATGCTGTGCGTCACCGGTGGTAGGGAGAGTGGCAGGTGCATGTGTGCGGAGTAGAAGCGGAGACTGTCTCTAGGACTTCCACAGTGGGAAAACGGGGCCAGGTCTCTGAAAAGTAAAGAAATACTAAGGTAAATACAGAATTTAGAAAGGTGAGAGCAAATGTAGAATAAATAGCTAAATAATGGAGACTCGCCTCTGCAGAACAGGAATGAGAGTGGAACGGTGCCGAGCGTTCCTTCTCAAGGTTTGTGATACTATGTGACCTTTGAAATGCGTACATGTATGACTTCCAGTAAACAAGTCTTCACCATGCGGTCACGTGCTGGTCCTTGGGAAGATGAGGAGGGCCTAACAGCTCGTCGGGGGTTGGACAGTGCTCGGTCTCACTTCTCATTTTGCTGCCACGGACCGCACAGAGCAGCACCCCGGAGCACGTGTTTATTCGTGTGTGACTTGAGAGGCGTCCTTGGAGGACACTGGGGACTGAATGCTGGGACTGTGCCACCAGCTGCAGGTGGCCCTGCTTCCATCTTCGCATTTCTGTCACTTGTGATGATTGCTATTTGAATTAGCCCGCCCCCCCCTTCGGTTCGGAGCCCATCAGAAGCAGAAAAGAGAGTGTCTATTTTCTGGGATCTTTCCAGATCTTAGAGCGGGGGATTTAAACAGCTCTGGTTGTTGTACTCTAACCGCATAAATGATGTGTCTTCGCCTTCAGGGACTGTCTTCCCACGTCCCCAGCCCGCTCGGTTCCAAACACACACAATCTTTAACACGGCAGGCAGGGAGATGGGTGCTCTGCTAGGGTGGGAAACAGGACACAGAGTTCCTGCAGCGCGATCAGCTCAACGTCAGGGTTTTACGCATCACACCGTGACTGCATTTTGATTTTGAAATTTAGAGTCAAAATACCTGAGTTGTGAAAAAGTGTGAATGTGCATGAGTGTGTGTGTGGGGGGGGGTGGGAGGGTGTGGGTGTGGGTGTTCAGCAATCAACACTGACGGAAATTATGGTTTGTCTATAACTGAACTGAGGGAAAATCCTCAGGTCTGCTTGCCCTGGGGTCACCTCATTGCCTCCGTGAATGCTCTACACACTCTGTCTCCAGTGGGTATGACTTCATTAGCAAAATAAAACAAGGGCCCATGAGAACTAACAATGTGAACAGAGGCATTCATTCAAAAAAACCCACACACATTGCTTTAGGAAATAGGAGTGAAATAAATGTTATATTACTACACATGATGGGCATAATATTTTCTTCAGTTTAGAGATCAAATCGAATGCTTTCAAGCATTTGTCATAAAAAGTTGGAACTGTTTTTACTATGTTAGACTACAATGTTATTATAAATAGATTTGGTATGTGGTTTAATTTTTCATGGTTCTTTTTGATAAGATTTGGGTTAATGACACAGAGGTATAAGAAATAACACATTTCCAGGGGTTCTTGTCTCCCCACTTTTTGGGGCATCAGAAAAAAAAATAAAAACAACTTAGTGCATTTGAATAGGAGGTGTTTATGGCTAAGCCCTTATCCTACCTACTCATGTCAATATTGAAATCTTGGGTGCGGTGTTCAGTGCTAAGGTATGGAGAGGAATTATTCTCAACCATGGTGCTTAGAAGAACTTGCCCGGGAATCTCTTTAAACTATATATTTTTGGGCCTCACTAAAAATGTTAAAAGTCAAACTTTTATTGTCGGACACCTGGTAAACGGTTTTGTTTTTCTTTCTTTCCCTTGGCTGTTTTCAGGCAAAGAAGGTGTAGCTGGGCTGACATCCTTCTGTGGACAGTCATTTAGAAATCACTATAGAATTTAAGACATTTCTTAAAAAAATACCACTAAATCTAGCATCTAAGTACATAAAAATAATCTCCTCTTACATTTCCTAGGTATAAACACAGGAAGGAAAATAGGTCCTTCTTATTACGTGTAGAAATAAGTAAGAATATTAAATTTTATCTTTATGTTTATAATATGGTCACAAAGAAAAAAAATGAAAGGCAATCTATAATAAAGCAACACCTAAATCTCAATATAAAATTCAAACATGGATCTACATAGTTGGGGAGCCACAGTGTCTGGTGCTAAAGAAAGATTTTCCATGACTCTTTCTTAGTCAGGAGTAGGCAGAAGAAACCGAGGACAGGAAAACATTGACTTCTGTCTACAGGTGGAAATAGGCGTGTTACTTCTTAGTATTTTTTTTTTTTTAAAGATTTTATTTATTTATTTGAGGGAGAGAATGAGAGAGAGAGCATGAGAGGGGGGAGGGTCAGAGGGAGAAGCAGACTCCCTGCCGAGCAGGCAGCCCGATGCGGGACTCGATCCTGGGACTCCAGGATCATGACCTGAGCCGAAGGCAGTCGCTTAACCAACTGAGCCACCCAGGCGCCCCTACTTCTTAGTATTTTTAATTGTAATTAATTTGAATATGGAATCCCAGCTCCTCTGTCTGAGATAACTTGTCCTACCTCGAAACTGTGCACAAAACACTGGACTGAAGAGTAAAAACCCCACTATCTGAAGAGTCACTCAGCAGAGAGGGACCAGACGTCAAAGTTATATTATTTTTAGGATCAGTGTGTAGCTAATTTAAAGCTATTGTCAAGGCTACTTTTTTCCCCCCTTTCAGCTCTTTTTCAAAATAGTTACTGTTCTGGGGCCTCTCAGATTTAACAGAAATCTAAGATCATTGAGATAGCTTTGAGATCATGTCCAGATTTTACTCTTCAATACAAACAATGATAATTAGTGCATAAAACATATGCTTCTGTAGAATTTATAAAGTTGCTCATATACATTCTCCTTTCAGTTCCCCAACAACCACATTAGGGTTCCTGACAGTGGAGGCGAGGATGCTAAAATTCAGAGAAGCCCAGAGAATTCCATCATGCCACGAATAGCGGAATTCATACCTGTGCCCGGTCCCTGTGGCTGCCCTACCTGCAGGTGACCTGCACACGCTAAACTCACAGTGCACGTCACCAGTTGTTCTGAGCTCCGTGTGTGCTGATTCATAGAATCCTCAGAGCAAGTGCAATGAGATAAATGGTACTATAATTATTTTACAATAAGAAAGCGGAATCACAGGAAGATGAGGGAATTTAACGAGGGCAAGCAAGCATATCCTGCAGGCTCCCAGGACACGGCCTCACGGAGTGGGGACAGGGACAGCACCCAGGCTCCTTCTTCATCCAGAGTCACACCATGTCTGCCTGTTTTACCGATTGGATTGCCAGAGACAACACTATAGTTATATTTGTAAAACACCGGCTTTATTTAATGACTTTCTTTTTCAGTCTACATGTTAAGCCCCCAAGAGCTCAAGACACTTACTGAAGGACCCAGAATGAGAGATCAGATATCTTCCAGATTCTCAGAAACTGTGGATACCAATGTGCTTAGAGCCCATTCAAGGTGGGTGACCCCTCCGAGGAACACGCTTTGGGAATGTTGCGTTAATCTCTCTCCTCAGGGGAATGTCAGTAAGTGAGAGCATATGTAAGTAAGATGAACATCTGAAACTCCCAGCATTGTCTAGAATTTGATGTTCTTTTTTTTTTTTTTTTTTAAAGATTTTATCTATTTATTTGAAAAAGAGAGACAGCGAGAGAGGGAACACAAGCAGGGGGAGTGGGAGAGGGAGAAGCAGGCTTCCCGTGGAGCAGGGAGCCCGACGCGGGGCTCGATCCCAGGACCCTGGGATCATGACCTGAGCCGAAGGCAGACGCTTAACGACTGAGCTACCCAGGCGCCCCAAGAAAATGCATTCTTGTTTTTTCTCTTGGACACTTCATTAACTTAGGAGTTTGGACAGTGCCATCCAGCTTTTCACAATGTAACAACTCTCACTACCCAGCAAAATGAAAATGAAGGTAAACACATCTTTGGAAAGTTGTATTTTTTTAGAGGAAAGGCAGTATGTATACATAGACACTCTGTGGTGTTGTCCTTCTCGTATCCTTAAGAACAGCATCACTGGAAACCCATGAAGAGCCGAGGGATCTCTACATTACTGGCCGAGAAAGGGACCTGTGCTGGCCACCTGACAAGGAGTAGAAGGAGGAACAGCTGAATGACCATTTTCGAGTCTACAAAAGGGTTTGCTCCTCAGTGGGGGCTCACTCATGATTTGTTTTAAGGTGGAACTAAAGAGGTGGTTCTAGGAGGAATTTGTGTCAGAGGAAGGTATTTCAGGGTGGGCTCAGGAATAGCCCCGCTGATACCCTTCTTTCTTAGGTCTGAACACGGAGCATCGCGTGGATTCAGTGATCTGGGAGATTGCACATGCTCACAAAACCCAAGGCAGCTTAACTGTGTCTCCTTTCTTTCTCCCAGAGTGCGAGAGACATGCAGATGGGGTGAGCGACCCCCAGAATTCCTGTTTGCTGCCACAGGAGACCCTCTTCTGCCTTCCCTTTGCCCTTTCTACTCAACGGTCTGGGCTGTGCAGGGTGGTAGGAGCCCAAAGCTCAGGCTGTGAAACGGGCAAGGATGTGGTAGCTCTTATTTCTTTTTTTTTTTTTTAAAGATTTTATTTATTTATTTGACAGAGAAAGACACAGCGAGAGAGGGAACACAAATGGGGAGTGGGAGAGAGAGAAGCAGACTCCCTGCCGAGCAGGGAGCCCGATGCAGGACTTGATCCCGGGACTCCAGGATCATGACCTGAGCCGAAGGCAGTCGCCCAACCAACTGAGCCACCCAGGCGTCCCGTGGTAGCTCTTATTTCTGTCTCGAACTGGTCACGTGATCACAGGCATCGGGGCCAGATCTGCCCCACTGAAAAATTATAAGTGGCACATGTATTCCTAATCTAATCTGAGATATTACCTGATGGAGTCAAGGGTCAGTCCATACGAGATTTCCCTCCCACCCCAAATGGTTTTTCCTAATGAACTAAAACAAATCAGTTTAAATATGCAGGATCTAGCCACCTGCAAGCTCCTCAATTGTACAATTATTGTGATCAGTGCATAGCCAGTAGGCTAGAATGAATAAAGATTTTTAACTGAAGCTTAGTGTAATTAATTATATCATTCTGCACTTTGAAGTTTGACCCAATTAAAATTATATCCTGAAACAAGGGTATATGAAAGGATTGTCAATTAAAATAGAAACTGACTGTATAAAACGTGCATGAATAATTTAATCACATTTGGATCGCATCAGATACTTGAGATATGGCTATAAACACCAACAATCTATGAGTTTATAGAGTATGTATAAGTGAGTATATTATATGTATAGAGTATGTATAGAGTGAGTATATTATAGTTCTTTTTTTAAATTGAGGTATAGTTGATACGCAGTGTTACATTAGTTTCAGGTGTAAACACAGAGATTCATCCATTTCATATATTTCAACATGCTCACCATGTAGTAGTAAGCATACAACATTATCATAATATTGTTGATTATGTTCTCTATGCTGCACTTTTCATCCCTGTGACTTATCTATTTTATAATTAGAAGTTTGTACCTCTTGTATATATGATATATATATGCCATATGATAGTTCTTTACCATATGTGACTATAGAGTTATATTAAATATTAACACTCAATTAACACATTCATTAAAAACTTGTCATAGGAGGATATCTCATAGAGTTTATTGAAGAGCTAAGTGGTAGCAGGGCTACAAAGAAGGATACAATCCAATCAAACCCCCCAAATGAAGGGGAAGCACAAGAAGATGCATGCAGCAAGACCCCGGGGTGAGAAGCGCGCCCCGCTATCCTGGGGGCATCAGACGTGGCTCCCGTACGTGGACTTAGAAGGGAACGTCCACTGAAAGGCAGTGGTTTTCTGTGGTTTTCCAAGAATTCAGAAAAGATCTCAGAATAAATAATGATGAAGCAGGTGTCCATGAGGTGACAGGTCACCAGTGAAGGAGGGAGTTGAAGTCTAATTAAAAACAAAGTTTCTGACCACTTCCAAAATTTTTTAAGATTCCGTGAGCTGCAGTAGAATCTCAAAATGTTGAACACAGACACACTGCCAGTTGCTCATGATGGATTTTATTTTTCTTGTTGCCGCTTTTACTAGCTAAGGCAGCTTAGGTCTGCTTCCTGCTCTCATTCCTTCCAAGCGAACACTCACGGAGCACTTCCCAGCGGCAGTGGTGAGCAAGGAACAAAGTGGATGGGCTCCAGTCCTAACAGGACTTACACTCTAGTAGAAACACCGACAATAAACAAACGTATGTGCAAAATGAAATTTAATTACAAATAAGGAAAGCAAATAGCAAAACGGGATGGACTGTTTTTGTTGGACTGGCTGGTGGCCATATTCAGGATGATGAGAGATTTAGGTGGACATCCTGGGCAGAGGGAAAACCAAGCAGGAATAGGAAGGCAGGAAGCTGGGGGGGAGGGCGGGAGAACCAGGGAGCAGATGAGCAGGTGGGGCTGCAGCTGAGCCTGAGCAGCTGAGGGAGTGAGGTGACCAGACGGGGGGCACAAGGGCCTTCCACTCTGAAGGGGCTCCACTCAGCACCGCAGCAGGGGACCCACACGCACAGTGCAACTGACAGGCACTGATGGAAAGCATGCTACGCCCAGGGGAGGGCTTGGGAATCCCTCCAGGCACCGGGAGTGGTGAGGGGCTTGAGGAGGGGCAGTGATGTATTTCCCTTATAAGAGAGTGACTGGGCGCTCTGAGGAGCAGCGGCTCTGCAGAGGGGGACCACCTGCGGGCACTGGACGAGGCAAGCCTATCAGCCACTTTATTCAGTTTGGTGCCTATATAGGAGGGGATGCATTTTAGAAAAAGATCTTGTCTAGTGTTGTTTATGAACCGAATGATGTCTGTGCAAAAATAATGGAATTGAGATAAGCAGAGAGGCTTTGACCTGAGCAACTGCATGAATGGTAGTCAGTGAGGGTCCTCAAGCGTGCACGGGCATGGTTGACATCCTTATCAGCTGACATGCCGAAATTTTCGCCATAGCCCGCTTCAGCCTCGCTCTGGGCGACTGCAGCCACACACTTGGACAAAACACAAAAAGCAACTACCTCCGGACTCCGAAAAGTTAAAAACAAAACAGACCCAAACAAATGCAAGTAGACTGTGTGGATGACTGGCCCACAGGAAGGTGAGTGAGCTGTTGGTTTTCCTTCCTGTTCTCCTTTTTGCTGATGCCTTGACACTAAGGGTGACCGAGAAGTCTTAAGAGCCATAAAAACTAGCAAATCCCCGTCTTCCTGGCCAGAGGAACTGAGAGAATGGCTGAGAGAAAACGGGCAGCCGATGGAGGGATGGGAACCGGAGGAGGGGATGCCCCGCTTCCAGTCTCAGGCTCGTCTGCATCGTGCGCCCACAGGACGCGGATGCTCCAGCACAGGAAAAGGTTGTAGGAGCTGAACTCAGATTTAACCTGCAAGGTGTTTTTCCTGAGCCACTGGATCAATGCCGGTGAATTAAGAATTTGCTCGTGTGTGTTTTATTTGAAAAGCATGAAAGGAGACATGTCCACAGTGGAGCTTAGTAGAAAGACAGGAATCCAGAGGTAGATTTCTGAGCCACTGCAGTGAAGGTAGAATATACATAGATCTTCCTGTCTACTTGCAGCCTATATAGATAATACGATAGTGTCTCATAATAGCTCAATTAATTCACATTTTTTGCATATTTTTTTGCAAGAAACCAGACATCCTCAATGATGCCGGGAAATAGGAAAATGCCATTACATGACGTTTAGCTCCCTGAGAAAATCTGTGGCATCTTGCAAGAATGAGAAGGGTACTGCAGCCTTGACACACAGAATCCGGCCCGTTTCCAACAGACACCGAGTTCCCCTCTGAGCAGGTCATTAGATTCCCCTCCGACAAAACCTGCATCTTGTCAAATGTTGAAAGTAGGAAATCCGAAACCACAGTCTCTTTCGCTCACTGTTATCGCAGACTTAAGCTCCTTCAGACTCTCGGGTTAAGTTCTGACCGACACCAAGGGCCAAGTCTGTGGCTACTAAGTTTCCCATTTTTGAGAATCGTTTTGTGTCTGGGCCAAAGGTATTGCTAAGAGAAGGTGCAAAGCAGGAGCTCCCAAAAGGAGGGACCGAGTGCCAGGATTTAAGTCAAGGCTCATGGGGCTTTCATCCAAAATCAGAAGTGAAATATGCTCTGCAAAGAACTTGTATTATTTTTAAAAATCTATATTCAGCTAAAAGAAAGCCTATATACATAACATATATGAACTTTTTAAGACGTGTCATGAAATTCTTCTGAGCTTATCCCCATGAATTGGAAGAGAGAGAAATTAGTGACACACTATGGAAATAGAAACATATTACTCAGAAATGTCCCAGGAGAGTTGCTTACAATATACAATACTTAATAATTATTGATTTAATTAAATAGTAGGTATATCATTACTACTGCATTTCCTGGTTAATACAGTGTATTATCCTAATTTCCTTAAATACTCAGAGCACACATCACTGATACATCTCACACTGTTTATATTTAACTCCTAAAACACACCTCATTCTATGAGGTCAACATTTTCTGAGATTAAGCATCGCATGAAAAACATCATTAAAACCCTGTATCATTTTTTTAAGATTATTTATTTGAGAGAGAGAAAGAGAGAGCACGAGCAGGCGGAGGGGCAGAGGGAGAGAAAGAATCTTAAGCAGACGCTGCACCCAATGTGGAGCCCACCACGGGGCTCCATCCCAGGACCCTGAGATCATGACCTGAGCCCCAGTGAGCCACTTAACTAAGCCACCCAGGGCACCCCACAATCCTGTATCTTTAACAAGAAAAAAAATGTACAAGGTTCTAAGAGAAACAAACAAACCTCTCTGGGTTCTCTTCAGTCTTTGTGGCAACACCCACACCCACATAACCTCTGCGGGTGACGCTCACACCTCACACGTCCGGCAACATTAGCAAACCAGGGTTTCGCTAAGGGCTGGGGCACCAGGAACACACACGCTCATCCCACATCCACAGGACTGCTAAGGGTGCTATTCAATGCAAATCCTGCCACATTGTTATGTATGCTCCAACCGGCAGTGTTCCTGAATAAAAGTGCTATGAATGGATGTCTTCCTTGTCCTTCTTACGGCAGATGATATTTCACAGCTCCTTTTCTTCCCCTGCACACAACATGTGTTGAAATATAAGAGAAATTGATCCAGCGAATGCCCATCCAGCAGATACAAAGCCACTTTATTAGGTCTGGTTGCTGATTAGGCTTCTGCTACACTTGGCAGAGAATAAACAACAAAGCAGTATTTCATTATGCTAAGGACAGAGGTGATGAAATATTGCAGCGATATTAGTATATTTTCTTTCTGGGGGAAGGGAGAGCAGGGATGGGCTCTGTGATTGGTGACTTGGAACAGCCAGCCTCCAAAGAGGCCAAGGTAGCACTGGGTAACCCAAACATCCGTTTGTAGAAACTCCCTTTGGATATCTCTTTTGACAGCGGAAACAAGCTTAATGTCCTTACATGTTGGCCTTCACTGAAACTGCCAAGAGTTCCAGTGTATTGTAACTCTATGGGGAGTACGTATCTAAGGTGAAACTCATAATTAAATGAAAATTAGAATGTATCATCTGCGGGCGCCTGGGTGGCTCAGTCGTTAAGCGTCTGCCTTCGGCTCAGGTCATGATCCCAGGGTCCTGGGATCGAGCCCCACATCGGGCTCCCTGCTCTGCGGGAAGTCTGCTTCTCCCTCTCCCACTCCCCCTGCTTGTGTTCCCTCTCTTGCTGTGTCTATCTCTGTCAAATAAATAAATAAAATCTTTTAAAAAAAAAGAATGTATCATCTGCAATATGGAAAAAATACCACCATGAAAGATTTAACATTCTAAAATCTATAAATAAAAATCAAACTTCCGCATAATACAGAGATTTCAATAGGAAACTATAATTAATATTGAGATAAAAAAGTATTACGTGCTAGAACACTGAATCTCCTGAAATCAGAATTTACCACTTGCCCAGAAACTAGGATTATTATATTTATTTCTGTTGACCTTTATTTCTTTAGGCTTCATAACATAGATGGTGTCATGTGGCTGACTTTCATTAAAATGCTTCTGATCCTCCAAAGACTCTTAGGTTCGCAGGTGTAATGTTTCACCACAAATAAATTTTGGAAAAGTCCTACCTTGTGGTATAGACTAGATCACAGAGACCTCTGATCTGCTCAGATACTCATTGTGTCTGGACAAAATTAATGTTAAAATGGTTATACACCATTGCTTTTTTTTCTTCTAAATTTCTCTGTTTTGTTCCAGATCCCTTTTCCTAAATGGCCCAGACCTCAAAAAGACATTACAGTGCACGGGGGGGGGCAATGATTGTGTGCCCCATGGACTGCCTGAAGGTGGTCCAGTCACGGAGAAATGCACAGCAGGCATGAGGCGGGCAGAGTCTCCATGTTCTTGGAAATAACCGTCAAGACAAAGAGCAGAGGAAAAAAAATAAAGTTTTGTGGTCAGAAAGATAGTAGTTGTGAATTACATGTAAATGAGAATGAAGAGAAGGATGGGATAAGTTACCTCTAGAGTTCCTCCAAGTTTTGGCAAACAGAGGCTAAATCTCCTATCAACTTTTTGCTACAACACTATTAATTAAAATGGAGCAGGTTTAACTCACACATATGGGTTAAAGGTGCCCTAGGGAGCCCATCCTTTTAACTTGCCCAACCCCTCCCAATACAAATAAATGAACATGATAGGGGAATGTTCCAAGAGAATTCTGAACTAGCAGCCTCTTGTGACCCCTGCTGTCGCTGATGCTTTTCTGCACATCGTCCAAACTCACCAAAGCTCAGCCACACCCCAGCAGAATTAGATGGGCAGGGATGGGGGAGTGTTTAGAAGACACCAGGCCCTTGCTTATGCAATGGAGGTAAGTATCCCATAAAGAGAAACCATATATATAATTATCTTCTATAAAAATATATATAAATTAATTTACATAGTAAATATACATGCATATTATACAATAATATATATAATTAGGACGTATTTTTAAGCAAATAAATCCTTTTCTTATATTTCAGAAGTTCATAACTAAGGAATGAAGCCCTGCCAGATAAAACACAGTTATTATCTGCTCAAATAATATTCATGCTATTAAAATGAAGACATAAAAAGATTTGCAGAAAAGGAAAAAAGAGTAAGTTTCTTCCTTGAGCTTTCTTACTGAAGCTAATTTCTGTCATAAGTGCTACTTTGTATCAGCTCTGATGTTATGGTTCATGTTTTGCAGTGTTGCCAAATTCACAGTTGGCCTCTTTGAAACTTTAAGATTCCATGGATTCTATTCCTCTCTCACTTTTATTGCTACCTTTGTTATTCAAACCTCTGTGTGCTAGAATCTAACAACGTCACGGTTTCTCTTTCCCTGAGTTTCGTGTGTCTTTAGTGAAGGTTAATTGCAGGGGCTGGAACTCAAGTATACACTATCATCTTTAAAAAAAGAAATATTCTTGGGGCTGTTTTATAAAATGAATTCCAATATTTCACTACATTTATATTCAAAGCTATACTTGAGTGCGTATGGATGTGCAATGGACCAAAAAGGCACAAATCCTGATGCCAATATCCAAGCTCAGATGATCTCACTGAATAATGTTACTAAACATTGCAGCAAGAAAAATTAACAGTGATTTCACACAATGTCTTCTAGAAACTGTTAGATGGAGGGATAATTCCCATTATCACCCTAAGAGGCCAGTATTACCCTGAGGCTAAAAGTAAAGACCATTCAAAACAAAACAAAGCAAAACAAAACAACCCTACAGACCAATTGCTGTCATGAAGCTGGACAGAATAATCCCCAACAAACAGAACCAATTCCCAGATCAAATATCACGGGCGATATACTCCAGGTATGCGGACTGCTTCAATATTTGAAAATCAGTCTATATAATTCATCATATCAAACATCTAAAAAAGAAAGTCCTATGATTTTATCATTCAGAGTAGAACATGTGTTTGACAGAGTTCGATACTTTCAACGTGAACTCTCGAGACAGTCAAGACAGAGGCACTTTCTCAACTTGATAATCTATAATAACCTATAGCTGGCATCATATTTAATATTAAGAGCCTGAATTCTTTCCCTCTACAATTAAGAACAAGGCAACAACATCCTCTCCCAGCACTTTCTGTACATGTTCCAATTAATTGCTCTTGATCTTGTTCTGCATTATGCACAATGTTCATCATCATCATCATAATGCAGGGTCTGGGCAAAGGGTGCCCAGGACAGGACAGCCCGGAACATTTCTTTGCAATGTCCTGTGAATCTATAATTACTTTTGCATAAAAAAATTTTGCTTGGAAAAGATAATTTTTAAAGGTGTTTCAAAATAGCAGCATAGAAACATAATAACAAATACTCGGGTACACCTCCTTCAGCTCTTGATTTTCCTCATTTCCTTCCACACCCACCTGATGTTTTTGGCTTGCTCTTGTGAATTTCCAAGAGCAAGACTGCAGGACTTCCCACCGTGTTGACTGCACTGCTTGGTGAGAATAATACTGTAGAGATGTGTCATTTGTCTCTATCACAGGATTCAGTAGGAATCCCACTTAGATAGCAAGTGACAGCCGATAAAAAAGTGTTCTATCGTCTCTGAACTTGTTCTCTGCCCTTTCTGCCTTCATTTCCTAGCATACCCTATGTGGGAAAAAACAAACCAGTCTCTCCACTCCTGCTCCACCTGGACAGACGCCCTTTGCAGTGTTTTCTCTGCTACTTTGAACGGCTTGTCCCCGGAGGGTACTGGGCACGCAAAGCAAGAGCATCCTTGTTGCAGGAAATGGCTGTCCATTTGGAGAAATTCAACACACACCACGACACATTATACGCGGAACTGAATGAAATCCGCGTATTTGAGTTCTGTTAAAAGTAGAAGGCGGAGTCCGCCCCTAAAATAATTTCACACAAAAAGTCACATTTCTCTATACAATAACTTCTGGTAGATTATATCCAGCTATCTATCTCAACCAAGGAGGCAGCACTCAGAAACTAATCATTGTCTCTGGTTTTCATTTAGTTGGAAATTGTGAGAGGTTAATAGAAATTCCCAGATTGTTCAGAATATCTGATAGCTCCAGAGGCTTTATTTTGTGTAACGGTGATTTTCTACATTCATTTGCAGGTCGCATTCGTCTGAATAATAACATCGCCATTCACATGGATTCAAGTCTCAATGTTTTCCAGAGTGATAGCGTGGAGGGAACATTTAACAGTAATTTAGGTGATGTGAGGAAGAGTTATGTAGTTAATCACGGCATGCTTCGATGGCAGAAAAATGCTGACAACTCCAATTGTGCACACCTAATAATGTTATTTGGAGAAATTGTCTCTACCACAGATGTTATAATCCTTACATCTTTATGAGAAAAACCAGCTTGGATTTTGCATATGCATAAATTGATTTGCCCCAGATGAATCTATTTCCATAGAATAATAAATTTTCTTGAATTGTAACAGATATTTTGTTGACCTCCAAATCAAAGCAAAGGAATGAGTTACAAATATAAATAAGCAGATATAAAAGAGATCGCATTTCATTTGTAACGTAAGGATATGAACTTATTTTAATTAGAAATAAAACGGTTTCCTACGGCTAAGTCTTGCAGGTAGTTGGCGGTAAGTTGGCCTTGTTTCAGATTGTCATTCATGATTCTTGGGTCTCAAGCCACCCAGGTGCCCCATAAATAAAATCTTAAAGAAAAAAAAGAAGGACTCTACTTTATATTCCCTAATACTTAGTAAAAGGCAGGGCAGCATAGATATTAAGTTTTCAGGTTTTCGAGTTTGGACCCTTGGGACATCAGCTCCGTTGGATGGGGGCTCTTTGGCCTTTGTGTCCATGGTTCTGCAGAGGTGATAAACACCCACCACAGGGTTCTTGGTCTCAATCCCAGCACATGGCGTATGTCAGTCTATCTGGCACATCGTACTACCGCCGTAATAATCGTTCCCCAGTCGGGACCACAGCTGATGAAACCACACGCAAGGTGAGCTGCATCACCCGTGGAGCACTTGTTCAGGAGCAGAGCATGCCCCTTGTAAGCACTCCAGCATCAAGTACATTTGGAGTCTGCTGGATGTATTTCGTTTGGGAACGCCAGCCAGGCCTCCAGCCTGGAAGTAAGGAAGATCCATCCATCATGCCTAACTATTGACTTTCTGTCTTCCCCCTCCCCACAACCTTCCATGTGTATTGTATTTGTGGGGACTAATTCTGAGGCCTGGGGAATCGAGACACTTTCAACTCAGATGGCTTGAGCACCAACAGGGTCACTGGTATTAACAAATAATAATTACAAATGCCCGCAGGAAATAAAGCCTTACAGTCTCTTCCCTGTGGCAACGTTCCTACCGTGAGAGGCTTCTTTTTGTTACTCTGAGTATTACATTATTATAGTAATAGTCGTTGTACAAGTGGCCATTAGTGAGTTTCTAGACGTTCAAAATTTTGAATCTCCATAACATCTGAATTAATAACACATCTCATAACACAGAGAAGCAAGCCATCACTTGGAGAAATATCAGTGTACTTTGTTAGCCAAGTTTTTATTTATATTCTCAATTGAGATGATGATTATGTAAATTTTGTGATACTATGTGAAACGCTTTTGTCATTAAAACATAAAAGTTTGTAAGCCTTCACTAAGAACACTAGCCACAATCCTAACCAATTAAATCCCATCTGACTTCATAAAGCTCCTTGTCCTCTGATGACTTCAGGCCTGTTTTCCTCGCTCCCCTCTTGGAGACACGGGGGGCTGAGGATTAAAGGGGCGTCTCAGAAATTACACTGTATGCCTCATCCACAACCTTTGCATTTTATTTAGAACAAGGAACTTCTTCCACAAATTAAGCTTTAGGAAGTATCCTGGTTCCCAGCCCGTCCTCTGTCCTCCACAGCACTGTGCCCAAACTCTGGAAAAATACGATTTATCTGGATCAAAATTGACTGTGTACATACCCATCTTTGTTGGTACCCCATGGAATATTTATAAATATGGGTAACCTCTTAGTCTTAGTGCCTAGAAAGTTATTCAGCACATCCTAGGGCTGGGCTTTTTTCAACTGAATTTAACTTATATTCCCAGTAGAGGAATTACTACTTTAATAAGAATATTGAATCACTTCAAAAAAATAAATTGTGCTTGAAGAGGCCAGGGATTAGGAGGTGATAGAAACGAGAGAGAGAGAGAGAGACAGTCTGTTTAAATTTAATGAGCCTCATTTATCCAGAAAGATCCAGGTTTTCCATTTTTATAACCCCTTCATCTCCTCCCGCCAGAAGCTAATATTACTATAACATCAATGCAGTAGATTTATACAGAGAAATCTTTTGACTTAGAAGCAATATAGCTTTCAAATAAACTCAAGCATTCAATAAGCGTGTATTTAGATAAACCTGATAAACTAATGCAAATCATCTCATCTTGTTATTCCAGAAGCTGTTAAATATATTTCGGAATTATAGAATGCTACCCACTGAGTTAGAAGAGTAGTGTAACTTTGCAGAAAAATGGCTCGACATTTTAAGACTGGTTTCTCCCATTCTTCATGCGACCCATGCACCACGTGCAAAGACACTTTTGCGCTATCAGCTTTAGAATGAATGATGCACAAATGAGGGGCAATAAAATAAAGAAGGAAAACCATCGATCACTGGAGGCTCGTCCTTTGCCTAACATCTTGCCGTTTAACGGAATCTGCTCGAATTGCTAAATCATTTGTGCCTCATCTGTCTGTGACAAGTATAACCAAAAAATAGAACTTTCACAAAAGTAGTAATCCAAGTTCATTTGCCAAATCAAATGCGTAAAAGGCTTAGTAAGCCATGGTGTCACTTAAAAATAAATTTCTTTAAAACAGCCTTTGGTTAAATTTACCATTTTATATTGACAGTTGTCTGTAAGGAGTGATATTGAAGAAGTAAATCAGATGCTTATTTATATATAGGGAGGTTTTAACAATGTATATCTAGCCAGAGCAATATTTATTTTTTTAGTGTTTCAGTTGGAAAATGTATATTATAACTAGATCAAGGTATTTAACGCCCTAGACACATATATCTTTGACACTGAAGGAAATAATGTTCTATGTTGAATCTATTTCAAAAAACAAAAGAAAGACTATACTACTGGTTCTCTACTCTTTTGGCTTCCTAAATATTCACGTCCCCTTTCCCTCCACTACTATTTTTTTCTAAAAAAATAATTGGCAACCACAAGTTTTCTTTAAATAAAATGTACCCGGGCCAGATGATAATAGCACACACTGCCATGTGTAGTCATTTTATGAATATAGGTTAGAAGCTAAAACACCAAAATGAACACTTCACAAAGCGTTGCTTGGATTTTCTATCAGTCGTGATTTAAAGTGACAAATAGGCAAGCAAATAAAACATGGCATTGAAAATTTTTACTAGCTATTAATAACCAATATTGTAAAGACAAAACAACCTGAAGAAGGAATTCCCTAGAGTTTTAATGTGCGTGAAAACGATTAGTTGGCCAACCCTTGATTGACTTGAAATCCCAAATGTGTGGGATCACTAGGATAGGGGCAGTTGATGTCGCTGAAGGGAAAGGGGGGTTCAGGTCTGTGTGACACTCAGGTGTGGTTGGCAGGGTTAGGTGAGTCCTGGGCACTGAGGAGCAGTGGTGGAGTCCATCTTTGACCACGGCCACTAGCTGGTGTCTCCGTCCCCTGGTGCCCGCTCCTTGGAAACCCATCCCCTCAGGTTTCTTTCTTTGCTTCTATTTTCCCCAAGCTTTATGCTCCAAAGGTCCTTCACTTCCCCACATCATGACTCCCATCCTTCTGTTGGGAATCCTTCCTGGTAGGGACCAGAACAGAAGCAACTTGAATGGATGATTTGCAATATCTCTAAAGTGTCACTAAGAAAAGAGGGTGAACTCTTTGTGTAGTTCCTTAGCATCATACCACCTGCTCCTAAGGAGTAAAGTGTAAATTGATTGCAAACCGGGACGTATACCTGACCAGAGGTTTAAAGACTGGATGTGGGATATGTTATATCGCTATAAATCGACATACTTGTTTTTGAAAACAAGGGATCGTAGTATGCAGACATCCCAGATGCAGATCGTAGTATGTGTATACAGAGGACTGCTAATTTGTTCATTAAACTAGTCGGTAGTTCGTAGTGGATACCAAATATGCACTGGACACAGATCTGCTTCCTGGGGGTGTTTCTGCTGTACTTGAACTCAACCTTTGAGGGCATGGCCAGTTTCCCACGAAACCTTTTAGGACACAGCTTGGGGCTGAATCCAGATCCTAACAAGCTGACAGGCTGAAAGATGCGACTGGCTTGTTACTCTGAGTGCAGAATGAACACATACAGCTGCATGGGGAAGGCCAG
This sequence comes from Leptonychotes weddellii, assembly GCF_054177405.1. Lineage (NCBI taxonomy): Eukaryota > Metazoa > Chordata > Mammalia > Carnivora > Phocidae > Leptonychotes > Leptonychotes weddellii. The sequence goes on from NC_138370.1 coordinate 1,369,439, forward strand.
CCTTGCCATGGATCAAAAGCGATCCACTTAGGAGAGAGGCATGTGTATTAGTCAGGGCCCACCAGAGAAACAGAACCAATAAGACACCTATCGAGAAAGAGAGATAGTAGGAGATGGATTATAGGAATGAGCTCACATGATTGTGAAGGACAAGAGGGCCCACCATCTGCCCTCTGCGAGTTCAAGAACCAAGAGGGTTGTGGAGTAATTCCAAAGGCCCAAGAACCAGAGCCCCATGTCCAAGCCCAGGGGCAGGTGCACACCACAAGTGGAAAGAGAGTGAAAACGTGTCCTTCCTCCATCGTTTTGTTCTATTCAGGCCCTCAACAGATCAGATGATGCTCACAGTGAGGAGGGTGGGTCTTCTTTAATCAGTCTATCTATTCAAATGCTAAGTTTTCCAGACACACCTAGAAATAACATTCCAACTATGTGGGCCTCCCTGAGACCAATCAAGTTGACACATAAACTTAACCATTATAATCCCTATGCATCAACATAAAATACCCTCTTCCCTATGGCCCAGGAATTCCAAATTCAAATCCAAATCCCCCAAAGAGAAAGAGAAGAGGTAAATACTACTCATTCTGAAAAACATCAGGGAAAAGAAACTGATTAAACACACACACAAGATGGGAGAAGCATAATAAGAAAAACAAATACATCAAACAAAAGCTAAGATCATTAAAACCAAAGAAAGACAGTTCTTCAACTGTGCAAAATGTTGGTATTGTTTGTTAAAACATGAAACACCTCTGTGTCAAAGCCTTCAGGTGATCACCCCTGGTCTGGCATCTGGGTCACAACTGCATGAGAGATTCTGAGCCAGAAACATCCAACTAAGTCATTTCTGGATTTCAGACCCAGAAAACTGTGAGATGATAAATGGAAGTGGCTTTCACCCACTAATTTTTAATGCAAAAATAGATGAGTAATACAACGCGGAAGGGAACAGTAAAATAAGATACATATGAACAGGTAAGATGCAAATATGTAAATAGACACGTGTGTAGTACAAGAATCATATGTGAGGATTGAAAAGAAAGAACAAAATGTCATTTTTTTTTTTAAAGATTTTATTTATTTATTTGAGAGAGAGAGAATGAGAGAGCACATGAGGGGGGGAGGGTCAGAGGGAGAAGCAGACTCCCCGCTGAGCAGGGAGCCCGATGCGGGACTCGATCCCGGGACTCCAGGATCACCACCTGAGCCGAAGGCAGTCGCTTAACCAACTGAGCCACCCAAGCGCCCTAAAATGTCATTTTTTAATGCATACATGATGGCCTATGTGGAGTACTTAATACAGAGTACAGGCAAAAGTCAGAAAAAAGGTTGCATAGTCAATTTTTTGATACAGAATTAATATGAAAAATGAAAAATAAGTGGGATGTCAGCATGTCGTCAACAGAATTTGTAATTCTAAATGGTGTGTAAATAGAAAAAAGATACCATTTACAAAGGAAGGAAAGGCTGATACGTATAAATTACACATAAAGGGAAGCATACATGGTTCCTATAAAATTATAAGCACGTCCTTGAGAAACATCAGTGTAGAGCTAATAAAGACATAGAGGACAGGCATGTCCAGGAAGGTTCAATTTCAGAGAAGTGGTGGTCCTTCTGAAATTGATTTATAGACTAAACTCAATTATAGTCAGGAACCACGGAAAGATTAGGTACATCTGAATCTATTCCCAAATTTGTAGGGAGGAACAAAAGGCCAAGAATACCAACACAGTCCTGAAAATAACATGTTAGGGGTGCTTGCTCAACCAGAGAGAAGGATTTCTTAAATATGGCATAACATGGACAAATCCAAAAAGAAAAAGAGGATAAAATTATTTCCAGTGAGTTTTTTCAATGTCTGAGTAGTGGGACACTGAAAATATGAGCTGCATTGTGGAAGATGATAATTTCCATGTAATTTACTGACAATGGCCGACGATCCAGTCTAGAATTCACACAGATCTAAAAACAAACAAGAGTAATAATGTGATAGGAGGAGAAAGTCAAAGGATATGAAAAGGACATTCAAAAAGAGTAAAGTATACTCCCCAAACATGACAATCGTCTCAACCTGATTAACACGTAAGGAAGAGCAAACTCAAAGTGACATTAGATACAATGTAACAGCCAAGACATCACAAATAAAAATAAAAGGTTTGCTAGTTGTAAATATATATTGTTTTTAGCAAGGAGAACTCATTTACCCATTTGCATCAAGTCAGATCCTGCTAATAAAAGTTTGGATTAATATTTGTAAATATCTGCTCTATTTGAAGATACACTTTGACGCATCACCCTCTTCTTGGTATATATCCTGGAGAGATGTATGCACTCATGTCTTGAGAGACATTTAAATAAATGTTTTGACAGGAGAACGAATCAATAATGGTACATTATACTTCGTAGTTCACGTAAATGAGCCTAAGGTATATGATTTGCTGTGACTAAATATCACACAGAAGTTGAGGAAGAAAAGCAAGTTGCAGAAGGTTCCTAGATCCTAGAAGCACCATTCCCTGGACAACACAGCACCAAAGACCAGTTGATTAAACCACAGACGTTTATTTCTCACGGCTCTGCAGGCTGGAAATCCAAGGTCAAGGCACCGGCCAACTCCGTGTCTGGTGAGGGCTCTTCTTGGATGGCAGATGACCCTCTTCTCCTGTCCTCACATGGTGGAGAGAGTTCTCTGCTCCCTTCTTATAAGGACACGAATTCCATCATAGCGGCTCCCCCCCCTGCACCTTATCTAAACCTAATTATTTGCCAAATGCCCCACTGCCAAATACCACCACATTAGGGTTTAGAGGCTCAGTATATGAATTTTGGGGGGACACAGACATTCAGTCCATAGTAAGAAGGATACACAATCATATCACTTACTGAAAACTCTAAAATTAATTGTGCATATATTCTGGCTGTGTTTATAAGTAGATTATTTAAAAATATCCATGGGGTTCAAGATAGGAAGAAAATAGAAGAGGATATTGGAGAAATACAGAGACATAGCTGCCTTGTTTATTTAAAAAAAAATCTAGAGCATAGGTGGTGAAATAATAACATTTGTCAAAATATAAGAAGTAGGTCTGTGGCCATTTATTATATAATCCTATTTACCTTCTTTTCATGTCTAAAATATTTCAAAATGTAAGAGAGATTCTGTGCAAGTGGGCGTCTTGTACAACCTGAGGGAAACTCTGCAATGTTGAGCGTAGCCTGTCCTTAAGTTAAGGGAAGCTTCTGGAACAGTGAGATGCCAGGTGGAGAACAGCCACCAGAGCTGGAAAATAATAGTCCTGACGAGGACAAAAAGATCCAGGATTGTGCAGGTGTGGACCTCAAACCCACCGCGGCCCCCAGAGGGTAGAGGTGTGCCTGCTGGTGGGACGCGAGCCCCTGCGTGCTGAGCCCCAGAGGCCTCTGCTGCCCTCACAGATAGTCACCTTCAGGAGCTCCTGAACACCCAGCTTGCCGTCGGCCTCGCTGGCATGGTAAGAAGGAACCAATTCGCGAGCTCGTCCTAAAATTTTGGGGGGACGCAAATGCATTATACACTGATGTCAACAAGAATTGCATGTTTCTTGTTATATCTTCCAAAGGGCCCGAGGTCACTGGTTTTATATGTCTGAATTAATGTGTGTAGTCATCTCTTGTGATATGTATTTAAAGTCTGATTTTATGGTAACATGTAACATGATAAACTAAAGCTCTGTGTAGTCATGTTACATGCATGCTGATCAAGCCTAGACTGATTTTTTTTTTTTTTTTTTTTGGAAAGAGAACAAGAGGTAAACCCAGGAGTCACTAACCAACAAAGCAACAAGGAGTAGTAGATGTCCTGTTTTCTAATTACGGGATAATAAGGTCTTCACACTATATTATGGCAATGACCCAGTTCCTGGGTGGACGGACTGTAAGTTTGAGGGCCAAGAATAAAAGTAGATTATACCCTCATAACGTCGTGCCTGAGAACCATTACTGCTGTAAAGTCTTGTGTTGGCAAACCCTTTTGTTCTCGTCCAGAGGCCAGATAAGAAGAAGCCTATCTAGAGGAGGTGGACCCAGACCCTCCTCCTGCGCAGGGGACGCATGACTCAGCTGGGCCAGGAAACAGGGAAGCTAGCCAGGAAGACAGACAGTGATTGCAGACTGGTACAAATCCTGTGAGCCACTCCTGATGCCTTATTTTATTTTGAATTAGCGTATAAAAGCCACATGAGCAGATAGATCCAGTTGGTTTGAAGGATTGTGTTACTCAGGATTAGCAAAATTGAGGGCTGCATCATAGGTTAAGCCACATTCAGTTGCGGCCGAACCAAGTTTCATATTTTGTATCAAGGCTTTATAAAGTGATTTAACACAGAGCAAAATGATGGCACCATACAGACTGCTGTAGGATACTTGGGAGATTTTTAACTAATTATCTTACCCCATAAACAGTGAAAATATGCATTGAAATTTTATGTGTTCAGAAAAGGGACTAAAATGAGTGATGAAAAGATAGGAAACAAAAATGTATACCAAGTGTTGAAATAATATCTTCTCAACCAAGAGTGATGGTGAGGTAATCTGATTATAAACACAGATGTCTAGAAATTTCATTACACAGCTTGCTGATTAGGGAATGCTATATCTAGCCTTGAGGCAAGCACTTGAACTGATAAAGCTATTCCACTTGGAATACTTTATTTTTCATTATATGCTCAATAATAATGTGATTAAAAAACAAAATTGCATTTAAATTGTTATGTTGCAGTTCATGTTCTTCATTCCATGGGGAGAATGGAAATTGCGTGCCATCCCTACATTCTTAAGGATTTCATCAGGCACTACAGCTCACCTAAGAAATTGAATTTTGTGCCTACAATAAATGGATTAATTTTGACCCACATTTCATAAAAAAGATATAATATGCAAAAAGTTATGTGAAAGTGGTTAAGCGACCCACTACAAGGCCGGCTGACAAATAATCACACTCCACAAAATGGTGTTGACTGATGGGATGTTTAACCTGGTAGTGTCAGTGGGAAGACTCGGAACAAGAAAGAATGGGCTAGTTTTTCAGATGCATCCAGAAGTGAGAAATCGGGAACATATCTCCCTCCCACACTCATCCCTTGAGCATCCCCTATAATTTGGAAAGGAATGAATATCTGTCACTGCATTTTTATGAGAGAGGCCCACATTAGCATTAAAAAAAATATGCAAGCCCTGTAGGAAAATAAAAAGATAAAAGCAAAACTTTACCAATAATCTCCCCACTTAGAGAACAATGTCAGCATCTCTCTAGGCATGCTGGCTAGAGCAATATAAAGAAAAACAGACAGGTAAACATAGTTTAATAAACACGGGATCATACTCTACAAAGGGTGTTTCTAGGATCAAATTTAATTTGCTTGAATTTATTACGAGAATAATAGAGAGAGATCAAGGAAAGACTGACAATAAGATACACATGTCTTTATTTTAAGGTGCACATTGCTAAAAGATGTAGAAAAAACCCCCCAAGCTTATTATAAAAATACAAAGAGGGTTGCAATCATTACTAACTACAGATCTCCATTTTGTGGTTGTGGGTGGCCACCTGCTACAAAGACGAGATTAAATGTTCCTCTGAATTCACGATTCTTAACTCAGTACTACACACCACGTGGTTAGTGTGCATAGCAATGGCCTTCTTTTTTAATTTTTTTTTAAAGATTTTATTTATTTATTTGAGAGAGAGAGAATGAGAGAGAGAGCACATGAGAGGGGGGAGGGTCAGAGGGAGAAGCAGACTCCCCACCGAGCAGGGAGCCCGATGTGGGACTCAATCCCGGGACTCCAGGATCATGACCTGAGCCGAAGGCAGTCGCTTAACCAACTGAGCCACCCAGGCGCCCCTAGGAATGGCCTTCTTAACCACTCATAAATCTCACACGTGTGTCTTAGCCTGATATTTCAACAGAAAAATGCCCCGGTTCTTTTCCTTGCTCATAACTTCTGCATTCTGGGGTTCTTCGTTTCTCTTCCCTTTGACTTGGTGGCTACGTATGCCCATTTCCTTCCCTCAAGGCTGCATATGCTTGGCTTCTTTTCTTCTTCAGTGCTGGTTGGTCATTACTGCCTCCTTGCATTATTACAAACGCGTGGGACAGTTTCGTTACCCTCAGAACTCTTAAATCCCTTTCCTTGTTTTGGAAGCATATTTCTTGATCCTACTTCCCGTAATTTCACGATCAGGCCTCATGGCATTTCAGATCTTATACGATCATGTGTAAGGTTGGCTGTATCATTCTCAAGAGTTGCGACGCGTTTCCCAGAGGCCGTGTCCCCACCTTACTGTGCCGTGTGCGTTATGGGAGGAAGTGTTAACCCAGGCCTGGGTTGGGCAAATCCTGCAGATTCCTAAGTCTGTTTCCACTCCAGCCCTTGGACAGCGTCAGGACACTGAGCTTCAGGGACATTCTGTTTGATCGAGCCTTTCTGCAAGGCCCAGGCCTTGATCCATGTTGGCCGGTCTGTTGAGATAGTTTGTGCTAGGATATGATCAGGGGTGAATACCTGCTGTCCTTCAGTAACTGAGGTCAGTCACAGGGGTGATGCAGGCCTACGTGATGGGCTTCCCAGGGGGACCCCAGGACGCCCAGACCAGCATGAGCATCGCTGTTGGCAACATTTGAAACGTGTTACCTGCCATCACGGGGAAATTGTGTGTCCCGTGCAGTTCCAAGGGAGAAGAGCATCTGGCATCTGGCGCTCCAGCCCGGTTTGCTGAGCTGTGACCCATGAGCCTTCTCCCTTGCTGAGCTTATGCTAAGTCCTTGGCTATGAAAACATGGCCATGAGTATCATAATGTTTTGGTCATATAAGTTCTTCCAGCAAATCACAGAGCCTGAGGTGCCCCGGGGACCATGGAACACACATGCCTGATCAAGGTCTACAATGTACAATCGTGTTAGCCAGTGGGACGGCACTGTGGCAAACGGTACTGACGATGGAAGTCATTTCCAGAGAAATCTGAGACACATCGTCTTCCCCATCCTATCTTGTTGAGAAAGCTGTCGGTCCTCTGGATTACGATCTTAAGTACATAAATATTCTCTCTCTAGGAGGGATTTGAGATGCCTCTTTGTCTTTGATGTTTTGACTCCATCTACCGAGCTTATGTTTGGCAAATGTCATCACAAGTCACAAAGGGATAAAGTCCAGCTAAGACAGACAGGCCTCCGATCGGTCTCCTGGATGCACCCCCATCATTCCTGTTGCACTCTTCATACCCACTGAGCCCTATGCACACCCATGGCTGTGTTCTGCACAGGGGCCTTAACTTGCTGCAGATCCGCCAGGACTCCTCCGACTTGATCTTTGTGGTCTGCTAATGACGGGATGTCTGTGGTCCCCCAGGATTCATACATGAAATGCTCACACTTGAAGTGATGGTATCTGGGAGGTGGCTGGGCCATGAAGCTGGAGCCCTCCCAAGTGGGATCAGTGACCTCATCAAAGAGACCCCAGAGAGCCCCACCTCCACATGAGGACCCAGGGAGAAGACCCTGTCTACGACGCAGGAAGAGCCCTCACCAGATATGGGATCTGCTGGCTCCTGGATCAGGGATGTCCAGCCTCCAGAGCTGTGAGAACTAAATGTCTGTTGTCCATAAGCTCCCTGGTCTCTGATACTCTGTTCAAGCACCTCAACCAGACCAGGACATGACCCTTCACTCATCTATCACCAGGATGAAATTCACCTTGAATTTCCAAAAATCCTAGATGCTCTAGCCGTCTCTCTCAGAGCCTTCGTGCCTGTATTTCCCTTTTAGAATTCATTTTACTAAGAGATGAGAAAGATGCATTCAAAAACTTGGAACAGGGAGTCATTTTCAAGTTTATATTAACATTTGTACCTAATTACACTTATGCTGAGTGAGGAAAGAAAGGGCTGACGGGGAGTCTACTGTGAGGCTGGAAGGCACCCCCCACACTGGTTCAGGGTCCACACCCCCTGGGTGAGGGCTGCTTTATCGGCCTCGGCCACCAGACCACCGTGAGGCCCCACTCATGGGTCTCGTAGAGATACCCACAAGACAACGATCACCTTGCTTAATTTAAAAATCTCGTACACATTCTTTGTATTTCTCTAAGCTGATGCACTCCATAGAATTATTTAAACAATTGAGTCATTCGATTTTTAATTTTAATCAATTAAAATTTCTAAATTTTAGAAAATTTAGCTACCATAACTAATTTGAATTTTCTAATTCTCGATTTTTAAAAAACTTTTTAATAAATTAATTTACTTGAGTTCAGTTTTGTTTATGTTTTTGCACTTTTTAAGAAATTAATTTTGAATTTTATAATTCTTGCCATTTTTTGTTGGGAGATCCTTTCTTTCGCCTCTTCTCGGTCAGTGTTTACTAATGTCATGGTTTATAGTTTTTCTTTCTTTTCAATTTCTCCTTTTAGGAAAGCTCTGTCTTATTTATGTTTTATTGTTTCAGTACGAGTTGCGTGTCTTCACGGTGTCCGATGGGAGGAGGAGGTGCACACAGACTCAGTGGCGTAGTTACCAGGGTCAAGCTCGTTAACGATCCTTTCACATGGTCCCCATTTTCTCGTGTGTGATGAGAGCAGCTTCAATGTGCTCTCAGCATCTTTCCAACGGACAACCCAGTGTCCTTAACTGCAGTCCTCATACATGACTGCAGCCTTGGACCCTCTGACCAACCAACATCCCCTCATGTCTTCCCCTCCCCCTCAGCCCCTGTCTGGTCCTTGGAGACCCGCCTGGAGTGTGTCCGCAGGGTGACCTAGCCCGGGGTGGGCCTGATCCAGGGGCTGCATGGGAGGCAGGTGCCCCTTTGTTCTCCCGCATCCCCCGGGGGCGGGTCTCTGCTGCTGGGCTGGGGCAGGAGTGATGCAGGGGGGCGGGGTGCAGAGATGGGGGCTGTGCCTCCTCCACCTCCAGCACCTCTTCTCTCGTTTCTGTGCTCCACCTACATGCTGGGACCCCTCACCCGGAGCACTTAGCTCCTGTGAAGGCATTTTCTCGTGCGCATAGTTGTTCTAAGTGAGGTTTCTGCCAGGGGAGAGGGCTCGAACCCCTTTTCCATCACCTTGCTTTTCACGGAGTGAAAGTTATTTCTTGTCTTGTCTCGCTGGGCATTCCAGCATTTTCCTCCAGGCCACTGATGGTGCCAAAGCTCTGCTCACACAGGGTGCTTCCCCAAGGGGCCCTCCGCGGGAAGACCTCCCAGACCCCACTTCTAGTCCTTCCTGTATTACTCCCTCTTCTCATCCAGAGATCAAACGGGAAGTGGTTGTCTTTCCTGGGCTTTACCATCCTGTTCTACCCCTGCTCTCTCCAAAGCATCTCACTTAGGTCTGCCTTGAAATGTCACATTCAAGTTGGTTTAAGCCTTGCCTCCACCCCACAGCTGCTATCTGTCACCACCTCCTTCTGCCACTCTCGGAGGCACCTGGTTTCACACCAGCTTCAGGGAATGTCTTCCTTCCCGTCTGACACCTGTCCTTCTCCTTTCTCCTCGGCCGGTGCTAGTCTATGGAGCACTTACTCACTGCTTTTTTCCTTTATTTGTTTGTTTTTGGACTACAATGCTTTTCTTTCAATGGGGCTTCTTTCCATGAATCTGCAGTGCAGAACACGTTTGATTTGATCCTTTTCATTGAAAAAAATTTTAAAGACTTTATGTATTTATTTATGTGTCAGAGAGAAAGAGAGAGAGAGAGAGCACAAGGAGGGGGAGCGGCAGAGGAAGAAGGAGAAGCAGGCTCCCTGCTGAGCAGGGAGCCTGATGCGGAACTTGATCCCACGACCCCGGGATTATGACCTGAGCCAAAGGCAGACACTTAACTGACTGAGCCCCCCAGGCGCCCCTACATATCTACAAAATAGCCTACATTTCTGAAATTTGTGTGAGGGACATCCCAGCTTATTCTTCTTAATAACGTTTGTGCGATACATTAAATTGCTGCTGGTTTCAGAATTTGCTTCGCTCTGCGTACATCCCCCAAGCTTGCGGTTCTGTTCATTACTGCATAATCAGAAAAACAAAGTTACCTTGCAGTTCACAGGTTTCATTTCCCTTGACTGTGTGTACAACGTATACACCCGATTTGATATGCACGTAGGAATGAAGGCGTCAACCCCATTGTCATGGTCGAGGTCAGTGTGAAGCAGCATAGCACAGAAGTTATCTGTGGTGCTTTTCCCCAACATGTGCTTGAAATTCTGACTTAATAGGAATATCTTCTGCTCTATTGCATATACACAGCCTCATCCTAAAGCCACAGTGATGTTCCCATTTGCAAACCTATGTGAAAGGAGAAAGGGGTAGACATCTATGTCCCTTGACAAAATAGTTCAATATCCTATGCAATAAAACACGTGAAACAGAGCTGACGTGCTGAGAGCTGACTTTTATTTTTTTCCAGTTTGCAAAACACCAGCCTTTCCCAAAGTAGACTGAGCAGCATTTTATTACATTTATTGCATTGTTGTGTCTCACTGGTCACGCATAAACACATCTCGCTTTTTGAATTCATCAGAATTTTTTTTTTAAAGATTTTATATATTTAACAGAGAGAGACACAGCGAGAGAGGGAACACAAGCAGGGGGAGTGAGAGAGGGAGAAGCAGGCTTCCCGCTGAGCAGGGAGCCGGATGTGGGACTCGATCCCAGGATGCTGGGATCATGACCTGAGCCGAAGGCAGACGCTTAACGACTGAGCCACCCAGGCGCCCCATCAGAATTTTTTTAAAAAGATTTTTTTTAATGTAGAAGAGGAACTTGCAGGATGCAGAATCAACTGTGTGGTTGTGGCCAGGGAGTCCAGGGGTGCATTTTCTGCGCTGCCTGGTCCTCTCTAGTCCGGGCATAGTGAACCTCACCCCAGCTTCGGGCTCTCATCTCTTACTTCATGCATTTCCTGTGGGTACGTTGAAGGCTGATGGGAACATGGCTTGTTCTTGAGAGTGGAAAATGCTTCCCGTGGTTCTTCCCAGAGAACTACTCTGTGCCCCGAGGTGGGATGATTCTTCTTAGTCCCCGGGAGTCCTGCTGAGCCCCGCCATCCGCCCCCAGTGTGGGGGGCTGGCCATGCAGCATCTGCCTGCGGTCCTCAGCCCTCCCTGCAGCCACCCCCCCCAACACTTACTTCTCACCTATAAACCCCAAGTCACAAGTGAATGTTTGGGTTTCTCGCCCACAAAATCATTTTGGAGAAGGAGGACTTGGGGAGCAATCCTGCTATGATCTCAGGGACTCTCCACATCATCCTGCTAGCTCATCTTACTCCCTTGCTGCACTCGGTATCTAAACCCGACCTGTGGTTTCAATACCTCACTTTCTCTTCTCCCTTCCCGTGTTCAGATCCTGGCGATTGTGTCCTTCCACTGACCACCTGGAGGGCTGTGTTCTTACCCTGCTCCTCTGACTCAGAATCCCCATAGTTCCCGTCATCCTGCATAAATTCCATAGTGCACCTTTAGGCACCTTCCTTCACTCTCCATTCCACAGCTTCTAGCTTGAGTCTGGTTTTCCTCCCCAGGATTTATATTGTACTAGGATTTGACTCCACCCATGTGAGAAAGCATTCTTCTCATTTTCTTTATTTTTTGCTTTTATTATTATTTGCAAGAGCTCTTCTCTGTTCTCAGTGGACTCCACAGAAAGCTAGTTCACATCGTTCAATAAAGAATGAGCTGCTCCCTGCTTGCTCTCCTACTCCAGTAGAGACATTTGCTATTTCCATTTTCCTGTCCCCGCTAGCCCACCAAGCCTTTAGAGCTGTCCCATCAGTCCCTCAAGGCCACACTGTATCTTGCTCTGTCATCCCCAGAAAATTTCCTCTTTGCATTTCAACAGAAAGTCCATTCTTTGCCTTTCTTTCTGAAACCTGGCAGCTAACCCTTGACACCTGCTTCTCTTTGACTGTGTTGGTTGCAGGGACGTTTTTGAGAATATGCTCCCTATTACCCTGAAAAACAACAACAAAACACCTCTATATAAATTCCAGCTTATAAACTAAAGTCTCTTGATGTTATTCTCTACCTCTAAAATATGTTTACTTTCTACGAATTAGAATCATTGATTTTGGTAGGGGGGGAAGTAGACAGTATAACTTTATTTTTTTATTTTTTATTTTTTTTAAAGATTTTATTTATTTATTTGAGAGAGAGAATGAGACAGAGAGAGAGAGCATGAGAGGGGGGAGGATCAGAGGAAGAAGCAGACTCCCTGCTGAGCAGGGAGTCCGATGCGGGACTCGATCCCGGGACTCCAGGATCATGACCTGAGCCGAAGGCAGTCGCTTAACCAACTGAGCCACCCAGGCGCCCCCAACAGTATAACTTTAAAGAAAGAGAGAGACATTATTTCTGATCAGTTGATATAAAGGATAGTTCGTTTCATAATTCACTTCCCCAGTGAGGGGTGAGAGAATACGTGAACTCAAAATGTACTGGTTTGGCATGCAGATTATTTTGAGCTGAAGTTAATCGCCATGGCCTAAGAGACGTTGTTTGTTTTTTTTGTTTTTTCTTTTAGATTTTATTTATTTTCCAAACTGTTTTCCAAAGTGACTGCACCAACTTGCATTCCCACCAACAGTATAAGAGAGTTCCCCTTTCTCCACAACCTCTCCAACATTTGTTGTTTCTTGCCTTGTCAATTTTTGCCATTCTGACTGGTGTAAGGTGGTATCTAAATGTGGTTTTGATCTGAATTTCCCTGATGGCGAATGATGATGAACATTTTTCCATGTGTCTGCTGGACATTTGTATGTCTTCTTTGGAGAAGTGTCTGTTCATTCTTCTGCACATTTTTTGACTTGATTATTAGTTTTTTGTGTGTTGAGTTTGAGAAGTTCTTTATAGATCTTGGATACCAGCCCTTTATCTGTAGTGTCATTTGAAAATAACTTCTCCCATTCTGTAGGTTGCCTCTTTGTTTTGTTGACTGTTTCCTTTGCGTGCAAAAGCTTTTTATCTTGACGAAGTCCCAATAGTTCATTTTCGTCCTTGCTTCCCTTGCCTTTGGAGATGTATCTTGAAAGAAGTTGCTGTGGCCGATGTCGAAGAGGATACTGCTTATGTCCTCCTCTAGGATTTTGATGGATTCCTGTCTCACATTGAGGTCTTTCATCCATTTTGAGTTTATCTTTGTATATGGTGTTAGAGAATGGTCGAGTTTCATTCTTCTGTATATAGCTGTCCAATTTTCCCAGCACGATTTATTGAAGAGACTGCCTTTTTTCCATTGCATATTTTTTCCTGCTCTGTCGAAGATGAGTTGACCATAGAGTTGAGGGTCCATATCTGGGCTCTCTATTCTGTTCCATTGGTCTATAGGTCTGTTTTTGTGCCAATATCATGCTGTCTTGGTGATCACAGCTTTGTAATATAGCTTGAAATCAGGCAATGTGATGCCCCCAGCTTTGTTTTTCTTTTTCAACATTTCC
>NC_138370.1:1383406-1449894 GCF_054177405.1 Leptonychotes weddellii
GACTGGAGGAGATTATGCTCGGTGAAATAAGTCAAGCAGAGAAAGTCAATTATCATATGGTTTCACTTATTTGTGGAACATAAGGAATAGCATGGAGGACATTAGGAGAAGGAAGGGAAAAATGAAGGGGGGGAAATCAGAGGGGTAGACGAACCCTGAGAGACTATGGACTCTGAGAAACAAACTGAGGGTTTTAGAGGGGAGGGGCCGGGGGGATGGGTTAGCCCGGTGATGGGTATTAAAGGAGGGCACATACTGCATGGAGCACTGGGTGTTATACGAAAACAATGAATCATGGAGCACTACATCAAAAACTAATGATGTATTGTATGGTGACTAACATAACATAAAATAAAATAAAAGAACAAAGATTTTATTTATTTATTTGACAGAGAGAGTGAGAACAAACAGGGGAAGAGGGGGCAGAGGTAGAGGGAGAAGCAGACTCCCGGCTGAGCAGGGACCCCGATGTGGGACTCGATCCCAGGACCCTGGGATCATGACCTGAGTGAAAGGCAGACGCTTAACTGACTAAGCCACCCAGGTTTTATTAAAAAACAACCCCGAGGTTGTTTTTGTTTGTTTTTGTTTTACCTCTCCCTTAACTGCCTAAAAACTTTAAAGATATAAATAAGGGCCCTGTACCAGAAAGACAGCTATTACCAGAGAAAACATTTTATATCATAAAGACTGATTTGTATGGCATACCAAATGTGTATTTGCCCAAGATTTGCTCTCCCCATCTACCTGTGAATTGTCTTCTTCCCCTTTGAAGCCTCAGACCCCTAATCCCTTCTCCTTAGCTCAAGATAACATATATGCCCCAGCTGCCTGACTGGGAGTCCCAGAACTTTTGCCTTCCCCCATACATACAACATACAACTAAATTTGCTTTTTTGTTTTTCCCTCCTGGTAATTTGTCTTATGTCAATTTAATTATTTGACCAGCCAGAGAAGCTAGCAGGGAAGAAGGGAAAAGTTTTCTTTCCCCTATGGCGGAGTGCCTACTGCTACTTTTGTTAGTTACTGTATCATAATATTTAAGATACATCATCCCTTTTTCAGTTACTAATCTTAACTCCCCAGTTTAAACTGCTAGTGGGTCACCAATATTTTCTATGAAGCCTATTTCTTTTTTTAAAGAGAACTTTATTTTAAGTAGGCTCTACACCCACTGTGGGGCTTGAACTCAACCCCAAGATCAAGAGTCACATGCTCTACTGACTGAGCCAGCCAGACACCCCGAGGCCTATTTCTTTATTCTTCTAGTATGGTAATCTTCATGAATCAGGTTTTTTTTTTTTTAAATTTCTTTAAAAAATTAAATCTCCTTACTGATTTTCTATCTATTAATTCTGTCAATTACTGAGAGAGAAGACTATTACCATTCTCAAAAAAAAAATAAATAAAATCAATGTCTTTATTTCTCTATTCAGTTATGTTATTTTTTGCCACATGTATTTTAGGGCTCTATTGTTAGGTGCATCCACATTTAGGATTGTGCTATTGTCTTGGAGAACTTACCTGGCCCCTCTGTCCATTGTCTTCATCCCTCATAAGATTTCTTGTCTGTTACTAATGCAGCTAGTCAAGCTTTGTTTTGGCAAATTTTTTTGCCTGTTTTATCTTCTTTTATCTATTTATTTAAATTCACCTATATCTTTGTTTTAATGTAGACAGTTTGGTTTGGTCTTCTTTTCTATCCAATCTGCTGAGGCTCTGTCTTTTAATTGGGATATTTGAAAAGTTCACATTTAATGTGATTATTGATATATTTCTGTTCAAATCTGCCCTCTTTCTTGCTTTCTGTATTTTTCATCTTTAATTCTTTCTCTTCCTTTTCTATCTTTTTACTATGATTTTATTTTCTCTCTCCTATGGAATTATTATTTATGCCTTTTTCAAAAGAACGTTAGTGTGTTTTCTAGTCGTTTTTTTCTTCTTAAAGATTTTATTTATTTGACAGAGAGAGAGAGAGCACAAGCAGGGGGAGCAGCAGGTAGAGGGAGAAGGAGAAGCAGGCTCCCCACTGAGCAGGGAGCCCCATGTGGGGCTCGATCCCAGGACCCCAGGATCATGACCTGAGCTGAAGGCAGTTGCTCAACCAACTGAGCCACCCAGGTGCCCCTTTTTTTTTTTCTTAATGACAGATATTCTCTATTGATATGCACTCACACAAAGGAGTAGCTGGCTATCACTGGAAGGGGCAGGTGCATATGTGAGGGTATGTTGGGGGATTAGTGGGGAGAAGAGGAACAACATTTACATAATGGCAACTGAGAGCCAGATGTTTTACTTTCCTTTACCATCAACTCTGAAAGTACTATTATCAGTATTTTCAAATGGTTTTACCCTTCTTCAGATGCTCATCATTTTCATGATATTAAGTACTTTTTTTTTTAAAGATTTTATTTATTTATTTGACAGAGACAGAGATAGCGAGAGCAGGAACACAAGCAGGGGGGAGCGGGAGAGGGAGAAGCAGGCTTCCCCCCGAGGAGGGAGCCCGATGTGGGACTCGATCCCAGGACCCTGGGATCATGACCTGAGCCGAAGGCAGATGCTTAACGACTGAGCCACCCAAGCGCCCGATATTAAGTACTTTCTGAACTGAATGTCTCTGAAACTGTTTGACATTCTCAGATAAAATATATTTATTAATATATATATTTATAATATATTCTAATGTATTCCTCATCCCTTTACCCACACTGATTTGAAATATTATGGTAAAAGCTTACCACAAATTTAACATCAGATCACTCATTTTAAATATGGCACTTGAACTTTCTAGAGCGCTAATGACATTTAAAATACTGTCAGTTTCAAACACTCTTAAAATTTCAACTGTTTTTTTTTTTTAATTTTCCCTTGGCAAACTTCTAATGCCTGTTAGTTTCCAGTAAAAGGATATGCTAAATGACAATCCAGAATTCATTTGATCATATGTTCAGATGAAATGAAAGATGGGCTTCTTAATGACATAATTAATAAATGTCATTATGTCAGGGGTAAACATCAATGTTCTTTAACATTTAATTAATATTTTCAAAAGCATTGTCAAAAATGAAAGCAATGATTGTCTAAGATGATAATAAGAGCTTCCTCAAAGTTGACTTATCATTAAGAAGAGAGATAGATATACCTCATGTCAGGACTATGTTCTTAGAGTTACTGGAGACCTGAAGATTATAACCACATTAAAGTGAATACTCTTGGTATCTACATCCAGGAAGAGAGTTTGTTTTTTAAATGGCGACCAGGGAAAAATCTTAAGTGATCATACTGTTCAAACTTGGCACTGTCTTCTCCAATTTATCCACCTAAAGCCTATTGACAGGGAAGGTTCTTAAATCACTACATTCCATGGGAAGCAGTAATTGAGTTCTGCACAACAATTATGTCACCTAACAAATGTTTCAGTGCCTGAAATAAGTGTAGACATATGCCAGGTACAATGGCAAACACAATGGATGCTTTATTTTATTTCTGTAGGTGCACATTTTAGCAGACCCCCAACACTAAAATTATTACCTAAACGTCCACTTTTTTTTTTTAAAATTTGTGGGGTTATCTGAGGTTTTATTTGCAGAAGAGGAAAATGAATATGGAAGAAAAAGATATTTTTTCCTATTTTGGCCAGAAGCTCACAAATGCTTCATTTGTGGTTTTGGGTAGGTATTGGAAATGAACTATCACAGGAGGAAATTTCTGCTTATATTGGTCACTTATTCCAAATTCTGCCTTAAGAAATATGAACTTAATTCTCCCTTATAATGGTTGTGAATATCCCTTCTCAGAGACATTTACAAATGCCTGAGTGGATTTTTGGTAGTTAAGAATTAACTAATAATAATATAGTTACATTATTGTTTACATCCTTTACCTCCGAAACACTAGCCTCTTAGCACAGAAGCTCTCCAGCTGTTGGCAACAGTCAAAGCAAACCTATGGGAAGAAAAAACACACAACATCTTCCCCCACATCACCTTCTGCCAGTCCTTCCTGTGTGAGGACAGCAAGGTGGACGACTGGGGGAAGCCCTGCAGACCACTGTCAGTTGCGGGAAATGCAGGTCCTCGGCCCCATGCACCCTGGAGCTCTGTACCTCCTCCAACTTCATTGACCTCTTGGTGAAGGAAGACAACACAGACGTCCTCAAGAAGTTTGTCGCTGACTTTGCTGTGAAGGCTACATCAAAAACTGATGTACATGTGGAATCTCATAAGAAACAGTTTCATGTAGCCCCTGGCTTAGCACTTCCGAGCTAGCCACTACCTACCATGGAGAAACTAGCCCAGAACATTGATATCAAACTAAGTTTGAGTGAAAGATACAGAGTGAGGATGCCCATATTACCGACTGATCACAGAAAAATGCATGTGTGAAAGAGTCAAAAGCAGGCCAACTAAAGTCAGAAGATCTAAACTGGGACTGGAGCTGCCACCCAGCTTTTAGTCCAAGTCAAGCCAGGGTCATTAATTGTTAAAACAAAAGACAGTGTGTATAAAGGAAGAAATAACAAAAGATAGGATCCTCATGATTTACTATCCACAATATCTGAGATAGAATCCAAAATATCTGGCATACAAAGAACTAAGAAAATATAGCCTATTTTCTGTAGAAAAGAAAATGTGCTAAAACTCAGCTCAAAATAACCCAGATATTGAAGCTAGCAGACAAAGATATTAAAGAGATTATTATATTTATACTCAATGAAGTAAAACAGAATGTGCTTTCAGTGAATATATAAGAATCTCAGCAGAGTAATAGAACTGAAAACATGGAGTGTCTCATTTTTTAAAAAAATATACAATAGGTGAACTTAGCAGCAGAAGGGAGATGACAGAGAAAAGAATAAATAAACTTGACAGAAAATAGGTGGATAGAAATTTTCCAACGTAAACAATAGAAAAAAATAAAGATTTAAATATATATAAATGTAACACTGGGGACCAGTTAGTTTATATGAAGTGATTCAATATACATATAGAAGGAATTACTAGGCAGAAGAGAAAATGTATTAGAAAAGTCTTTGGAAGACATAGTAGCGAAAATTGTCCCTAATTTGATGAAAGACAGAAATCCACAAATACAATAGCCTCCAGAGTAGATGTACCTTTTCTTTGCCAAAAATCTAGGTTATAAACTATACCCAAACACCATTAACAAACCAGGAATCACACTTATTCCGATCTGGGCTTCATCCCTGGGAAGATAGATGGCCAATGCATCCTGCTCTCTGGTACCGCTCTCTGGGGGCCTAACAAGAAGCCTGAGTAACTGCTTCTTGGCAGATTCCAAACTCACATTTCTGTTCTCCCATTTCCATGAATCTGTCAAAAACCTGGCACATCCTCTCAGCTACTGTGTTGCAACTGTCTGAAATAATATCTCTTAGGGACAAAATGGCTCCGAATGCTGAACTCATCTCTTTGGGCTTCCAGAACATGACTTCACAGATCTCCATTGTCAAGGACTTTCCAGATGACCTTTCTTTACATATTTCTTCCATCCTTTCTTTTATATCTTTCATAATTTTAAATGTACTAATTCAGGATAGCTTTCAATTTTTCTATTATCTAAAATGCTAAATGTCACAATTTTCCTTCAGGCAGCTTTAATTTCTTTTTTTTTTTTCCGAATAGTTGTTGTCAGTAGGGAGATTGGCTTGGGTACCATTAGATGTTCAACTGGGCCCTGAATAATAGTCTAAATTTGATCCTTATTTTTATGACCCTCCAGAAGAGTACTTGGACTGCAGAAATATTTATCATCTTCACCCCCTATAGAAGCACATTTATATAGCACTATCTGAAAAAAAAGTCTCCTTGTTTTTACCCCTATTATAACTTTCTTTACATTTGTGTTTATTTAAGCAGTGAATAATTATTTGTATTTCCTAACATTTAATATGCTTATTCATGAATCAGTAATTTTAAAATCATTTTCCCCTTACTAGGCAACATGTTCTCATGCAACTTAATTCTTGAATTGTTCTTTCAGTAATTATAAATCATGTTTCTCACTTTTGTCTGAAAATATTTGTATTATTTTTGGGTTTTGAATAACTACATATTGGATTATGGTTAGAAATTATATTCCACTAGAATACTAAAGATATACTAAATTGTTAAATGACTTACCAATATGTTCTCTCCTCTATTGTTTATGTGAAACCTTTGTCAGTTAATATCAGCTTCATTTAGATACTCTTTCTTCTTCTCTGGTTATCTTATAACTTCTTCACCTGCCTCCCCACTTGGTTTTATGTGTCATTTAATTTTAATGTGTCTGGGTATTTTTTTTTAATTTATTTCTCTTGCTTGAAACATAATATGTTTCATGTTGTCATTACTTCATTTATGCTATCTTTCATTCATGCTCTTTATGGTTTGTTTATCTTAAAATGTCATTGTATCTTGAGACCCTGATGCCTCTGGCTCATGTCCCTGTCAACATCCTACCAGGAGGCCTAGGAGTCACCTTGCAAATTTACTGCTCTTGTTTTAAGTCTCCTCTCCATAAAATCCACTGGGGAATTCCTCTTTTGTTTCTGCTATACATTTGTTTTCTAGTGCACTGTATTTCTAGATCTTGGAGTAGAAGAGTCTCCTTATTTCTTAGTCTTGCTATTTCTCAAATTAGAAAATAGAAATTATTTTGTTTTTTATTAAAAGGAAAAGAAGATGGCAAAGATGTGGATGCCTGGAGTGTTCGTGTCTTCTTTGAAAGATAAGTACTATTATTCATCAATCAGAGTTAGATAGTTTGATAAATGGAATGAATGTTAAGTTGACAGCTATATTATTGGGTGGCTGGGTACATGACATGAAGACTGGATTGGACACATCAGGCAGAATGTTCAACATGATAAATTGTA
The DNA here is from genome assembly GCF_054177405.1 of Leptonychotes weddellii. Taxonomy (NCBI): domain Eukaryota; kingdom Metazoa; phylum Chordata; class Mammalia; order Carnivora; family Phocidae; genus Leptonychotes; species Leptonychotes weddellii. Next base: position 1,390,290 of record NC_138370.1, read on the forward strand.
CTGAGGTGGAAAAAGAGGCATTTTTGTAAGGAAAGATGGATGGGTGTTCCATTATCATGGGCTGGGGTTTATAATTGGTTTATGCATTATGGCTTAGGCAATGTTGCTGTAACAAAACGACCCTGAAACCTAGGTGTTAGTGATGTAAATAACGGATTATCTCATAACAAGTTTTATTCAGGTAAGATACTTCCTGAATGATTGTCCTCTACATGGTTAATGAGATGTAGGTTCTTTCCACGTGCCATCCTAGTGTCTAGAATACATTGCCTCTAGGTTCTCCAAAAAAGTTTAAGAGAGAAACTAAATAACATGTTTTCTGTTTTTTTTTTTAAATAAAGCCCAAGTCCAAAAGTACTTATCCCTTTGCTCAGAATTCACTTATTTACATGATCCCAACTTAGTTATAAGGAAAGCTGGAAATTTCTGTGCACCCAGGATGAGGAAAACACATGGAGAATATTTAACAGCCAAAACAGTGGCAAGAAACTCTCTGGAAATGTAATAGGTGTAGACAAAGTCCAGACTGTGGTGGGTCTCAAGCAGGATACATTTAGGAAGGAGTATATATGAATCTAGAAATCTATGCCTGTAATGTTCCCTGTATCACCGTTCCCTTGGAAACTTCATATTGATTTTAAATGTTGATCTAGATCAGAGGGGGGCATATATCGTCCCACAGGCCAGATCTCACCTGCAGGCCATTGTAGTATGATCCTTCTGTTAAACTTTCTTTCACATATTTAAAGAGATAAGGTATGTAAAAGAATAATATGCAAACCACAGAGCCTAAATTATTTAATATCTGTGCCTTTATACAAAAATGATTGATAATGGCAAGCACCCTCTGGCTATAAAATCCTAAATTTTTGTAAAATAGACAATTCTAAAGATTATATAGACATACTTGGGATAGAAATGTTGAAAAATTATTATGCTATATGAGAGGATCCAGTTTAGAGAGTAGAGGAAAAGTGAGCCGAGAACCACAGTACTGAAGTTCACCAACGTTCATGAATGAGGAAGCCAAGGGTCTGACAAAGATGCCGAGGGTAACAGTGTCACCAGAGATCTCACGGAAGAGAAAAGAAACAGAAGATTCCAAGACAGAAGACGTGTTTCATCATAGCAGTGAGATGGCTCAGCTCGGCACCTTGCATTGCCTTCCTGCCAAGAGGATTAACATGGATTCTTATTTTCAGTGATAATTCAAATGTACCTGAAGAACAGAATAATTAAGAATCTTTTTGGCTTATTTATCATTGTATCCCTAGCACTGTACCCAACTCTCGTGAAGCACAAAAGAAAAATTGTGTTGGCTGAGTGCATAGATGAATGACCTGTAGTCAGTCAATTAATATCAATGTATTGCTTTTTGATAATGGACAATTCTTTCATGCTCCTATTTGATATTTAGCAAAATTAGTGACATTTACAATGCTTAATAATAATTCTTAGTCCTTGTAAACCAACAGTACTAGGTTTTCTACCCTTATTGACTTTCCCATTCACATTTGGTATGCGAGGACTGTGGGGGTTGAGTGGAGATGTATCTACGATTGTTATCTGAATTGTCATCTGCGGCCATTTGTATGCCCTACAGATCTGGTAATTCTCTGGGAAGGATGTTCTTGGCAAATCCATTGTTTTGGATCTTTGTTGATCTTAGTCTCTCTGGTATTTATAGAGTTACTTAAGAATCTGCTCTATTAGGGGCGCCTGGGTGGCTCAGGTCATGATCCCAGGGTCCTGGGATCGAGCCCCACATCGGGCTCCCTGCTCAACCAGGAAGCCTGCTTCTCCCTCTCCCACTCCCCCTGCTTGTGTTCCCTCTCTCGCTGTGTCTCTCTGTCAAATAAATAAATAAAATCTTAAAAAAAAAAAAAAAAGAGTCTGCTCTAATTACATTTATTAAACTTGGCCTAAAATCAAGTATAAGGACCTGTAAAATTTAGCAAAATTACATGCTTTGTGACCTAAAAGATTGCAATATAAAACTGTAATTAATCTACCTTCTATAAGTTGCAATTGATTTGATAGTCAAAAATGTCATATTTGCCACTTAAGGATGACCTTGTGATTTTACCATCTGTTCTTTGCCAAGGATGTCAAATATGGCTAAAATTGGGTTTTCTTTTCCTGACATATTGTGCACAAATATTCCGCTCACAGAAATCTGCCAAAATATTCATGCTCTTAAGAAGTCCTTTATACTTGCACTTAGTGAAAGATAGTAAATAATTAAAAGACACTTTAACTTTCCAGAGCACATCATAGTAATCTTTAATTTCATGCCAAGAATCCATTTAGATTTCAAAATTTAGTGTCTACAAACTGATCCAGAGTTGGGGGAGGTATTGGAATTTGCATTCACAGTTCTTTATATTGTAGTGTAAGAATAACATTATACTAACCAAAGAATTCAGTAATGTGTTCTATACATAAGGCAGCGATGTTAACTATACAGCCTTGTTACCATCACCACAGATCGACTGAAATTTTATCAAATCCGTGTCTCGGCCACCTTACCACACATGCTGTCAGCGGTCCAGACTCAGGAAACCAAGCATGGGATATCTCTGGATCAAGTGGTTGATTTCATTTGAATAAAGTTAGCAGACAATCCTTTTGTTGATATTCTAATTCAAGAACTAGAATGAGAAGGAGCTAGAAGCAGGTCTTTCAGACGCCCTTGCTATAGATTAGAAATGTCGGATGTTTTTTAAAAACTTCTAAAAAAACCACGTTCTCCAGGGGAATTAGAGAAGGTTTTCTGAGTTAATTTCTTCTTATTACAATTACCACACGCAGCATATAGAGTAAATACGCAGGTATCCAAAATAGAGTTTATCATCTAGGCACTATGCCTTGAAACTTTAAAGGATGATTTTGAACAGAGTAAAGAATTTTGACTGTAGAAAGTGGTATGGGTAATACCATGGACACTGTAAATAACTCTCTCCCATAACTACAGTTCTGCATAAAAGTAGGCAAATTGCATTCCACATTTTTCTAAATGGATGGAAAGTACGATAACTAAAGTTATATAATTTTAACAAATATCATTCCCCTGTGACTCCGATGTGTGCCATTTTGAGCATCTCAGCATGGGCTGACAGTGGAGTTTCAAGAGAAAACACTCCTTAACGTATAAACGAAGTGGTGTGACTTTTTTTATGAGCTTCTCATGGCAAATATATCTGTTGCAGGATAATGTCGGATGATTGGGAAGCAAAGACCAAAATGCACAAAGACTGTGCTGCAACTTTCTTAAAAAAAATTATTTGGAAATAACATTGTATAAAAAACTAGTGACTTCCAGCTTCACTGAATAGTCAGAGTGAGAGCTGCTGAGGGCTGGGTCCACTCTGAGCCCTGAGGGGTTGGGAGGGCACGACCTGCCTTGGAGTGTGTCAAAAAGCATCATCCAGGGAATTCACTAGGGACAGGTCAGTGTGTCCCGGGGCAGCATGGAAGGGAAGGCTGATAGCATGCCACTTAATCACCCTCTGCCTTGTTAGGAGGAGAGTACATCTTATAGTTTATCCTGCATTTAACCAAAGCAGGTGGTGAGCAAAGGGCTTGCTCACTCTGGCTCAGTCTGCAGTCTGGGCTCCCTGACGACACAAGCTGACATGTCACATTCCTATGGCTCTTTGCCTGACGCCGTCAGAGAAATGCAGAGTTTGGTGTCTCCCGTGGGGAACTTCTAGCCAGGGGACCAGTTGGGATGCTCACTCGGCCACTTGCTTGCTGTGCGTCCTTGGTTAAATCCCTCCACCTGGCCCGTTTATAGAACGGGAGTAAGGATTGTGCCTACCTCACGGGCTCGTTGCGGAAGTCTATTAAGGTAATTTGTGAAACTACACACTTACAGCAGAGCCTGACAGATGGTATGTGCTCCTTGGCCCCTTTGCGTTTGTTAAAGAAACTAAATAGGCACCCTGAAAAGTCACTGGGACTTTTCTCTGTTAAACACCGCCTGGGATGTGTACCATACTCCTTGTCAATAACCGATGGAAAGAGCTCTCGGTACCGCAGAGCGACAGGACCAGATGCCAAGACGAGACCGGCGTTTGTTGTCGTCTTTGGACCGCTCATTCTGACAGTGTCTCTCAAAGCTGTCTTTCCCAGCGTAATCCTCTTCTGGCCACTGCAACGTCTGAAGACGCTAACGCCATGTTTGTGTATCTAATTCCATCGGAATGAGGAGCAACGGTGTTATTAGCGTGAGACAAGGTTAAATTATATACCAAGTTCAAGTTCATGCAACAGGACATGGAGATATGTGTCTCAAAAGACACTACCCCACAGCTGTGGGAAGAGCCCTCACTGCTGTTCAACCCTGGCTTGCGGGTGACTCCCGCGTTTCCATTCTTCTGGTATGTTCCTTGTGTTTCCTGGCACTTGGAAAGCGGAAACGTGGATGTGGAACTTGAAGGCTGATGCGGAAGCCTCTGGAGAGGAACAGGAAAGCAGAAGGCGATTCCTTGCTCGCGTAGATCTGCAAATGGGGCTGGGAGAGGGATGCAGGTGCAGAGGAGACAGGGCACACGGGGGCTCTGACGGCGAAGGCAAGGGACGGTGGGCACAGTGTCTGCTGCGGCCTGGCGTGATCGAGAAAGAGAGGAAAGGTTCACGGTATGCTCTGGAGGCATTCCAGGTTCATTGACGTGATTAGTTAAATCAGTTAAGTATCAGTGACTCCTTCCAGGGGAAGCAGAGGGCAAAGAGAAATGGAGGGTAAACGAGGCAAAGCAATAGAGAAATCCAAGCAGAGTACACGCGGTCATGGAGAGGAGGCAGGAATGATCTGCAGCTAGGATTCCAGAATGTGTTCTTGGTGTCACAAGCTGCCATGATGGAGGGAGGGTCAGTCTGACAGGCTCCACGCAGGGCCCCACCCGGAGGAGCCAGTGGGGCACAGGATGGGGCCACGGCCTCCGTGGGAAGTTTCTCCAAACGGAAGTCATTCAGAGTGATTGACAATCAGAAGGAGTTTCATAGGACAACTTTGAACCAACAGATGGAGTTGGGTCTGATTAGTTTATAAACTTTCAAAGTTCCATAAAAAATTAATAATCATGCTCATAAGGCTTTCAGCTTTTTGGCCTGATTACTTAAGGAGTTTCTTAACCAAAAAGAAAAAGAAACTTTCAGTTAATTGATTAGGTTTGCATTTAAATGCCAAAAGTTTTCCTAGTAACCATTTTTTATCAACTTTATTGAGTGTACTTTACAATCACAGGTGGAGTGGGATGAATTTTTAACAAATATACATATTCCTATCACCCCCACTGCAAGTAAGAAATAGAGCATCTCCAGGATGACCTTCACACCCCTTTCTCTGAGCCCTTAGGCAACCCCTGACCTCCTGGTGCCCTACATTGTCTTTGTTTCTCTAGAATTTCCTATAAATGGAATCATTCTGTATGTCTTCTTTTGTGTCTGGCTTCTTCCCCTCAGCATTAACTTTTGAGATCATCTATGCTGATGTGGATCTGTTTTCTCTTTATTTTATTGCAAAGCAGTAGTAATCCAGAATACACATAGACATTCACACACAATTTGCTCTAAATTGTACTGAATTTTACTTTCATTACCTAAAATATGCTCACCCTATTCTGTATCTTTAGAGTATGCAAAAAAACAGAAAATCCAAAGCAGATTTTTAAAATATTGATTCTCAGTATAAAGTATATGTGTGCATATAAATATAGGAATTATAAACATTCATATAAACATGTACATAAACACATAGGAGTTTATATGATTGAAAAAAAAACATTTCAAAACAAAAGCAATGTACTCTGATCCATTCTGGTCTAGTCTAGTCCATGTCATACCTTAAAATGAGGGTCACAAGCCACGAAATTAATTTCAAAACCCACAATGGGTCATCATGTGCAGTTTGAAAAGCACGAATCTCGAGTATGTTGATCACCTGATTGTCACCTCATTCTGCACAGTCTTGCATTGCCCAGCTTGCGAGGGTTTACCCATGACAAATGCACTAAACCATTATGCTATGAGACTGGATACTTCTTCCTCCGATGACCCATTTGACCCCAATCAGTAAGATCTTTCCTAATCTGCTTCAGTTGAAGTATAATCCTTTGAGTGGTCAGTTACAATTTTCTATGTGGGGAACTCTGTGTGTTTGTTACCATCTGAAACTATGTTCCATGCAGGTAAAGTTGCAGATTGTCTACATGGCCCTACGTGAACCCCAGATGCTCACGACCATTCATTCCCCCTTTTAAGGCAATAGTGGTGGTTGCCAAAGCAGATGTTACTTCATGCAATCTTCCGGTTTTTTCCTTCCCGTATAGGTCATACGTTTTTAGCCTCTCATGATTCTATCCGTTTGCGGCTTCCACTTCCAAGTCTATGAAATGAATGAATGCAGTGCATTTTAGAAAGACGGGTATAAAGATACATGGTATTTCCTTAATCATTAGCATTGTCTCGAGGCAAAGCCGGTGTGGTATTCATTTGTCCTATGCTGTGAATCCGGGAGAAAGCATGGCACATCAGAAGCACGTGGTTAATGCTGAGTGAATGCATTTAGCAACACTATGACCTTCGTATTTTCTGCTACTGAGGCTGACCGAATGGTCATCTTCTCTGGAGCAGGCCGAGTGCCGTGTTCTGAGGCTCTCTCAGCTTCCAGCTTTGTGCTCTTGGGCAAAGTCATTGATATTTCTGGGCCTCAGTGTTCTCTTCCTATTAAATGTGGGTAATAGTCAACTCAACTGTTTTTGTGAGGATTGGGTGAGTTAATAAAATACAGAAAGGGGATGTTTAGCAAATCATAAGAACCATGTAAATGCTGAGCTTTGTTATTAGATGTTAAGCTTTGTTATTTGGAGAGCAGAACGGGCCACCCTAATTATGCCTCTCCGGCATAAGGATTACGTTGACCAACAGCTGACATAGGAGATGCTCAAAGGTCAGCTGAAGTATTGGGAGGATGGCTCCGCCCTGGACTCTTCTGCCCCCCCTCCGTCCCTGTCCCCCACCATCTCCCCCACCCCAGCTCTGGCGTTTGAGCCCGCCTTGGTCGTGCGCGTCCCTCCACCACCAGGAGCATTTGTAGCCTATCTCCTCCTTCCTCTGCAACTTAAACTTGCACAGGTCACATTGGAAAAGTCCTTGAACCACTTGAGACCCTCTCTTCATCAGAGACCCACACACCCCACTGACAGATCCCACAAAAGTCGCCGTCCACCCTAGAGCTCAGGTCGTGGCTGAGACTCCTCTTCCCAGAGGAGCATCCTTCTTGGTTCCCTCCATTCTGCCTTCTCTGCCCAAGAGGGTTGACATCGAACACAATTGCTGATTTAGGTCCTGTTGGTGACAGGGAGGAAGTGGCCGCTGAGACCTGGTTCAGCAGGAGCGCCTGAGAAGCTTCTTGACACCACTCTTCTTCCTCAGGTCTGTCCTTCCCATCACAGCTCTTCTCCTTATTGCACTGTTTCCCCTGAAAACAGAAAGACACCTGCTGGCATCCGCCTGTCCTCTCATGTCCCCTCCCTGCCATTTGGGTCCCTTGCACCTGTCGGAGTCCCTCAGTCACTTGTAATATGGAGTCAGTCCTTTCGCTCAGATCCTGCTCTTTGTTCCCCAACTACTGTCTTTGCCTTCAAAGTGACCCCAGTGACCGCAGGCCGAGAAGTGGGGGCAGGTGGAGAGGACCCGGCGCAGGGAGCGAAGGGAGGAAGGGAAGTGTTTGCCAACCGTGTCCCTGTCACAGAACATAGACGGGAGAGGAGACATCGCTTAAGGATATGTAATTGTGCCGTGACAACCCAATCAGAGACTTTTAAACCGGGCAATCTGAAGCCTCGGTAACTCTCTGCACATCTACCTCATTGCTCTCCATCTTCAATACCACCTTTGCCTGCTTCCAGGGATTTGGATGGGGGAGAAACCTGTCCGCCCACACTTCAATTCCTTTTTACCAGTTCATCCTCTCAGAAAGGGACTACAGCTCTACGTGTTAATTCTGAATTCCTAAGGAAGCGTTTCTGAAAGCAACAGTTACTATCAGGTGCCCTGAGCCAAGCAACGGTACCCAGGGGCTCAGAAGGTACCTGGTTAAACCCCAACGGTTTGTAAACGTGTGATGGATGAGTGAGAAGGGAGGGTCGAGGGAGGGGAGTGGGCAGGGGATCTCGCAGGTGCTGCGTATTCTCTGTCTTTATGTGTGAGTATAAAACACTGCCTTTGTGTGAAATAGAAAATGCTCCCCCACTTTTTTTTTTAAGTTTTTTTTTTTTCTAAGGATTTTATTTATTTGACAGAGAGAGACACAGTGAGAGAGGGAACACAAGCAGGGGGAGTGGGAGAGGAAGACGCAGGCTTCCCGCTGAGCAGGGAGCCCGATGTGGGGCTCGATCCCAGGACCCTGGGACCATGACCTGAGCAGAAGGCAGCCGCTTAACCGACTGAGCCACCCAGGCGCCCCGCTCCCCCACTTCTTGACACACATTGCTGCAAGTGCAGGAAAGTTATTATAAGAAGGTTTCAAATCTAAATGGTGCTCCCGAGTTGTCCAAAGAACCACCTACTCAGCTAAGTTAGTCACAGTCCACCTACCAAGATCATTGCCCCCTCCTGGTATAATACTACTGCTATTTTTGATGGCAAAACATTCCATTTTGTTCCCCACTTGGTGTCTTGTGTATGCTCATTTTGTAGGATTTTGCATGGATTCACATGTATTTTACCAGAAGCTTATCCGCTTACACCACCATTACTGAAATTTGGGTTTTGACTTCTGTCGTTCTTCTCCTTTTGTTACAATGTGAACAAACTAACAGGGTATTTCTGTGTGATGGGACAGAGCTTATAAAAGAGACAACTGGAGAATACATCAAAACCAGGAGCTGAGGACGATGCACAAGCCAAGCAATACGGAATATTCTGGAAGAGTAGATGAAAGCTCGATACCTCGTAATTCACTGCACATTCAGCATGACTGTACTTGGGTTCTTAATACCATTTTATAGAAGCAAGGACCAGAGGAAAAAAGAAGACCTCTTTTGAGAATTTAAGTTCCACAGAGTATGTACAGTCCTTTCATTTTTGTCTTTCTTTCTTTCTCTCTTTCTTTCTTTCTTTCTTTCTTTTGTTTACAAAACACACAAACCTCCAGCCTAAGATAAAGTCCTGGGGACGACGCACAGCAAGACAGCTGAAGCTGGTACCAGCCGGGGGTACGTAGGAAGGGTAATAAGAGAGTAGTAGATCATGAGCGCTCTCATCCAAGGAGAAATGTTTTTCTCTTCTTTTTATTGTATTTCTATGAGATGATTGAGGCTGACTAAAGCTCGTGTGGTGATCATTTCACAACACATGGAAATCCACCTTCTTGCTTTATACGTCTTAACCGTATACAGGGATGGAGATCAAATATTTCTCAATAAAACTGGAAAAAAGTGAATAGATTAATGATGGCATTGTTATTCAGTTACAAGAGGAAACTGAGGCCTATGGAGTTTAAGTAATTTTTTCAAAACTCTATACAGGTAATAAAACCGGTAACAAGTCCCAACTATGCACCCATGTGTATGTTAGCTCCTGTTACTTCCCAGTGCTCTAGGCTGTAGTGCATTGTAATTCACGCGTATATGGGAAACTGAGGCATGTACAGTTGAGAACTGTGGCCCAACAGCTAAAGGTCCTAGAGCTGCTAAGTAGCAGAGGGAGGACTAAGCCCGGGCTGCTGTGTCCACTTTTCTGTTTCAATTGCTTACGGCTAAATAATGACACTTGACCTCTGGTTAAGTCTACTTTCCCAGCGTAGCCTGCTGTTATGAAATTGCCTGGCTCTATTTGGTTCTTCAGATTTCTATATGTATTTTAGAACAAACTCTGCTCAAAGTCCATAAACCCCCTCATCGCAAACTGGACTTGGATTGATTTAATGTAACAACTGTGTTAGAATGTCTATCATACTGGTTTTGAAATCTTGTTTATTGGGCGCCTGGGTGGCTCAGTTGGTTAAGCGACTGCCTTCGGCTCAGGTCATGATCCTGGAGTCCCAGGATCGAGTCCCGCATCGGGCTCCCTGCTCAGCGGGGAGTCTGCTTCTCCCTCTGACCCTCCCCCCTCTCATGTGCTCTCTCTCATTCTCTCTCTCTCAAAATAAATAAATAAAATCTTAAAAAAAAATCTCGTTTATTAATATTGATTTATATGTCTTTAGAATATACTTTTACAATTTTGTCCATAAAGGTCCTAGCACCGTCTGATTTATTTCTGAGCTTTTATTACTGTCTTGCTAATATTGACTGTTTTTCCTTTTTCTGTAGTATTTTCAGTTTGGTTATCGTTGGTGTGAAATGCTGTGTCTTGGTTTAATGTACTCTTATCAAATAATCAAAGTCCAAGCAGTGTCCGTGATAAGGAACCAAGTTACTACCATCAAAGTAAACTCTTCCAGAAGGACATTTCCCTTGTCATCCCAAATACTGTCAACCACCTACTCCAGAAAGTCATTCTGAGATCCCAGACACCACTCTGATCTCACAGTGGTGAGGTCCTGTCTCCATCCGGTGGTTCCCTGCGGGAATGATGGCTTTGTGAGCCCTCCGGTTCCCAGGCAGGATGGACGTGCACGCTTCTCCTCTCCACCCTCTCAGTTCCAAGTCTTGTTCTGGACCCTCTACAGTCACGGAAGCCTAGTAGCATGATGCCTCCGTAAAGAACCGTTCCGTTCATGACACTGAATTTGCATTTTGATTTAATTAGTAGGATCTTATAAAGACTCTGCATCCCGGTAAGTGATTCTGTTTAGTAGGCTCTCCACATGGTTGTTGCACAGAGCCCCTGGCACTAATTATGGTTCCAGCTTTTGGAAGTATTCCTCAGTTTTCAGAGCTATGAGCAACATTCATAGTTCCTCGGATACATTATTTCCTGCTAAAACTGATAGTCTGTCTTTATCCTAGTTGAAAGTTATACTAGATGAGCATGTACCCTGAAAAAGAAAATAATAAGCATATACATCCACAGAGAAATACATATTCATAGCTCCGCTGACTGTCATATACCAGCAGAATAAGAATATACAAATCTTTCCATATGGAGATTTTCTCATACTTACTGTATATGCAATCATATATTTTTGTAAATTATATTAACATTGCCATTTCCTTGCCAATCCTTAAGCCCTTCCCCACTCCCATCAATGCACTAATAAGGACTTCTCATTCCATGCTGAGGAGGTATATGGATAGTGATGTCCTGGTTCCTTCCTAAATTTAATATTTTTGTTGATTTCCTCTATCAGGTAGAAAAGCTTCCTTTGCATTCTTAGTCTGATTTTTTTTTTTTATTATCATGACTGCCTACTGGATATATTGAATGTTATTTTGCTTTTAGAGAAATGATCATATGGCTATTATCACTCAATAAATTATGTGGTGAATTATGTTGACAGGTCCTCTGATGTTGAATAATTCCTGCATCCTTGATATAAACCCTACCTGTTCATGGTGTATTTTTAAATAGCTATTGAATTGACATCACTTATATTCTATCTGAGCATACATCCTTAACGAAATTGCCTATAATTTCCTTCACTGTTTTTTGCTTGTCCAATTTGCTATCAAGGTTATAATTATCTCAAAAAATGATTAGAGAAGATTTCTTTTTTTTATATCTATTCCTTGAAATTTGGAAAAATAGCTTGCTTAAAGAAAAAACAGAAACCTCACAGAACAACACCATAAAAATGCTCTCTCTCTTTCTGTCCCTCTTGGTCTCTCTCTCTCTCTCCTTTTTTTCAGGGAATCCTGCCCTCTGGTTATTCAATCAGACATCATCCTAAGTACTCATGTGAAGGGATTTTGCAGAAAGAATCAGAGGCCTGAATCAGTGGGCCCTAATATGTGGAGATTACTCAAGTGGTCCCGACCCATTCAGGGAAGCCCTTTAAAAATAGGGCATTTCTTCAAGCTGATGGAGGAAGACCAAGGAAGAAAGACTTGAGGTGTGTGGGACACTCAACATGCCCTTTAGGTTGATGATGGAGTGAGCTTGTGACAAGGAAGGTGGGCTGCCCCCGGGAGCCCGGAGTGGCCCCAGCTGGAGTCAGCTAGGAATGGGAACCTCAGACCCACATGTGGAAGAACTGGTTACTGCCTTCAGTGTGAAGGAGCGTTGACATGGGTCCCATGCCACAGCTTCCGGGTAAGGGCCCAGCCAGGCTCAGACCTTGGATTGGGCCTGTGGTCCTCTCCCCACGGAAGAACCCTGAGGCTTTTGAGCTAGAGAACAGTGAGCTGATAAGCAGGTATTGTTTTAACTGCTAATTCCATGCTAATTTTGTCCATGGTAATATAAAACTCTAGGCAGTGACAGGTGAATGTCGGTTTTAATCCCCTTTAGGTGTGATTAAATTATGAGTTTATTTAGATATTATGTTACCAAATCTGAATAATTACATTTTATAGGCTATTGTCTTTGCAATTTCTGTTTATATACATATATAATATATAAGTTTGCAAATAAATGTGAAAACATATATATGGTAGTTAATATTCTAGAAAAGTATAATTACCCAAATTGATTGAAGAAGATACCTATAAAATACAAATAAACTAATGATCATTAAATAAGGTATAATGTAATCAACACACACACATATTTTTTTTTTTTTCACACACATATTTTAAAAAGTGATTAGCTCTTTATCAATTTACTGGGATTTAACAAAAAAGTAAAAGATGGAGTCAGGTTTGTCACTGCTGCCGGAGAGAGAGGTTACAGATAGGTGGGAAGGAAGCAAAACTCAGCCCTGAGGTCCCAGAGCAGAGTCAAGAGTCATCGGTATAAACTCCTGCTCAGCAGATGCACATACAGGCGCTGGATGGATACAGAAACAATCATAGACGTGTGTGTGTGTGTACATGGGATTGAATATATACATGAAGATATACGTTATATGTGTTACAAATTACGTATATATATATAATTGTAGGTATGTATGTATACATGGGGTGGAATGCATGCTGACTACAGTTACATTGAGTGACCTAAGGCAAGAGAGGGCCTGGAAGAATGACACCCCTGTTGCAATGCCCACGCCCCGCTCCTGGATCCTGGTGTCTGAATACCAAAGAGGGAGCCAGGCCTCCTTGAGAAAGGCACTAGGGTGGGGAAAATAAAAGATAAACATGGAGCATCTTGCAGTATCAGAACATACGGAGGTGCTCCAGAAACAGAAGGGTGCAGGGACACGTGTCAAAGGGACACAGGAGCTAATTCGAGAGACCTCCCAGTGATGAATGGAACCATTTGCACAATAACAGTAACATCATATTCTATTAAAGCCCAATATAGAAACCAAATAGACACGAATCCACACTGATTAAAAATATATCAATATGTGGAAGAGAAAAGATACAATCTGCCTCACTGAATAATTGGAAATAGGATGTCTAGATACCACGCCCTCCCTCAAGGGCCGGCGGGTTTGTCCTGAGGAGCTCGTGAGAGGGCGGCCGGCAGACACCACTGTGGCCAAGCAGTGAAGGTCAACATCAAAGGAGCTACCATGTGACTCTCCTGCATCCAGATGTGACGGGATGAGAAGGACATTTCACGTCTGTGGAATTCTTTCAAAAAACAAAAACCAACCAGTAACTTCAGTCTAATCATGAAAAAAAATCAGAGAAACCCAAAATTGAGGGATTCTACAAAACACTTGACCAGTCAGTACTCCTCAAAACTCTCATGGGCATGAAATACAAGGAGGAACCAAGAAACTCAGTCCAGAGAACATAGAGAAGACATGAAGACCAAATGTAATATGGCATCCCAGATGGATCCTGGCAGAAAGGGGACATTAATGGAAAAAGAAGAATTTGGGGAACTCTAGTTTAGTTAATAATTTTTTAAATAATCATGACTCATGGCTCGTTCACTTTAGAGATTGGTGTGTGTTGGTGTGGCCATGGGGTCTATGACGGAGCACCTCAGCTGCATCGCACACATTTTTACATTCACAACTTCCTTTGTTCTTTTAGCCTTTTGTCATTCCCATTACTTTCATTCTACTACAGTCTTATTTCAGTTTGTCTAGTTTCAAAGACCGTTAGTGTTCTCATATCTTTTGTTTATGATGCTGATTTGTCAACACAATCATCTTTATGTTGCCTCTACCGCAATCTATTACAATGTTCAACTTTCATCTTTATTACAAATTCGCATGTGGAATCCACTCCCTCACCCCATAGCTGAGCGCTTCAACTTATCTCATGGTAAGGATGAGGTGAATTTAAGAATGGAGTGAGGACAAAGATGGGCTATGCATAGATTTAGGGCACATTAGTTGGTTAAAAATGACTTTGTATTTAAAAGTAACAGATTGTTTTAGTTTCACCATGTTGACATTAGTGAAATTATTATTGGAATCCCAAAAAGATATGCCATGTTATTTTGTCATTCATTAAATACCCAGACATATTGGGGGAGAAATAGCTGATTCCACATCTGGGGGAGGAAGTGCATAAGATGAGCCTAGAACGTCTCATCAGGAGGCAAGGAAGCTATCAAAGATACCAGAGACTTGTCAAAAGGATTCAGAAGACACTACCTGGGACTCACAGTCATCACAGAAGGGATCATTTGAGAACCAATAAGGATCATAACATCAAAGGATCGACACACATTAAATATGTTTAAATCATGGGCTTAAGTTCATTACCCCCCCAAAAAAAGAAAGGAAAGAAAACCCCAGTTTATTACCTCTAGATGACACTGGGAATCTAATTTATTCTTTTTTTTCTTTTAAAGATTTTATTTATTTATTCATGAGACACACAGAGAGAGAGAGAGAGAGAGGCAAAGGCAGAGGGAGAAGCAGACTCCCTGTGGAGCAGGGAGCCCGATGTGGGACTCGATTCCAGGACCCTGAGATCATGACCTGAGGCGAAGGCGGATGCTTAACCGACTGAGCCACCCAGGGGCCCTATTTTATTATATCTATTATTCTTTTAAATATTACATAGAAGAACATCAAACATTTATCATAATTTCCCTATACACCTGGAGGCTCAGTTTAACCAAACGATGGGATTAGTGTCCTAGGGAAGCTCTAACAAAGTGTCACAAACTGGGTGGCTTAAAACAACAGAAATTTATTGTCTCATAGTTCTAGAGGGCAGAAGTTCAAAACCAAGGTGTCTGTTGCCTGGGCCATGCTCTCTCTGAAGGCACAGGCAGAAGATCCTTTCTTGCCTCTTCCAGCTTCTGATGGCCGCAGGTGTCCCTCAGCTAATGGTCACATCACTCAGTCTCTGCCTTAGTGTTCCCATGGCCCTTCCCCCTCTGAGTTTCCTCTGTGTGCCTCTTAGAAAGTCATTTGTCATGGGAGATAAGGTTCACTCCGATAATCCAAGATGATGTCATCTCAAGACCCTTAACTTACGCTCATCTGCAAAGTCTCTTTTTCCAATAAGGTGACATTCACAGTTTCCAGGGGTCAAGATATGGACCCACATTTTTTGGGGGGGCATGACTCAACCTGCTAAAGACGGGAAGAAGTTTCTCTAGAGAACTATTCAGCTAAGAAATTTTTAAAAAGAAATTACAAATTAGAATATTACTATTTTGCAATACTTTTTGAAATAAGGGATCTAGGTAATATAAATGACTGATAAAACTCAAAATATGACAACCAGATATTATGAGGACTCTGAGGCCCCACCACCTATGAAGTAGTCATGACAAAATAATGGAAATTCATCAGGCTTCCAGATTTAGCTAACATTTTAGAGGAAATAATGAGAATGGAGAAGTAGAGTCAACAGTGCCAATGGAATCCAATCTACAAATCTAGATGAAAAGATATTTTCCGAAATCAAAGTGCCAAGGAGGTAACTGACCTATATATTAAAAGAGAAATATCAATGATTATGCTGCATATACCTGATTTTGCCCTAGATAGAAGTAAGTTCACCATTAGAAAATTATGATCCAATAGAGATATTGGAAAATCGATTGGATATTTAATGATAATAAGGAGATACTATTATATTTAGATAGAATAATATTGCTGTGTTTGTCTTTAACATGATTTTTATATTTTAGATGTGCATACCGAATTTCATGTAGATGAAACTACATAATGTTTGACATTTACTCCAGGGAGTAATCTAGGGGAGAGGGGGAGGCAAAAATGGATAGGGTTGCAAATGAAATAAAATTGGGCATGCGTTGATAATTATTTAATCTAAATAATGGGCATATGGAATTCAACATATTAACTCCTACTTTTGAGTGTTCAATTTTTTAATAAGAAAAACGTCTATAAAACCACTTTAAATAAAATCTAATGAAGTAATACAACCTTACTTAAAAAATATAGGTGTATCTCAATTGTAATTGCTTATGTGGTTTCAATAATTAAGCCTCAACTTTCAAAAGTCCTTTCTGCCTCTGAAAGTGAGCAACTTTGTCTTGGCTAAGTAATTCCTCTGCAGAAGTTGAGTAACTAATATTTTGTCTGAGTGACTGACTCGTATGGAAAAATATCTGCTGTTTCCTTTCACATATTTTCACCATATATAATGAAAATATATGCTCTTGCTGGATTTATAATCAGATATGTCAACTTTTTCCTTATTTACTTGAGGTGGTTGGCATAATTCAAAGTGAAGTATCTTTCAGTGTGAGTTATTTGTCACTGGGTACTCATTAGAAGATCTTTAATATAGAAAAGACATGTTTCTTCTCAATATAATGCTCATTATATTTGACTTCAATATTTCACACTCCCAAGATCTCGGATGTCATGTATATAGGTCATTATCATACTTTCAATCTTAACTCTATCTACATGTTTCCACATGTGCTCAATTTGAAGAGACTCTAAGATACATATGGGGATTTGGAAAAATCTTGGATGATACTGACAAGATTATAAGAGTAAATAATTTTGGGATATTTACCTTAGTTTTATATCACCATCAATTTTGAATAAAAACAGCATCTTTTCTATATTCCAAACTCATTCATACAATGAAAATATGATGAGTTCTTATATGTAGAAGAGGCAAGTGCAATGTAGGATTTAAGAACATGTGCTTTGACGTCAGACTTACTTCAACTCAAAACCAGCTCCACCACCCAATGGCTTCCTTATTAGGACATGGGAACTCGCCATGCAAAACCTTGGGATTCCCAATCCTCACCTGTGATATTGGGGGGATAATACCACCTCCTAGTTAGGATTGCATGAGGATTAAATAAGATCATGGATATAAAAGCCTCCTAGTACATACTACGCACACGGCAAAAACTAACCCCACGAAGACTTTGTTACATGCAAGCCACTGCATTAAATTCTCTTGAGATAAGAAGACATATTAGATGTTGCTGCTTTCCTCAAAGAACTTAGTCAAACTAAGACACATTTAAGTGTGTGAGAAATGCCATCCATGTATGCACCAGACATGAAGATAGGCTGCCCAGATCCCTGTTCCAAGGGAACACTGGTGGCCCTGATGGAGGATTGTGTTCAGCAGAAAGACCCCAGCTCTCAGCTTCTTCAGGGTTGGGCTTGTCTTTATTTTTATTTATTTTTATTTTTTATTTTTTATTTTTTTTTAAAGATTTTATTTATTTGACAGAGAGAGACACAGTGAGAGAGGGAACACAAGCAGGGGGAGTGGGAGAGGGAGGAGCAGGCTCCCCGCTGAGCAGGGAGCCCGATGTGGGGCTCGATCCCAGGACCCTGGGATCATGACCCGAGCCGAAGGCAGACGCTTAACGACTGAGCCACCCAGGCGCCCCTATTTTTATTTTTTTAAAAAGATTTTATTTATCTATTTGATAGAGAGACACAACAAGAGAGGGAACACAAGCAGGGGGAGTGGGAGAGGGAGAAGCAGGCTTCCTGCTGAGCAGGGAGCCCGATGCGGGGCTCGATCCCAGGACCCTGGGATCATGACGTGAGCCGAAGGCAGATGCTTAACGACTGAACCACCCAGGCCCGCCTTGGGCTCGTCTTTAGAGATTTGTTTTGTCCCAAGTCCAGCATATGGGACTGGGCACGGTGCGGGCATCCCGGCCTACCATCTTGGTCCGGGTGGGCGAGGTGGTGGGCAGGATCATCCCCACAGGGGCCCACTGGGTTAGCAGTCTACATCTGGCTTATGTTCACCTTCTCCCTCTGCCCAGTCTCCTCCCTCCTGCTGCCTCCAGTGAGAGATGCTCGTGTGCCCCCTCCCACTGTCTGATTCCGGAGAACAGATCTGTGGCACAGTGTACCAGCAGGGGTCTGAGGAAGAAGGTAATAAGGTGGGCTCCCAGTTGGACTCCCCCACCGCGGAGCTGGGTCCCAGCCTGGAGCACGCTGAACCACTGTTCTCTGCAGAGCCCTGGTTGGGTTGACCATGGCTTTCTTCAAGCAGCTCTGCCTCTTTTCCCTCTTTCAAGGGGATGATGCCTCAAAATTAGCACGTGAGGCAAACTCTGCCTCGTCCCTGTTTCCAGGGACTTCAACCCTCAGCCAAGTGCCACGTAACGGGCCACAGCACTGAACCTGAGACGGTTGTCAGGTGAAGTGGCTGCAGGGATGGCTGGGATACCATGAAATGCAAAGCAGGGGCTAAATTTTGAACGAGATATTAGGGAGGGACGCACTTAAACAGGCGCGCATGGAAGAGGCAAGTTTCTACAGGAGGGAGTTGGAGCAAAAATACCAAGGTTGAATAACTCAGAGCATACGTGATGAAAACTGAATTTGGCAAGAGAAAAAGCATGTGGAGAGGCAGCTGTGAACAGGCAGAGGTGAGCTGGACAGGCTTGGACTCCAAGGTTTCTACTGCATCACACACCTGAAGGCATTACCGTCAGAACGCCTTGTGTTTGCACAACTAATTAGCCAGCAGATCCCTGACTGCTAGCTGGTCCTCAGGAAGGGACTGGGGAGGAACCAACTCACCCAGACGCTGGAATGCCTTCATCTCTAGGGAGGAACTGGACGGGGAGCTGCTTCTCCTCACCTGAAACCTCATCTCCACTCTCCTGAAACTCACTGAAACACTGGGGGTTTTTCAGTTATTTCATTTAAAATCATGATTCTGGAAGATTCAGTCGGTCTTCATGTCTCGAATTAAAATACGTCGAATAGTGGATTTTTAATTTTCTGTCCATTTTTCTGACATTGGAAGCAGCATGGAATCCCAAGCCAGGAAACCAGCCCTGGCCCTGGCCCTGGACGCTGGGGCGGCCGGCGGGCACCTCGGCTCAGCCTGGGTCAGGCGGGCTGCGACCCTCCCTACAGGACCGTGGTGGGCACTGCACGCCTCTTATATTATGAAGATGCTGTTGTCAGGGCACAGTCGCTCAAGGGAGGAGTTCCTAACCTGAAGAAGTACTTCAATAAACTGTCAATTTTATTTCCGTTTCTATTATGTTCCTTTCTATTCTTTTCTGATATTTACAAGTTGCTTCCATCCTGCACTTGGTCTCTGCACACCTCTGCCCACCCCCCTGGGCACGGTGGGGTTATGTAGCATGTGCTGGGAAAGACGGGGAGGGAGACTCATCGACTTTGCTCATTGTCACCCCCTGTATTCTCTACTCCAAGAAAGGGAGGCTCAGGGGAGGGCGGGACACGCCCAGTGAGCCAGCACAGGACGGGGCGGAGCCCGGCTTCAGGTGGGTGTTCTGCCCTGAGAAGGCTGTTTTCCTGTCCCGGGCGCTCAGGCCCGAGCACCATGCTGACCCTCTGCACTCAGGCTCCGATCAGTGACTCCAGGCCCGGCCACGTTCTGCGGGCCTTCCCGCCCCTGCTTGGCACCTGCCAACTCTCCAGCTGGTGGCCCGCGCTCTCCTCTCTGCCCGCACTTTGGGGGAAATCAGACTAGAGCTGTTCTCAGGCACCCTCAGTCTATGGTCTTACTCTGAAACTATCAACATCAGGCAACAGATGCCTTCTGTTTTGAGTACTAGTCAGCACTCTATCTGGCCCTAAAGGGAAAGACTGATGGGATAATATGACAATTCATAACTTCTCTTGATCAAAAGACACCACTCAAGAAGTAAAAAAAAAAAAAAAAGGTAAGGGCAGGGCAGAAGATACTTGTAGCAAATACAACCCAAATAGGGCCTAAATGGAGAATATACCAAGACACCCTACAAGTCAGAACTCCTCATCATCCTCGCCGTCATCCCTACCATCCTCACCATCGGCCTGCCTAGACAGCGGGCAGGGAAGGGAAAGAGGCATCCCACAGAGGGGCAACTCCACCCAGCGGGAGGACGTGGTGCTCAGGGATGCCCCTGCATCTGCAGAGACCACGCAGGGACCTTTTCCAGGAAATCTCCGAGCCGGAGTCGCAGGAGCGGTATACTCAGACTCTGAGCTGGTGTGGATGGAGCACGACTATCAGGTGACATGAATGGCCATTCTCTGCATGGGTCTCGCTCGAACACTTTCTGTCCATCAGACAGAAGACCGAGCCTGGTTGTTTCTCCTCCGCATGCCGTGCACAGGCAGGAAATCACATCCGGCTATAACTTCCCGGGAGAAGACAGCGGCGCTGGGGGCCTTACAGCGTCTCTCATGTGTAAGCAGAGCCATTTACCCGTGTGGATAAAAGCCTTTATGTATGGCTTTGACCTCCTGAGCTGATGCAAGGAAGGGAGGGAGGGAGAGAGAGAACTAATTTTTATGATGAACCAGCTCCTACTATGATTCGTTTCTTCCGATGAAGTTGCACAATATAATTTTCACACGAGATAAAAGCAATGGTGGGATTATGAGAAAAAATTAGATTCTAGTTAGTGGCGATCCTCTGAAGATCATCATCATAACACAAAATGCAGACAAATGCCAGCCTGCGGTGGATTCATTATTCCATCCCGAGGTGCTACACGTTTACACAGCGAGAGATTTTACTAAGTCCAATCATTTACCGTGGAAATCTATGCACTTTTTTGTGTGTGTGTTAATGCTTTATTCTCTGGGAACTTTGGAGAACACGGTGTGCTTAAAGAAACAACAAACTTCTGAAGAAAAGAGCAAAAGCAAACAGAATGCCTACTTTTTAAAAATAAGTTAAATGTTTCCAGTGAGGACTAACAGCTTCTAATATTTATTTGTTCAGCACATTAATTCCTAGGTTGGGGATACGAGGGCAGCACCTCAGACTATGAAGGGACTGCTCTCTCCTACGGGCATTGGCTGGTTGCCGGGGTTTGGCTGCGTACATGCATAGATACAAAGAGAGGGAAAGAGACAATGTGCATGGAATCCATGTTTTAAAGTGGATTTTTCAATGCTTTCTTTTTTTTTCTTGCCACGATAGAAAAACTGGAACATTTTAAATTAGGAACTTTTTTTAGAATGATGAATTCATCTTTAAAATAAAATGTGCCTATATCGATCGCTTTATGTTTGGGAACAAATCCACACCATCAAATCAATCCTTGTGTTTTTGTATAAAGAAACTGAGGCACAGAAAGAGTAGCTGAACTGTCAGTGATCACACGCCTCTTTTCTGGCAGAGCTGGGACCAGTCTGTGTCGTCCTTTCCCACTGCAATGTTCTGATGTGTCCGAGTGTGTTAGATTCACCATTACCACATTTTTTTTTTTTGCATTTGAAAACGAGCTGATGGCGTGGAAGTTGATGTTGGAGAAGTACACGTAAGCCTCGCAAGGTTGTGCATTTGTGCGGGTACACACCCCTTGGGAACTCACGAAACGGGTCTTCCCGGGAGCCTGGGAGGAGCCCCAGCCTGATGGCTTGAGCCCAGCTTGATTCTCACCCACCTACATTATCCCCTTAATGTGTCCCATGAAATATACAGCCTAGTGCTTTAGATTTTACCCAGCCCAAAAGAAACTACCAATTGGAATAATCAAATTACTGCAACCCTATGAAATTCAGGCTACAAAAGATGAGAGGATAATTGAGATAAACCCCAAATTATTATTATTATTAATAATTAATAATAATAATTAATAATAATAATAATAGTGATAAAACAACAAGTCCCTTGGTTTCTGAATCAGACACTGTTCTCAGCACCTCTCACATTCACTCTCTAAGCCTTTTGCCAACCATGTGAGATAGGCATAACTGTCATCCCATTTTACAGATGAGAACATGAAAGGCAGAGCACGTATATATATTGTTTAAAGTCACATATTTAGCTTTTGGCAGAACGAGATTTCTAAAGGAGGTATTTTGATTCCAGAATCTGCTGCACATACCTAAAAGTATCAAATTTGTTTCTCTTTGTGAAAGTAAGTCTGGCACCCAAAATATGACATGGCTAAATTTGCAACCACAGAACTGATAGACTGTCCCAGCCCTTAAAGCCCTTAAAGACATTACCTGCCCCACCCGGTATGTTTATTCTCCCCAGACTCCTTTGTGGAAATGACTGATTGCTTTCTCTTGGTGTTCTTTTATCCCAATGCTCCAGAGTCGGCGTGTTTTGGAATGATGAGTAAATGTTGAGTACAACAGTTTACTGGATGAGAGAGGGAGGATGTAGACAAAACCAAAGAAAGATACCAACAGATAATTTATACAAATAGTAATTTCCGAGAAATCTTCTAAAACTTAGAACCAATGTATTGTTTTCAAGTACCTGTTCTCTCCTTAGGAACAATTCTGTATAGTAATAAAACGATTTTAGAATAATCGTAAGACTTGCAAATTAAATCTAGTCACTCTCAAAGAAAAATTAACATTTGTTTTTTACACTGGCACCCGCTGATTTGAAATTTCATTGTAAAATAAAAGGCTTTCTTTTTACCTAAAGAATAGGGACCCCTGAAGGATCTGCGCACGCAAAGCGGCTATAGTTTTTACTTTTGGCAACCAGCTCTTCTTTTGAATTCATGTCCGAATATAGTAATCTCTTATACTGTGACAAATTCTGGAGACACAGACATTGTGTTTTTAATTTTTTGAAGTTGTTACATAAATTCTGAAAGTCCGGTGCGCAGTCCAGCCTATGGTGCATGGGGCTGTGTGCGATCGAGCCGGGATGGATGATGCCGAAGCTCTGGGGTGACTAGGACATCAGGAGTTTTCCCCTGACTCTGGGCAGTCACGTGAATCTTCACACGCTCCACTTGTGTAACTAGGAAATGAAACAGTGATACCCGCCCATCAATATCTGGCAGACAATCAGGTGTTCCGATGTCTGAGGAAGGTTTATTAAATGAATAAATAACCAATTTTTGGTTTGATTAAACAGTAAGAAAGTAGACTTTAAATCGTTTTCCCTAATGTTTACTACTTAGAATATGTACTTGGAGGCAGGGGTGCTATCTAGGTTCTGCTCCCAGCTTTTGCAGCCGAGCAAAACTGAAACTTACCACCACACCAGCTAGTGTTGTTATGCATTGACTCGTCCGGGAATTGTGTCTGTGCCTTTCCTTTTGGACGTGAGACTTCCTCTTAGTGCCTGGTTTGCACCTCTTCCAAAATAGTAATACTAGACAGCTATCTAAAATATCCTTTGCAACTGCCTGAGAGCAAGTGCCTCTAGGTGAAGAGATTCGAGGATGCAGGTAGGTTTAGCAAGGGAGGGATGATGGAAATAAAGGGTGCCAGTCCGCTTCCGGATGCCCTGGAGATCGGGAGAACCAAACGGCACACCTGCTTGTACGTCTTTTGAGATACAAAATCATCCTACCTTTCCTCGAAGAACTTGTACCTGCATCTCCCCACCGGACAGGAATGACTGGGGGCTGGTGCAGCCTCACACACCTGTTTCCTCTCCAGGCTTTGCTTTCAATAGTTTTGCTTTGAAAACCTTTCATTAAATGGTTTTGCTTTAAAATATTGACATTACTATTTTAGATGCAGACAGGTCCACATTCAGAATTCCCTTTTACGTTAAAATAAGAAAAAGCTATCCCACTGATCAGTAGATGGCAAACTTGCTACACCTAAGTGATGAGGTTTGTTTTTTTTTCTGTTAGAAATTTCACTGCCATTCTGTTCCAAAATATTTTAAAAGCTCCTTTAAATTGACAGTATATTTAGTTTATTGTAAAACTGACCCCTCCCCCCGACAGACGTGTGCATTTATATCAAAGTTCCCGTCTTTAAGATACTGTATGAAAGTATCCCCATTCGTATAAACAAATGACACACTTTTCACTGACAATGTAAGTCAACATAATTCTTACTAATTAAACCTTTTTCTCATTTTCTTTCAAAATATCCTCTCCAATAGTTCCATCTGAGGCAAATACCTATGGTCACCAGAAATACCATGAAGATCTGCTTGCCATGGCTGCCCCATTCTTTCCTTATGCTCAGAGCACTGCTTTTGTTACTGTGTTAATATTTGGTAACCAAACATAAACAGAAAATTAATATGTTGAGATTACCTAGGTGAAAACAGCATGTAGGAATTCAAGAAAAGGCAAAGGGAATTAAGTTCTTAAAAACCAAACTAATATGATTAAGAAAATCGCCAGAAAGCCCAAAGACTTATGCATTTTAATTAACTGTGATCAGAAATACATTTTGGGTATTGAGCTGCTTTCTCTTTTGTCAGGCTTTTGACAGTTTGCTGTGTGACCTGAAAAGAAATTGTGACTTTTCCCTGACGGTAAATGTAATTTCCTCTGAATATTTTAGTGGTCTTTAACAGGACTCTCTGCACTGAGAGGACCACCTCACAGTAGAACACCAGGCGTTAGTAAAGTGTATGGAAAGGAAAAAAGTCATAGCTGAGAAATCGGGACTTGCGGTAAACAAGGAGATAGGTCAATATTCACTCTCGTGGGAGGGAAAGGACCTGGTTAAAGGTCAGGGTCCAGCTTATCTATTTTGGAGCCACCCCAAGACACAGTGACATGAAATCACAACTCTTTTATTGTTACGGAACCTGGACTGGATCGCCCGACGGAAGAACGTAGCGGCACCGGGAGATCTTGGAGGCTAGGAGGTTTATTTAATGCCGGTGGGCTCAGAGGAGAGTGGTCTCCAAAGCTCTGAGCCCCGAGCACAAACAAAAGGGGCAATTTATACACTTTCACTTCCGCATACTTGGCACTTTTGGCGCCTGCGCGAAGCGGGGCAGGGAGAAGAACCCGGAAGAGCCCTGAGCAAGGACTGGGACTCTCTCACTGGCTCGGTGGGCCATCTCAGGACACAGATTTTCCTTATCATTATTACGATCCCAATTCTGTGGGTCAGGAATGTAGGCAGGACACAACATGAATGCTGCCCAAGGTCCGGGCAGAGGGCAGGTGGCTCTCTGCTAGCTGATTTCCAGTTTGCATCTGTTGAGTCTGGAACACCTAAAATGGTTTCTTTATGGCTTGGTTTGTTTGCTTCTTGTTTTTTTTTTTTTTTCTTTGTGGTTTTGATTTACATTTCCTGGTGTTTAGTTTGTGCACTCTTGGTGGGAATTTTAAAAATGGTGTTGCTACTATGGCAAACAGTATGGAGGCTCCTCAAAAAAATTAAAAATATAAATACTATCTGACCCAGCAGTCCCACTTCTGGTTGTATATCCCAGGAAATGAAATCTGGGTCTTTTTCTTTTTTTGAAGATCTTATTTATTTATTTGTCAGAGAAAGAGAGATCACAGAGGCGAAGGGAGAAGCAGGCTCCCTACTGAGCAGGGAGCCCAATGCAGGACTCGATCCCACGACCCTGGGATCATGACTTGAGCCAAAGGCAGATGCTTAACTGACTGAGCCATCCAGGAGCCCAGTGAAATCTGGATCTTAAAGAAATATCTGTACACCCATGTTCACTGAAGCATTCATTAATCACAATGGCCAAAGTATGTGAACAACCCAAATGTCTGTGGACAGATGTGTAGAGAAAGAAAATGTGATTCATACATAAAATAGAGTCTTAGTAAGCCTTACAAAAAGAAGGGAACTCTACTATTTATGACAACACGGATAACCTGGAGGACATTATGCTGAGATAAAGCGGTGACAGAAGGATGGACACTGCATGACCTCCCTTATATGTGGAATCTAAAATAGTCAAACTCGTAGAAGCAGAGAGAAGAAAGGTGCTTACAGGCATGGGATGGGCAGAAAAAAGTGATGTTCAGGGCACCTGGGTGGCTCAGTTGGTTAAGCGACTGCCTTCGGCTCGGGTCATGATCCTAGAGTCCCTGGATCAAGTCCCGCATCGGGCTCCCTGCTCGGCGGGGAGTCTGCTTCTCCCTCTGACCCTTCCCCCTCTCATGTGCTCTCTCTCTCTCAAATAAATAAATAAATAAATCTTTAAAAAAAAAAAGATGTTCAATAGATATAAAGTTTCAATTTTGCAAGATAAATAAATTCAAGATCTGCTCTACAACACAGTGCCTATAACAACAAGGTATTGTATGCTAACATTTTGTTACGAGGGTAGATCTCATGTTAAGCATTCTTGCAACAACAACAACAAAAATCAAAACAAATCCAAGAAACAAAGGAAACTTTCAGAGGTAATGGATGTGTCTATTACTTTGATTGTGGTGATGGCTTCATGGGTCTTTGCATACATCCAATCTCATTGAATGGCATACAGTAAGTATGTGTAGTCTTTGTATATCAATTATATTTCAATAAAGTTGCTTAAAAAATTGATGTTTTCACTCATGTATCTGGTGCCTGCGCTCTCCATGTGAGTCCTTTGTGCTTTCTCAAAGCTTCCAGATAGGTGAACTTACATAGAGCCTAGCTTCACTCAGCAAGCATGCCCAGATGCCAGGGGCGGTGTGGGACTGCATAGGACCTAGCCTTGGGAGTCCCAGGATCTACTGTCTCCCATAATCAATTGGTGAAGAAAAAGTATTAAGGCCGGCCTCAACTCAAAGAGAGGAAAATTAGACCTCTTTTCCTGGGGCGGTGGGGGGGTTATGTAGCAAAGAATTTCCAGCCGTCTTGACTCTATCAAAATAAGTACAAAAAAGGAAAATTCAATGAGTTCATGCGGAGATTAGAATTCCAGAGTAGGGACTTTCTGCCTAATGCATTGGATAGTACGATTTAATATGGAAAATGGACAGACAGGATTTTCTGCACTGCAGGTGCTAAAATCATGATGTATCATAGCTAGTGGAAGGCTTTGCCAGGGCATACATTATCTCATGTGCATCAAAAATTAGCAAGTCCTAGAACTAGATTTTATCAGTCACATGCCTGCAGGGAGCATTCACCTCCTTCTCCTCAGCCTACCTCAACTTTCTCATTGATGGGAAAAAATTGTATGGCCTCCCATGTTATGCACATTTCTGCCCTGTCCTTTTGCAAATTAGAGTTAATGACTGTGAAGTGCATGCATATGAGGTCGTCACAAATATATATCTGTTTCTATTCATTAATTTTAATAATAAGGATATTTTTGTTATAATCTAATTTGATGCCATCCATTCTTATTTTATGAAAAAAATGCTCTTTTTTAGGTTAGAAGTGTCCATCACAATCTCAGATCAAAGATCAATTACATAAAAGTCCATAGAGTGGTTTGGAATGTGCTAAAGTTGTCCATAATTAATGACATATCTTGTTTTTAACTCCCATATGGGCCTTCAGAGTAGAAGCCCTTCTTAGCAGAATCTTATCCGTCTCCCTCTTGTCTTAATCCAGAATGTGATCTGTTTTTAAACATCAGGTATATATTTGAGATGACATTTATATTTTATACAGTCTTTTTTCCCCCTAAGTGAAACCTTAGCAGTAACATTTTTCTTATTCAGTAAAATTCACATTCTTGTGAGACGTATTTTCAGGGGATATTATTTTAACTGATGTTGAGAGCTTACAGTTTCTTCTGATCGTAAATGCTGACTGCCTTATGTAGTTCTTAAACATTGGAAGGTAATGGTCAATTATGGTAAACTACAGATAAAAGAAAATGCCTTTAAAAATATATCAAAAAACATATATTCCTAAGATACGGAGAGCTCATTCTAAACTCTGCCTTTATATATTTTGGGACTGAGGCACAGTAATTGGAGTGATTCATGCAAGTTCGTTCAACTTCAGTGAAAATGCGTGTTGGTAACAGGGCCGGCCATCCGGTGCTGGTCCAATGGAAGTTCCAACACTCTCTTTCTATCTTTTATAAAAATATCTCAAATTTTTAAGAAATGATTGTCAGATCCTTGATAAAGCCAAGCAAAAACATAAGAGACAATAAATCTCTAATATGGAGTGGCAGCATTTTGTTTCAAGTTCGGTTTTCTAACCAGTGTACTTTGGGTTCAAAATCTGGGCGGCTTGCAAATCAGTCAAGAAAAGATCTCAATTTGTGTGGATTATAACTGCCTGGCGCATCCTGGAACTCAAAATAACCATGCACCGGATTTGAACATGTTGGCTTCAGGACCATGTAACCCCATGTCCACTCACACTAGTTTCTTGCAGTGAAATGATATCTAACTTCCCCTAAATATTCCAAAGTGATATCAAAATATATCTGGTGAAAGGTAAAGAGTGCACTTACTGAACTATTTCAATATCTCCTTCTTTGAACTTTTCTTCCCAATCTAAACAATTGGAAAGGATATGTGTAGGTATAAGAAAATTTAAAGATGGGCATATGAATCAGTAGGGGTATTATAACATTTGCATTGTGGAGGGTTTTTCCAAGTTCATTTTATCAGGGTAGGTAATGTCGGTGAAGGTCCTTGCACCTGCTGTCAAGTCAGGGATGGCACATACAGAGCTAAGGAGCAGGAACCTGGCCAGTGTGCTCCCACATCTATTCCTTTCCTGCTACATCCTTCTTGACACAATGTGTGGCACTCAGCACTCCTACCCATTCCTCGGCGTGCAGGTCAGATGTCCTCTCTTTCTTCCACTCAGGATGATGCCTCCTCCCCTGAAGTTTGCTGCATTGCTCACTTCTTTCTGGATACATATATTAGTACTTGCTTTGAGACACATCATAGTTGGGTCTTTTCTCCCCCTAAAAGGGACCCATACAGTTTTCTGTCTGCGCTTGAAGTTTAAAAGAGTAACTTCAAGTCTGTAACATGAGCAATCAGGACAGATGCTCGACCTGGGAGAAGTATTAGCACCATGCAGGAAAAAATGAGGGTCTGCTGAGACCGTCTTCCCCAAACCAAGTTAACAACCCTCTGGCCATGGGTCCCACCACAGGCTTCCTACTTCAGATACCTGCTTCCTTGCCTCCCCGAAGTTCAGCTGGACTACTGGAACATTTAATTCTGCTACTTGGCCATCACTGAGCATCTTCTCAACTGCAGAGAGGCGTTCATGATATTGCCTCAACTTGTGAAGAAATGAGCCTCGTAAAGGTGTGTATTGTATTAATTTGGAAATGCAGGACCTCGTACAGAGGTAATATTTGGCCTGGGGAACCCTGATGGCTTTTACAAAAATGAAGTGTCACATTCATCACCTTCTGTGGAGCCCTGACTGCAACCCATGCCTGGTGTTGACAGATTTGTGTATGTTAGTCTCATTTAATCTACCTTACCATCTTTTGAGTTCAAAATGTCTGTTAATCTAATCTTGAGGTTGAGGCGAGAGACCCTCAACCTCTCGGAGGATCTCTGAGCCTCAGGTATTCTTGCTGCCGGGCCCTCTCTCGCCAAAATGTTCAGAAGGGCCCTGCTTGCTGCTCCATCATCATCTCCAGCACCCCGTTTCCCTGGGTCCTGGAAATCTGGCCTCATGGGTTTTCCTTTCTTTGGAACTGAGGAATGAGAATTTGGCAGGAGAGAGCCCTGGGCTGGAGAGGACTCACAACATTTATGTCCTCCACTATGTGTGTGGGGGAATAAAACTGCAGGGACATTGGTATACAATATGGGCTACGTTTTCCAGGAAAACAATACCTGGAAGCTATTTCCCATTTGCTTTTCTTTCTTCTTTTTTTTTGATAATTTAAGGACTCATTTTATTTTATTTTTTTTTAAACTAGTTTCATTTTCTCCCACATGATAGAAGCAGGGAAGGAGAAAAATTTTAGCTGGAAACTGTTATTAATTTGGATATACAAAAATGGAAATATAATATGTTTACTCAATTCTAATATGTATGATCTCTAAATAGCAAAAAAACAAAAAACTATCCTTGTTGCTATAGTAACTAGAAATTTTCTTCTATATCTCTATTTTTTTTAAAAAACCACTGGATTCAGGTGCAATTTTTTATAGTATGCTTGCCAAACACAAAGTTTCCCCTTTAAACCACCCTGCATGGTTTCACCCAAAAGTTTTGTGGGGTGACAGTTACCACTGTGAAATGTGACAAGACCTACTTGAATTTGTATGAATGTATGGCCATGTGGGGATCTGAAGACATACACAAAATTAAGTAAAATGGTACAATATGATGGGTCACTCCAAAGTGATTTGTACCCAGTCATTTTTACATTTAGGAATGGAAAAAAAATGAAGGAGATATAAGGAAATTTGGTAAAAATTTAAAAAGTGTGGAGGATCTCTTCAAATGTAAGGAAATCTATATCGTGTGAAAGACATTTCACCTGGCATTATTTCACTCTTTTTCTTATAGTTACAATTCCTGATGGAACTGACCATACCATTGGAAGAAGGGATTTTTACCTCTTGCAATTTGACCTTCTCAGTGTCTGAGACTGCTGATTTGTGCTCAGTGGATCCGTGCATTCATTCGAAAATATTATGGAGTAATGGTTGTTCCGAGGCTGCAGAAGTGAGCAACACGGGCGAGGTAACCAGTCTGGAGAAGCCGCTGGGCTCTGCCCATCACCGTGTCCTGGGAAACCCCTCACCCCTCCCTCACACCAGCCTCCCAGCGAGGCCGCTGGGGCCTGTGAGCAGAGATTTGCTGAAAGTTCCAGCAATGGAACTCATACCTATTAATGTTGACACAAAAATATGTTCCTGCTACGTAAGTGTTTACTTAATAAGAACTTGTTGCAGGCTACTATTCTGCCCTGGTACATCTCTACATCGGCTATGGTTAGATCGCTGATTGAAGGAGGAAAAATCCCCCAGGGTTACTTCAGTGCAGCCTCTCGTATACAAAGTCAAGGGAACTCAACCCCAAATTCACAGAACCGACCAGTGGTGGATGCTCCCGGCCACGCTATTTCTGACACTGCAGCTTGCCTCCTGCGGAACACCACACAGGTGAGTCCTTCACACGGCTGATAACCAGATCTGTGTCTCTGCTCCTCCACCCCAAACTCTCCTGCCTCTGAGCCAGGGCTCGGAATGGGCTGCATTGTTAGTACAGCGGCTGCTGGCTCACACGCCCTGAGCTCGGGGTGTGTTCTGGGCACCGTACCACGCGCTGTGTTTGCCTCCTGAGCGCTATCGTGAGGCACACTTGATAAATGGACAGCTGGAGACGTAGAGCCAAAGCGATTCTCCGTGATGCAGCCTTCGGGGGCCAGCACTCACACTCAGAGCCAAGGGTCTCTGAACTCAGCATCCCAGCAATCCAGAGCCCTCTCCTCCTCCTTCTCTTCTGGTCTCTTCCCATCTGGTAGCAACTTCCACCAGGTTGGTCATCCCAACTAGAACTGATGGCGTCTTCTTTCTCACCTGTTGCAATGATGACTGATGGGGGTTCTAAGACCAACTCCATTCACAGCCTGCATTCCTCTCCCCACTACTCGCCCGTGGACTCCTGCATCCTTTCCTCTGTCTGCTGTACCGTCTCTCTGTCTCCCTGGCAGCATCTCACTCAACATGCCCTCTTAACATAATCCTTTGTCTCCACAAAATCCTCCATGCATGGCATCCTCTCTAGACTCCAGGAAACTTCTCAGAAGACACTTCTCTAACCACTGTGGTGAGCTCCCAGGGGTCAGTGAGGACGCTGAGCATGCCTCTGAGCATGGCTGGCCCAGGGGAATCAGTCCTTCTCCACTTAGACTGTGACGCCTTGGCCCTGCATGGAGTCAGGTGTGGGAGGACCTGCCAGGCACAGGTCAGGCCTGAACAGTCACAGTTGGATGTGGGTGGGGGGCCAGACTCTTCCTTCTGGCTCCATGGGGTCTACTCGCCTGCCTGCACCGGGCCAAATCCAACAGTCTCCTCCACCCTCATTGGTTTATCCATATCCATCTCTTTGCTGGATCTTTTCTGTCTCCCAACCTAGAAACACTAGTGTGCAGGCCCCCAGGTGCTGGCTCTGCCCACGGCTCTCCTCCTTCTGCATCCACACCTCACTTGTGTTCCAATTCAAAGAAGCACTGGCCCCAAACTGAGAAGGACTATCCAAGGACTTGATGCAAAAGGAGCAGAGTTGATCCTCGGTGACAATACCACATCAGCCCAGATCCCAAAGTTCCTGAGACGTGAGGCATAAGGTGCAGTGTGTACAGACCATCGGTGGAAACTCCAAGAAAACTATAGAAACAAGCAAAGAGCAGCCAGACTAGAACAAACCACGGCTATTTCTTCAGAGCTTGCTACAGTGAGGGAGTCACTTTGGATCAGCAGAGACTCAAAGGCAGGCAGGGGGTGGGGAGAGCTTTCTGGCGAAAACAGGGAAAGTGTGGAGCATGTTCTTCCTGCAGTCTGTTGGCTGGGGATGCTGAACAGGGGTGTCCTCTGCATTGGATCAGGAACGTGTCTGGCATTCTCTGGATGGTCTTGAGTTGTCAGCAGGGGCGAAAATATAGGGAAGCTGGCAGTCACACTCCGGGGTCTGACTCCTCGGGGCTGGTTGCTGCAGCAGGTGTGGGTCAGAGGTCCATGGCCCTACGTGGTCTGGCCATTGTCCCGGTGTGATTCGGTCATTCCGTCTCTTCCGAGACCCAGACTCAACTCCAACATCTCCATTTCCCTACTCAACTTCCCAATGTTAACAAGCAAAATTTAACTCTTGATTTGATGCTATCCTTTGAAACTTGCCCTTTTCCCAACCCTTTCCAGGGCCTGCAAAACCCCATCCATGTTCACCTGCAGGGAAGACCCTTTCCTCCTCCAGCCGTGGATGCCCCTGCCACCAAGCAATGCTACCAGTTGTTTCGAAGCCAGCTCATGGCTCTGCACCTGTCACTTGCTCTTCCTTCCACCTGGAATCCCCTTTTCCCTTCACTGGTGTCCCTGTGCCTCTCATTTCATTGGTTCTCTGCTCAGACGTCAGCTCCTCAGACAGGCCTGCTTCCATCACGTTTCCCAAAGTCGTGCCCCCATCCCTGTGTCTCTGTCCCAGCACTAGTGTTCATTTCTAGCTTGTCTTTCTATGTTGAAGATGTTCACAGGGCGCCTGGGGGGCTCAGTCCGTGAGGCGTCCGCCTTCGGCTCAGGTCGTGATCCCAGGGCCCTGGGATCGAGCCCCACATCGGGGTCCTTGCTTGGCGGGGAGCCTGCTTCTCCCTCTCTCTCTCCCCCTGCTTGTGCTCTCTCGCTCTCTCTCAAATAAACAAATTTTAAAAATAACTAAAATCTAAAAAAAAAACAAAGGATGCTCACAGGGCTGTCTCCACTATAGCATGGAATGGGCATCCTAAATTTCATCTGTCCAAAGTCAAATTCCTGATTTCCCCAAACCCTGACAATCAAACCATCCTTCCCTGTGAGCGTCCCCATCTGACAACCCCAACTTGCGTTGGTTGGGCTGTGGTCTGACTTTATCTGCACTAAGAGGGGCCCTGGGTGCAGCATAAACAGCAAACCGAAGTAAGTAAAAAACACATAAATCCATTCTGCGGTCTGTAGTCTCTGTGTGTCTTTGGCAACAAAGATGCAAAATGGAATAGAAAAATTAGACTGGGATTTTGTGGAGCTTTTGTTTTTAATTAATCTGAAGGCTCCAGGGGCGGGGGGGTGACATGCAGGAGCTGGAGCTGAGACGCGTTAGGTCAAGTGCAGACAATCGTAGCACGCACAGACAGACAGACAGACAGACAGGCAGGCCCCCCCATATAGTATGCTGCAGTATTACTCCCTGCAGGCCCAACAGGCTGTGGGCAAAATTGGGAAAAGGAAAATCTTGGCTCGGTTGCTTTTCTCCCCCTTTTCCCCTGTCCCTTTCAGTATTTCTTGCTGCTCAGTCTCTGTTTTCACTGCTCAATATCATGAAACCCTGGCTTACACCTATTTTAGCTTCACCCCCATTTCCTGCCCACTGACACCAGGGCTGGGATGACACGGACCCACCTGCAGACTCAGGGCGCTGTAGTTATTACGGTTATTACTTATTACTGTACATGTGGATAACATGGACCTCAAAGGAGAAAGTCGGGTGATGGCAGCAGGTGAATTGGGGCAATGTTCTGGTAAAAAAAAGGGGCTTCACCGACCCGTCAGCTCTTACCAGCTGCACCTGGGGCTCTGGTGGGGACCATGGGGTGCAGGAGAAGAACCACACAGGGCAGCTGATGGTGCCCCCAGCCTGCAGGGCTAGTCCTCTCCCCAGCCCGCCCACGGGGCAAGGCCATGTGGAATGTGATGATGCATTTTGCACCCTGAAATATTCACAAATACAGGCTTGCCGATGTCTCCTTCAGAGCAGTGTATGCGACCAGTCAGGAAGGTGCCCCAAGTGCTCCTTTCCTAGAAGATAAAATGTAAAGGTATTTTTTATTCTTATTTAAAGGGGATCTCTTTGTCCTTTTATGTGAGTTGGCAATCTACAAATCTTATGTGCTTTTTTTTTAATCCTACCCAGAATTAAATCCCCAGTTCCTGATAAAAATCTCTATAGCTAGCAACTTAGGTGAAAAGCCCATTTGAAACCATTAACCTTGCCTGAAATAGATGTATTTAAGGAAAAGCAGAACAGGTATCTTAGAAGAAAAGCTAATGAGTATTGACTAAAAATTGATCTCAAACTCTTTTCCCTCTTTTTGCACGTTTTATGGCTGTAATAAAGTATTGAGATAGAAAATATGCCTGAGAAATTTAGCTTCCCAAGGAATTAATTTTAATTCTTAGCATATATGAGAAAAGAACAATTGCTTTTTTTCCCTTGATTTTTGATTTCTTTTTAAAGCTCTTTCTTCCAAGTAATGATTG
This sequence comes from Leptonychotes weddellii, assembly GCF_054177405.1. Classification (NCBI taxonomy): domain Eukaryota; kingdom Metazoa; phylum Chordata; class Mammalia; order Carnivora; family Phocidae; genus Leptonychotes; species Leptonychotes weddellii. Next base: position 1,425,234 of record NC_138370.1, read on the forward strand.
TTTCCTGATTAACAAAGTCAAAAATCGCATTTGCTGCCTGGGTCAACTAGAGATTTTTTTCACACAAGGAGTTTATATAACATTCAAGTTTCTGCTGTTCGTTACGTGGGTGATTTTTTTTTTTCTTAACATTTCTGAAACTCTCAATAGGTGGAGGAAAAAAACTGACTGAGAATGGAGAGAGAGAGTGAGAGAGGAGAGAGAGAGGGGAGGGGGAGAGATGGGAGAGGACAGGAGTGGTGAGGGGTGGGGAGAGAGGAGAGGGGAGAGAGAGAGAGACAGAGAGAGGGAGAGATGAATGAAAAGAGAAGAAAAGACGCAGCCAACAGGAGTCCTTTAGAGAACCTGAAAGTAGCCGTGCTCCCAGTCTATAGAAATGTTTAGTTGGAACAGGGTGGTGGCCACAGGACTCTAGAAACCACAGAAGGCAGGTACTTTCCCACGAGACCTGAAGGATGCTAAAAGAGGACCAGATGCCAACATCTCTCAACCATAAACCCAAATCCTTCAGAGTAATGCATTTGTTTGAAGGTTTGTATGTGTCAAATTCAAACTTTTTTGGGAAATGTAAGCTGGTGAAAGGATTAAGACTTTAGATTAGGGCTGGTTTGACATACTTTGTTCTGTTAAAACAGTGAAGGAAAGGTGTGCTTTTATAGGCTCACTTATGCTAGGTAAAGGAGGGAGGCAGAGATGACATTCACCTGTTTGTTGCCAGTTGAAACTGTTGTGCAGACAGTTGGACTGTGAGCTCAGACAGGGAGTCCCTGTGGAGTTCTGTGCTCTGTGTCCTCAGCATTGGGCGGTGTTCCCAACCGTGCAATGGGGTGAGATCTCTGAGGTCATGACTATCTGTAGAAGACAGAGAAGTTCTGAGGAAGAAACTGAGGGATACAAATATTAAGAGATACAAAAAAGAAAAATCCAGCAATGTGGGTCCAGAATGGAACCAGTGTGTGTGCAAGAGAACATAAAAGATGCTGTCTCCAGAAAGCCTAGAGAGAAAGTGATAGGATGAAACAGAGAGGGGTGAATAAGGGCTTAACTTGGGGCGAATAGGAAGTTACTTCTCTTGACCAATCAAAAAAATGAGCTTCACCAACAGACAAAAATTTTGTTCACACAAAAGGGAAGCTGAACATGTCAGTGAATCTGTTGGATCCATTTACGAGGAGACATGGCTGGGTGTCTCTATCTGGGGGCACGAACTAACATGGCCTTTCTTTTTACCATACAGGAAATGGCTTTTCACTCAACAAAAGAATCTTGAATGGAGTTTCTGTCATTAACTGTGTCATACGCTCTTGTAACTGTTTCTGAATCTTATTCCTCCAAACCATGCAGACTCCTCAGGGGCTGGGACTCCATGTATCTGCACCCTACATTTCTGTGCACAGCCAGCCCGTGAATCTGTGTGAAATCAGTCACACTCTCAGTCGATAAACTTAAGTTTAACACGAAAGATAAACCTAAAAATGTGATCTCTTCAAGAGAAAGAGTTTATAACATTCTGAGGTTTATTTCAATGTGCAGATCAGTGGGCATCTCAAGCCTGAGAACCTACCTTTTTGTCATTTATTTCAACCAAGTTAAGACAAAGCGAATGGAGAGTATAAGCTTCCCTGTCTCTTGACTTGAATTTATCTATTTTATTTCTAATTAGATTACAGAGACTTACAAAGATTGACATTTCTCAGAAATTCAGAGAAGGAACGTCTGTTCCAGAGGCCACCTGGGTGAACTCCCAGCTGGATCCCTGGATAACGCTTGGATAATTTCTACAAAAAGTGAATAAGCCCCAGCTATGGGCCTCTATTCACACTCCTTCATGCACCTCATTTGGCATTCAGAAAAAACATTGAATTATTAGAAAGTTCTTAACAATCTTAAACTAGTTATTTCAATTTTTTTTTAACTCTTCCAGCTACTTAGATATGTGTGATCTTCAAGATATTTACTTAAGGCATTTTCTTTCCTTTCTGTGGTGATTTTGGCAAGAACCTTTCACTTCCAACTTACATTTCCTACACTGGACCCTCGGTGTTTGAAAATCACACACTGGACCCTCAGTATTTGAAGGTCTCCAAATGTCAAGAAGCATGAAAGTTACCATCTCTGTGTGCAAATGCAGGAAGGATTCAAGCACAGAAGATTTGAGATGTCAGATCTGCACTGTAGCCTATTAACAGAAGCTGGAATTCGAGATGGCATAGAAATGTTTGAGCTTTGGTACTTTTACTAGGCACAGAGAGTTAAAAGGAAGATTTCCTTTTAAATTATGAATATCCTGGCTTCCGACAGTCTTCCAAGGCTTGATAAAGAAATTGCCTCTTTCTCTGCAGACCGCATGCTGGGTCTGAACAAATGCTCTGATTTCATGTAAATAAACGGGTTTAATGGGGTTTATCTCACTTTGTGTCATAAACAGAAAAAAATTCAGAGAGCAAAGGGGCACAAGATAGCCCGTTAAAGATACAGTGTAAATCAACACTCGTATGAGACATTGCTGAGTGCTCTTGAATAAACAGCTAAGGTGGACAGAAGGCCAAGGTAGAGAACTCTTGGTTGTTTTGTAAGAGAGAAACCTATAAATATGGCAGCTTAATTTCATAAAAAAAGGCCTACACATATGACAGCTTAATTAAAAGAACAGGTTAATGTATTCATTCAAATTTATGTCAAAGGAAAGCTGGGAAAATACTCTAAAAAGTTTATCTAATAGATAGACTCATAGAATATGATTTCTCATTAAGTAGTGACTATTTTTAATGTTTCACATAGAATATCTGTCATTCAATGATCTTATGTCTGCTGTAAGAGCTGCTATTGATCCGCTGAAATAACCAAAAGGCAATCTACCCCTTCATTGATCTTCACTGCGTAAAGTTGAACTTTCATAGATCACTCACACTAGTCTGGGGGAAACCACAGATAGTTCGAAGCTGGGAGGTGTGGAGATGTGAACTCATAGGTGCCTTGGTGTAGATCTTCCCTCTGATGTTTCCCTTTCAGTTTAAATGTGTATTTATAAATTTTTACTCTGATATAAATTTAAATGCATCAAAGTTTCAATAATAGTAAAAAAAAGTCATACCCTTCACCAGATTCAGACTCACATATTTGCTTTTTTCTCTTCCATTCTTTTCTCTCCTTTCTACACACACACACACACACACGCACACATTCAGCACACACACATACTCACGCATCATCCAATACAGTCAACACATGCAAGTGCATGCACAGACATGCACACACATATATAGACATGAACACACACACAAATACTCATGCTTGCACACATAAGCACACAGATATATGTATGCACACATACACATTTTCTGAACCTCTTGAGGAAAAAAATTGGAACATCACGTGCTCTGTCACTGAAATTCTTTAGTGTGTTTTTCCTAAGAACAAGGGCATTATTTTCCATAACCAAAGAGCCACTATCAGAAACTTAAGTTTGATAAAATACAGTTATCTGTTCCCTTTGATTCAATTGTCCCAAAAATGGCTTTTGTGGCTATGTCCCTAACCTTTACCTCTACCTTCTAGGCTCAGGATCCAACTCTCTTTTAATTTAGGAAATGTCCTAAGCTTTCCATGTCTTTGTCTTTCATTATGATGAATTTTTGAGGAGTATAGATCTTTATTTTGCAGAATGTTCCACAATTTCGATTCCCCTGAAATTTCCTCAGGTATAGATAGAGATGATGAACTTTGGCAAGAAACCACGAAGGTGGTATTGAATACATAATGTAACCCATAGGGAGGAACATGACGTCCTTTTGTCCCAGTATTGGCAATATTAGCTTTGATATCTTTGCTGAGGTGGTAAAAATATAAAGTAATAATTTTCCCCTTTCAAAGAATAAATAACTTGTGGAAAGATAATTTGAGATGATGTAAATATATTGTTTGTCTTCAAATTTTCACCAACTAATTTCAGACTTCACTGATGGTATTCTAAATTCATCACTCTTCCATATTTATTACATGATAATTAATATTAGTATGGGATACTGGTTTTGTATTTTATTCAACTTCTATTTTGTATCTGTTTTATCCAATGGTATGATCTTTCACTCTTATCATTTATTCTATGTTCATATTTTCCAATATGTGGCCACAGGAAACCCCTTCAGGCTAGTGTCCTGGTGTTTTCAACATGCCCTCAAGTTCACTGAAAAAAGATGGGCGCCTGGGTGGCTCAGTTGGTTAAGCGACTGCCTTCGGCTTGGGTCATGATCCTGGAGTCCCGGGATCGAGTCCCGCATCGGGCTCCCTGCTCGGCAGGGAGTCTGCTTCTCCCTCTGACCCTCCTCCCTCTCATGCTCTCTGTCTCAAATAAATAAATAAAATCTTTAAAAAAAAAAAAAAAGAAATTTTTTTTTTTTCCAAAGTATTTTCCTCACCTGGGTCACGTAAGGTATGGTGTCCATGATATGTGGGCTGGGTCCATAATTCAGGATGCAACTATTTTGTGTCACTACTCTGTAGATTTTATTTTACCATTTTTTAGCTTCTAGTGTTGTAGATCATAGGTTGGATGTCAGTCTGATTACTTTTGTCTTTTGTAAATAATTGTCCGTTCTATTTGAAAACATATGCACACTTCTTTTTCCTTAGAGTCCTTTTTTTAAGATTTCCATTTATTTATTTGAGAGACAGAGAGAGCACAGAGGGAGAGTGCGAGGGAGAAGCAGAGAGCTCAACGTGGGGCTCAATCCCAGGACCCTGAGATCATGACCTGAGCAGAAGGCAGAAGCTTAACTGACTGAGCCACCCAGACGCCCCCAATAGCTAAGTGTCTGCATTAGCCAAGAATCACCACCTAAAGTTCTTAACTGGGTGTTAGTAAAAGTTTTCAGCCACCTAATGCAAGCCTTTTTCACATCTAGAACTTTTCTTTATAATGTGTACAACTTCTCTTTTATCCTTTTTTCCCCTCCTTTTGGAACTATTGTATTTTCCTAGTAAGCCCTTTGGACCTGTCATCCATATCTGTTCTCTTTTCCCTTGTGACCCCCATTTATTTTAAATAACGAGAGCTAAAGCTAGCATGGGCATATCGGAACCATAATCTTGCCAGGTGCTTTACTTCTGCTATGAGGATAAAGACCAGAAGATCTTCTGACTAATGCGGTCCAGATCATAATTCACAATTCTTAGGAAAATTGTATTCTCAGATCAGAGAAAACATTACCCATATAAAATGTATCATAATCTTAGGAAAAGATAGAGAAGGTGTTCAAACTATACCCATATACACATGTGCATTCACACACACACACACGCACGATTGTGATATTGAATATTATTTGCTAGTGTTAGCCAAAGTTTCTGATTAAATATGTCATCCATTTGAGGTAGGATAGAGCAAAAAACTTAGTAACAACCACTCACCTTCCAAATAAATACACAGCACAAGTGCAGTGTGTTCTTAAAAAGCAATAAGGAACATATTTGTTAATATAAAGTCAAAATGATATTCAGGAAATTTGCTAAAACTTCTGAAGTGGAGATTACTTTCTTGAATGGTATCGATGTTAGCATGTATATTTTTTAGAGGCTAATGTGATGTGCTTGAATGAAGAGTGAACTCATAATCACCAAACTACAGAAACGAAAGGGATCTTCTAGAACAGGTCCATCTGGGAAGATTTCAGTGATTTAGGAGAAAAAAAAAAATGCTGGCAGAAAAGCAGGTCGTGATAATGCTGGAATTAATTGCAAGATTTCTAAATCTGTCATACAAATGACACAATTGACTATTCTAAAAATGGTGGGAGGAATCATTTCTTCCCTCAAGGAGCATACAATAATAAAAAAGTAGTTGAAGGGAACACAGATGAAATGGAAAACTAGTGCATATGCATGCATGAGTATGTGCATATTTGTATAAATATTTATAGATAGTCACCCCCCTACACACATGTGCATGCGCACTAACACACACACTCATCTATAATGAGCTGAAAGGACAAGCCCTAAGTCTAGGTAGTTACAATTGAACCAAATTCTCTCTATTTCCACTTTATAGAAAGAGAGTTAATTAGTATTATCTGAAAAATATGTGTGAAATAAAATATTAGACATTAGAAATAGATCCTGTTTGGACATGCACATAAAGAGAAACTATGCCGGTATGTTATTGTCTAATTATAAAACCAGAATGATGGGGGTGCCTGGGTGGCTCAGTCAGTTAAGCATCTAACTCTTGATTTCAGCACGTCATGATCTCAGGGTCATGAGATTGAGCTCTGCGTGGGCTCCATGCTGGGCATTGAGACTGCATAAGATTCTCTTTATTCCTTCTCCCTCTGCCTTTCCACACCGCCCTCTAAAAAAACCCAAAAAACCAAAAACCCAGAATGATGATTTACAGGTGCATCATAACATCATGTTAATCAAATAACAACACTTCATATAATATTTTCTTTAGATATAAATAATAATAACATAATGTTTAGATATAAATAATTACTTTTAAAAGATATAAATGAACAAAAATTAATTTATCACATAAGTTTTGCAGAACACTTTATTCACTGTATTCAGGATATAATGATAAACCCTTGAATACAAAGAACAATGTAGCAATTTTTGAATAATGAACACTTTTTTACTTAAGTAAATTTATGCCAAGAAACCTAAATATTTTTAGTTGTTGGTTTTTATATTATTTAGAAATTAGCAAAATATTACAGGAATATTTGATTGTATTTTTAAATATATTCATATTTTCCAGAAAGAGTAATATTCTTTTATCTAACACTTGGGAGACATGGAGCAAAGCAGTTGTTGTGGGCTGAACTGTGACCCCTTCAAAATCCATATATTGAAGCTCTAACCCCCAGTCCCTCAGAATGTAATTGTATTTGGAGATAGGACCTTTACAGAGGGGATCCTGTGATCTTTCTATACTCTTGTTAGACTTAAGAGTACTTCTATAGATTTTTTAAAAGTTCTATGTAGAAAATTAAGTTGTCTGTGACAGGAGACAATTTGATTTCTCTTAAGTGGAAAGTATTCCATCATTCATATCATTAAGTATTACATCACAGTATAGCATTAATTACGATACTAGGTCTAGTTTTCCTGCAGCTGTTGTTTATCATACTCAGGAAGTTCCCTTCCATTTTTAACCTGTTGAGTTTTCTTATTACGAATGGATTTTCAATTTTGTCAGTTACAATTTGTGTAGCTATTGAAATGGTCATCTGATTTTTCATCTTTAATCTGTTAATGTGCTGAACTGCATTGTTTGAAATTTTAATGCTGAGGCAGCCTTGCAATACTGGAATGAATCTCATCTTGTTATCATTTTATTATATGCCAAATTAAACTTTGTTGAGGAATTCTGAGGCAATGATCAGACAGATTACTAATCTACACTTTTCTTTTCCTATAAATTCTTTGTCTGGTTTTGATGGTACCATAGTGTTGGCCTCATAAGAGGAGTTGGGAGTGTCTCCTCCTCTTTCATCTTATGGCGTTGTTTTAGTTTGTCTAGAATTGGTATTATTTTCTCCTTAAAGTTATTTTAGACTTCAATATAATCATTGGGACTGGAATTTTATTTTTTAATAGATTTTTGTTGCAAATTCAATTGTTTTAATGGACATAGATCTATTCAGGTTATCTATTTTCCTTGAGTGAAGTTGATAATGTGCATCTATCAAGAAACTGGTCCATCTCACTTAAGGTGTGGAATTTATAGGCACAGTTATTATGTACTATAACAAGTTATAATTTGTTTTTTTTTCTTTTTTCTTAGTGTGGCTAAAGGTTTATCAATTTTATTGCTCTTTCAAATAACCAAGGTTTTCATAGACTTTTCTGTATTTTCATTTTTTTCCCAAGTATCATTGTTTCTTGCTCCAACCTTTGTTTCCTGGCATCTGCTTGCTCTAGGTTTATTTGCCCTTCTTTTTTCTATTTTCTTTAAGTGGAGGTTTAGATAATCACTTGAGAACTTTGTTCTTTTCTAACAAAGACACTGAATGCTGTAAATTCCCCTACAGCCACTGATTAACCTGTGTCCTGCATATTTTGACATGTTGACTTTTCATTTACATTCCACTCAGGTGATTTTTGTTGTTGTTGAGACCTTCTCTTTGCCTCATTGATGTAGTTTTGGAATGTTGGTAAGGTCTGGAGCCGACAGCTGAGAAGGAATTCCTGAGATGGCTTTGGTGCAAAAATGTGATTTTATTAAAGCACAGGGACAGGACCCGTGGACAGAAAGAGCTGCTGCCCTCAGGGTTGTGAGGATGGCTGATTAGGTACTTGGGAGTTGGGGAAGGTAAGGAAAAAGGGAGGTGTCCAAAGGGCTTTCATATGCAACAGAAGACCCTCCAGATGCTGGAGGCTTGACTATTGCCCAGTTAAGGTTGTTTCCCTTCTAGTAAGGCATTAACATTAAGACAGTTGGGAACTGGGGGTGCCTGGGTGGCTCAGTCGTTTAAGTGTCATGTTTCTGGAGTCTCTGAATCAAGCCCCGTGTCCTGCTTCCTGCTCAGGGGGGAGTCTGCTTCTTCCTCTCCCTCTGCCCCTCCCTGCTAGTGTTCTCTCTCTCACTCTCTCTCTCAAATAAATAAATAAAATCTTTAAAAAAAAAAAAAGACAGTTGGGAGCTTTCTGGAGGAATGTTACACTCTCCTATCACAAGTCCTTGTCAATAGGCCACAGATCATAAATCTAATATTGTTTACATTTCCTTCTGCCCCTGTTTCTTACAGCACTGTGGAGGGGAGGGTGATGGTAGGGCTCCAGAAAATTGAGTTAAGCATCTCTGAAAGCTAGGCTATTGATAAGAATGCTTTCTCCTTGTAAATCACTAAGACCTTGGTAAACTGATAGACTCATGTCTTGAGGGACTGTGATCTTTTTCAGTTAACCATTTGTTTTTCTCTTCCCTGAGCTTGAGCTCAGGCAGGAGGGCCTGAGGAATGTCACACACATCCCACCTGCCGGGTATCAGCTTCTTCTTTGTCCTCAACTTGTCTTCTGCTCCCTCATCACCATGTGTTCTTTAAAACTGTGTACTTACTTCTCAAGTATTTGGGGATTATTCAGATAGTTTATGTCATTGGTTTTTAGTTTAATTCCATTATGGTTTGAGGACATGCTGTATATATATAAACACACACATATATATATTAATTTCACAAGGTTTGTGGCCCACAATATGGTCAATCTTCTTAAATATTTTAAGTAAATATTCTTGAAAAGAATGTATATATAGTGTTGCTGAGTTGGGCGTTCCATAATGGCAGTCAAAGACATCTGGCTAATGGCTCTGGGGAGGCCCTCCCTTATCCTTGCTGGTTTAACAGCTCACTGTTCTATCAGTCACGACAGAGGAGTGTGGAAATTCTCCACACTGAGTGTGGGTTTGTCTATTTCCCCTCTCAGCTCCTTCCATTTCTGTGTCAGGTGTTTGGAAGCTCTGTTGCTAGGAGATTCAAGTTGAGGATTATTATGTCCTTTTAGATAATTGACCTTTTTCCTATAATGCAGTCCTACCTTTTCTAAAATCAGGATTCTTGCTCTGACATCTGTTTTGTCTGATTATAATACAGTGACTCCAGCCTCTCTTCAGGTGGAGTATGCATCTACATCCTGCTATATCCTTTTACTTGTATCCCATCACTTTATATTTAAAGTTGATTTCCTAATGGGGAAAAACAGCTTTTCCCCTAAGGTCAGGAACAGGACAGGGATGTCCACTCTCACCACTGTTGTTCAACATAGTACTAGAAGTCCTAACATCAGCAATCAGAAAACAAAAATAAATAAAAGGCATTCAAATTGGCAAAGAAGTCAAACTCTCACTCTTCACATAGAATTCAGCAACATGGCAGTATATAAAATCAGTGCACAGAAATCAGCTGCATTTCTATACACTAACAATGAGGCAGAAGAAAGATAAATTAAGGAATCAATCCCATTTACAATTGCACCAAAAGCCATAAGATACCTAGGAATAAACCTAACCAAATAGGTAAAGGATCTGCACTCTAGAAACTATAGAACACTTATGAGGAAGACACAAAGAGATGTAAAAACATCCTATACTCATGGATTGGAAGAATAAATATGGTTAAAATGTCTATGCAACCCAGAGCAATCTATACATTCAGTGCAATCCCCATCAAAATACCATCAACATTTTTCACAGAGCTGGAACAAATAATCCTAAAATTGTATGGAACCAGAAAAGACCCCAAATAGCCAGAGGAATGTTGAAAAAGAAAAGCAAAGCTGGCGGCATCACAATTCCGGACTTCAAGCTCTATTACAAAGCTGTCATCATCAAGACAGCATGGTACTGGCACAAAAACAGACACATAGATCAATGGAACAGAATAGAGAGCCCAGAAATGGACCCTGAACTCTATGGTCAACTAATCTTGGACAAAGCAGGAAAGAATATCCAATGGAAAAAGGATAGTGTCTTCAACAAATGGTGTTGGGAAAATTGGACAGTCACATGTAGAAGAATGAAACTGGACCATTTTCTTATACCATACAAAGATAAACTCAAAATGGATAAAAGACCTAAATGTGAGACAGGAATCTATCAAAAACCTAGAGGAGAACACAGGCAGCAACCTCTTCGACCTTGGCCACAGCAACGTCTTCCTAGACACATCTCCAAAGGCAAAGGAAACAAAATCAAAAATGAACTATTGGGACTTCATCAAGATAAATGCTTCTGCACAGCAAAGGAAACAGTCAACAAAACTAAAAGGCAACCTATACCAAATGGGAAAAGATATTTGCAAATGACATATCAGATAAAGGGCTAATATCTATGATCTAAAAAGAACTTATCAAACTCAACACCCAAAAAACAATATAATCCAGTTAAGAAATGGGCAGAAGACATGAACAGACATTTTTCCAAAGAAGACATACAGACGGCCAACAGACACATGAAAAATGCTCCACATCTCTTGGCATCAGAGAAATTCAAATCAAAACCACAATGAGATACCACCTCACACCAGTCAGAATGGCTACAATTAACAAGTCAGGAAATGACAGATGTTGGCGAGGATGTGGAGAAAGGGGATTCCTCTTACACTGTTGGTGGGAATGCAAGCTGGTGCAGCCACTCTGAAAAACAGTATGGAGGTTCCTCAAGACATTAAAAATAGAGCTACCCTATGACCCAGCAATTGCACTACTAGGTATTTACCCCAAAGATACAAATGTATCATACAAATTGATCCAATGGGGCACATGCACCCCAATGTTTATAGCAGCAATGTCCACAATAGCCAAATTGTGGAAAGAGCCGAGATGTCCATTGATGGATGAATGGATAAAGATGTGGTATATATATACAATGGAATATTACTCAGCCATCAGAAAGGATGAATATTTACCACTTACATCGATGTGGATGGAATCGGAGGGTATTATTCTAAGTGAAATAAATCAGTCAGAGAGACAATTATCGTGTGGTTTCACTGATACATGGAATATAAGAAACAGCACAGAGGATGATAGCAGAAGGGAGGGAAAACTGAATGGGATGAAATCAGAGAGGGAGACAAACCATGAGGGACTCGACTCCAGGAAACAAACTGAGGGTTGCTGGAGAGGAGGAACATGGGTGGATGGGGTAACTGGGTGATGGGCATTAAGGAGGGCATGTGATGTGATGAGCACTGGGTGTTATATGCAACTGATGAATTATTGAACTCTACATGTGAAACTAATGATGTACTCTATGTAGGCTAATTGAATTTAAATTAAAAAAAATAAATAAAGTTGTTTTCCTGTTCACAGCATGGTCTTTCTTTGTTACACAACCTGACTTACTACCTTTTTTATTGATTTGTTTATACAGGTTTCATGTAATGTGATTACTCACATATTTGGATTAAAATCTGTCATCTCTTAGAGTGTTTTTGTTGTTGTTTATTACTGTTCTATTTCTTCTGTACTTATTTTGTCCTCCTTTTCTGCCTCTTCTTTTAATTAAGCATTTGTTTTGAATCCATTTTATCTCCTTGACTTGCCTAGTGGTTACACCCTTTTCATTTATTTACTTTTTTAGTAGATCCTTTTGGGGTTGCAATATACATCTTGAATGAATCAGACTCTGCCTTTTATTGCCATGACTTTACAAAAATTTATGCTCAAATTTCCCCTCACATTACTTGAACTATTTGCTCATACTACACTTTTACAGATGCTACAGACACACGAGCTACGGCTACTATTTTTGGCCTCAGTGAGTTATCTTTTAGAGCATCTCACACTAAGAAGACTCATAAATTTACTTTTACTTTTATTTTTCCCATTTCCAGTGTTCTTTATTTCCTTGTGTAGATCCAAGTTTTCCATGATACGTTATTTCAGTCTACAGAGTTTCCTTTAACTATTAGAGACTAGTTCTCCTGGAAATTAATCCTTTCTTTCTTTTTCCTTTTTTTTTTTTCTGATAAAGACTTTATTTCTCAATCTTTTTTTTTTTTGGATTTAGAGATTTTTTTTTATTATTATTATGTTATGTTAATCACCATACATTACATCATTAGTTTTTGATGTAGCGTTCCATGATTCATTGTTTGTGCATAACATCCAGTGCTCCATGCAGAACGTGCCCTCCTCAATACCCATCACCAGGCTAACCCATCCCTCCACCCCCCTCCCCTCTAGAACTCTCAGTTTGTCTCTCAGAGTCCATGGTCTCTCATGGTTCGTCTGCCCCTCAATCATTTTTTAAATACTTTGCTTGGCATAGATTTGGGGTTGATGGTTGTTATTCTTATAGTACACTGAGCATGTAGCTTGGTTATCCTCTGGCTTATACGGTTTCTGAAGTGAAATCTGCTGTAATCCTTACCCATTTTTCTTCTAAATGCAGTATTTCTTTTTTTTCTCTGGCTCGTTTCAAGATTTCCATGTCATATAGTTGCAAAATGTGTGTCATATCTGAGCTTTTTCTGAGGCTTTCTCTGTTGCTTGGAAGTGGGTTGTTTATTCTTGTTTTCCCCATGCTCATCCATTTTTTTGTTCGGAGCTGTCCATGTTGCAGTGGACAGCAGTGACTTCATTAGACCATCTTCAGGTCTGGAGATGGCGCTGCTCTCCTTTGTGAGGCAAAGTGTGGGATTTGCACTGAAGTAGTTTGGCCTGTGTCTGAGATCTGTTGTTGCTCTGGTGACCCTCTGTGCCCACAACTTCCAAATTCCTGTAGAGACCCCGCGTTTTGGGTGGCAGTGCGGTGGCTTACTTGATTCTGCGCTTTGCTTTGTCCTCAACTGGGCCACCTTTGCAAGCTCTGAGTCCTTCCTGTCCCTCCAAGGGTGGTAACTGTCACCACTTGTTATTCAAATCTGAGGAAGGACAGATGTAAATTAAATGCAGGAGGCTTAATGCTCCAGGTTGAAAATAAGAGATTTCCACCCCTCTTTCTAATCAGATCGTTGTTTTAGAAAATTTATAATTTTCTTTCTCCTCTTTTTGAAATATATGTGAGTCCTTTTAAATATTTGTCAGTTCTGTGACTCAGGAACGCCCCTATCAAGGGCCTGGGAGCCATCTCACTGAAATGCAAACATCAGGGGAAGAGTACCCTTATCTCTCCCTGTAGGAGGGGAGGAGCCTAACTTGGGGGCAACTTGCTCCAAGTTGCAAAACTACCTCCTGTCAAGAAGATGTGAAAATTTGTTTTTCCTCTGAATAAACCCCTTTAGCAAACATGGTGGTCACCCCAAATTACCACGTGAACTGAGTGTGAACTCACTTGTGGACTCACTCTTGTTTATCCTAAGAACATGCCTGTGATGGGTTGTATCTAGCTATGAAGGAGTGAGATTTCTAGCTGTCCTTGCCATCTCTTAGTGGTTGCCCATGATGCACATCACTTTCTGGTTTGCTAATTATTCAATAAGGCCACTGTTTCTTTTCTCTTTTACCTTCGTGGAGGTTTTCTGGGTTGGGAGAAGACATTGTGTTTAAGTCAATTTCCCCACATGGGCTTATCCAGTGCTTGTGGGATGTGGGTGTGCTCTCAGTTCTGATCAGACTCCCTTTCTGTCTGCACCATGCCTTGGCTCTCAGCTGGAGTATTATCCTTTCTCTTGTCCCTCTGTGCTTCATGGCCCCTGCCTCTGTTTCCCTGGCTAAATGAGTATGCCCAGGAACCAGTAGGGTGTTTCCCTTCCTCCTGGGTACTGATGCTTTTGTTCTGTAGCAAACAGGGAGGATTCCCACAGAGTTCTGGGCCCCTCCCCAATTCCTGAACCCAAATGGACAACACCGAAGGCTCTTTCAGCTGTTTTGTTGGAAGACTCCTTGGGTCTTGTGGAAGAAGAACCTGTGGGGTATTGAGAAAGACTCTCCTTGACCAAACCTGAGTCAGGTTCCCAGGATCCCTCTTGTTGACTAGCCCCCAGCCTTGGGCCTTGGCCTTGGACCCTGTCCTTGATCCACTTTGTCCAGTTTTAGCAAGAATCCTACTGAGTCAGTTTAACAAAACTTCCCCCACCCTCAATATCTGATCAAATGCTTATCTGCCACCCTACACCAAATCACTCGGGTTTGTCTTTAGCAAGTGTCCTGTCAAGTTGTGTTAGCCAGGACCTCCTCCCCCTGACATTTCCTCTTAGTGACTTTGCATGCATGACACCCCTCTGCTCCTGGGCTATACACCCCCACCTTCCTCCATGTATTTGGATTTGAGCCCTTTCTCTCTCCTCTGCTGCAAAGCCCTTTGTCTATAAGGTCTTCATTTCCATCTTTAACAAGTCTCATGAATCCCTTTTCTTTAAAAAAGTTACAGACTCCACAATTTCTGTGGTCCCCGGGTGTTCACATTGTCAACTCTTCTGGCTGAATGGTTCTTACTGGTGTGTGGCTAATTCTATCCCAGACAAGTGTATCTCTAAATCTCCTTTCTCCCTGTAGACACAGTCTCCCCTGAAATTTTGAGCCAGTTGATGACTATGATTTCAGCTCTCTAATGAGTTGGAAAGTGATCATGAATTTGAAGTTAGTCTAGGGCTTCCTCATGAAACTGTATGAGCACTGCTACTTAGAGCTGGCTGCCTATGGGGGTGAATCCTGCAAAGGCAATATTTACTTCTCATGAAAAATGATAAGCACTCTAACAAAAGTATTTAGTTTTGACACTGAAAAATGTGACAAAACCATAGGAATAGTAACAAGGCAGTTCACAGCCTTTATCGGAGAAAACAGATGTAATTATTGTCAACCTTAATGATGATTATTTCTTCAAGACGAATTTTTTTTTTCTGTTCACCTATCAATATTAAAACCCACCTACAATTCATTCCCTTTTCTTTTTTCTTTCTTAAATAGTATAATAGTCTTAGTTTAACTCATTTTTGAATTTTCTGAATAGGTGATTGTCATTAGGAAATGTGAGGCTAATTATTTTTAGCTCCACAGTTACTCTCTTTTCCATATTAACGCACTTGTCTATTCCCTGCTCTCTTGCTGGAGAGAAAATTAATGACTTCTTAAAGGAAGCAAAGTATGCTCTCTACTTACATCAGCAGGCTGTCCATTGAGAGTTTTAATTTCAGGAACTCCACTGGAATTTATATTTATTTGTGTAAGATGCTTTTAGTCTCTATCGATCATATCTCCTTCTTTGTTTATGCTATGACATCCCTTTTGTAGTTCTTTTGGTATTTTAAATAATTATATAATATTCATTATGAGAAGGCCTTTCTGATTTCCTGCTTGCTTTCATGCCTGGACTCTGTCTCTTCATGTATTTCATAAATGTGCATTATGACCATCTTGGTTGGAATGTGTTGTCTATCCCAGGAGCACTTGTTTTGCCTCTGCTTGGTGTCTGAGGACGCTACCAACCTGGACGCCTTGAAGTTAGGATGGCCTGGGAGGTCCCAAACCCCCCAGGGCGTGTGTCTCCAGTCACACTGGAGAACAGGGCTGTGATGATGTAATATGGGACCATATTGTGCAATTCAAAGCATGGACCAAAAAAGAATGATCTCTTGTTATTTCTTGTAGGTGAGTGGACTTGCTCTAGAATGTTATCTCATAGAATGCACAGTCCTTCAATGGCTCTGGTTTTATTTTGGCATCATGATTCTGATTTTTGTACCTTGTTATGTCCCAAATGTCAGAGGTGTAAAACCAGCTTCTGTTCCCAGAGTCAAGCATTTCTTGACAGCAGTCGTGGCTTCCATGTCAACCTACCCTTCCAGGGTCTGCCTAGCATCTTTGTTGTGTGGTCTTTGAGCGGGGGGGTTCTTTACTTTTCTTTTCCACCAAACCAACCATTCATTTTACCACAGTTACTTGAAAACTGGATTCCTGAAAGTGATGCATAACTCCTTTATTGAGATATTTTTTAGGTCTGTTCAACTTGTATCTCCCCCAGCCGCCTTCAGTTACAGTTAATAGCAACCTTACTGACCGGGCATCTTCTTTGGAAATGACTCTTCCTAGGGGCCCTGGGTGCTACACTATCAATAATCTTGTCTTACCTCAATTTTTTTTCTCTTCCATTAAATGATTTCTCTTCTATTTCCAACTTCCTAACTGTAGACACTCTCCAATACCCCTCTCTGATTCACTCTATATTACTTTTCCCCAAAGGACTCAACTTTCTCATGATCCATCTCTAGTCTTGATAATCCTGATGATTCTACTTCTTGATAATTCTCAACCCATATTCAGTGACACCCACACATACTCTCAGCTGATTCAGACCCAAAACTTCTGTCACATCACACTTCATGTATCACATTTGGACACAATCACAATATACCTTACGATTTTCTCTTTAAAATTCTGAATATTAATTCAACCTCTCATTTCTTACTCTCAAAACTATTTCTAAAACTAGTCATTGAAAATTAGGGGAATAACAGCATTTATGATTGTGGCATGTTAATTCAGCCCTGATGACCACTATAAATTCATTTTCATTAAACAGAGTTCATAATTTCACTGCTCTGACAAATTTTTTTTAGAGCCTTACCATTCACTCATGATCCAAGGTAAGTATTCCACTCTTGGGAGCTAATCTCCCACATTCTTTCCAATCCTATGTATGCAATTTTGCATTCAATCTCTTTCCAGAAGATTTTCTTTAGTTGAGGGTTAATTTCTTCCTTGTTCTAGTAGCACATGTTAACCCTTGCCCCTTTTTCTGTTCATGTTTTTTCCTCAGGTAGAATCTCGTGATCTTTTGAAATTATATTCCTCAAACCACACAGTCAGTTGTACCCTTCCCGGACAGACTTTTATGATTATTCTCGTTCTCATGGAGTTATTTCTACTCTAAACACTTGTTAGCCTTTATAAATTACATATTGTTCTGAAAAGTATTGTATTTGTATTCTGTTTCTTACAAAAACAAGTTTTTAAATTCCCAGAAGGCAAAGCTGTTATGAATTTTCTTCCATATACTAAAGAAATGGGGGGATGCAATGATAACTGATCTATTATTCCCATTCTTAAGAAACTTCAACTTCTGCATTCTCTACCAATCTGGGCAGTTCAGAACATATCAAATTGTCATTTATAAATGTGGCTATAAGTTAACAGTAGTATAAGTAAATGTAAATTTGTGTTAATTTTTATAGGTTTGCCCTTAGGCTAAAGCAGAGGTATGCCTTCTTTTTTTAAAAAAAAAGATTTTATTTATTTATTTGAAAGAGAGCACAAGCAGGGGGGGAGCAGCAGAGGGAGAGGGAGAAGCAGACTCCCCGCTGAACAGAGAGCCTGATGCAGGGCTCGATCCCAGGACCCTGGGATCATGACCTGAGCCGAAGGCAGACACTTAACCAACTGAGCCACCCAGGCGCCCCCAAAGGTATGACTTCTTTAGTAGGAAGTGATACAGGATGTCTTCTAATAGCTGAACGACTTCATACTTTCAGGTTTTTTTTATTCCATGAGCAATGAATTTTTAATCATCTTCCTTGTTATAAATATTAATTTGCTGGCTTAGATAGAAAACAACATACTGACCAAAAACTAAGGAAAGTTTTGTTCACATATTTGTTCTCATGCAAAAATTCTCTTGTTATTTATTTGTCCCCCAAAGTGACAATTTTTGTATATTTTAATAAGAACTAAATACATGAAAATTTTCCTATTAAAATTATAACAGGTAGTGATTGGTTTTACTTGGAAATTGTATACATACATACATACAAACACATATCTGACACACACATTTATACACACACAGGTGTATACACATAAACACATACATGTTTACAAATGTACACACACATATAGACATATATGTACACATATAAATAATTTCTAACAATATTAATTTCAAGCCATTTAGATCTTTCTTTTATTGAGACTAGGGACCTCAAGTATGTTGAGGTGTGTATTTTTCTTTGCGACTATTGTTGAAGCAAAAATCACTTTCATCACATTTCTCACTAAGGCCATGATTATAGTTTCTGAACTTGGAGGATAATATTTGTTTCTGTTTTATTTGTACTAATCAGTTGTTCTTTTTATATTTTCCTTTTTTTAAAAAAGATTTTATTTATTTATTTGACACACAGAGAGAGAGAGAACAAGTAGGCAGAGAGGCAGGCAGAGGGAGAGGGAGAAGCAGGCTTCCCGCGGAGTAGGGAGCCCGATGCGGGGCTCGAACCCAGGATGCTGGGATCATGACCTGAGCTGAAGGCAGACGCTTAACGACTGAACCACCCAGGCACCCCTCTTTATATTTTCCTTAAGATGGCTGAGGGAATAGTATGTTTTGTCTAGAGAATATCAGTTCATTCCTAGAAATGAAAATAGTGAAAAAACAACAACAACAAAAACGTGCTATTAATTAGTGTAATCCTAAATAAATGTTGAATTGCATTTTAAATAATTGGCAAAAAAATTACGTCTGTGCTTTTGTGTCCTTTCTGTCCAGCAACTGGCATCTGGTGGCTATTTTGAGGGGTAGAAGTCGGAGAACTTTGCCCAGTGCCTCTTGGTGTCTGAGGCACCGAGGAAAACATGGCACACAGACTGGAGGGACCCGGTTTTTTTCTCACCAAGAAGAGACAGAGCAAGATCGGCTGCCGCCGTGGGCGTCCGCTGCCCTAAGATCCCTCCAGCAACAGCACAAGGCCATTAG
Organism: Leptonychotes weddellii; assembly: GCF_054177405.1. Classification (NCBI taxonomy): domain Eukaryota; kingdom Metazoa; phylum Chordata; class Mammalia; order Carnivora; family Phocidae; genus Leptonychotes; species Leptonychotes weddellii. Next base: position 1,444,363 of record NC_138370.1, read on the forward strand.
CCTGCATCTTCCCCTCTTATGCTTCAGATGGAGGAGATCTCCCTCAGGGACCAGGTGTAGCTGTGGGCTGGCCAGGGGCTGCACGATACACGGGCTGTCGGGTAGGTCCAAATATTGGCAACCCACGTATCTCATAAGCATCTAAACTTCAGAGGTACTAGGAACTTTCACCGGTCAACAACAAAAAGACAAAAAAATGAAAAAGTAGACAAATTATTTTAATAGACATTTTTCCAAGGAAGTTATAAAAGTATCCAATAAGCATATGAAACCATACTCAACATCATCAGTCATTTAGGGAAATGGAAATCAAAATTACAATAAGAAATATAAAAATTTTACAAAAGGGGGCTTGTCTGGCTCAATCAGTTAAGCAACCAACTCTTAATTTCGGCTCAGGTCATGATCTCAGGGTCCTGGGATGGAGCTCTGCGTCAGGCTGCATGCTCAGCGGGCAGTCTGCTTGAGGATTCTCCTCTCTCTGTCTCCCTCTGCCCCTCCTCCCCTGCTCGCACGCTCTCTCTCTAAAATAAATAAGTAAATCTTTAAAAAAAATCACTATAAGACACCACTTCACATGCACTAGGATGGCTATAATAAAAAAGACAGGTAATAGATAACAGGTGTTGGCAAGGTTGTAGAGAAATTTTACCCCCACGTGCAGCTGGTGGGGATGTAATGTGGTCCAGCTATTGTTGACAACAGTTTGGCATTTCCTCACAGCGTGAAACACAAGGTTGCCGGACGACATGGCAACTCCAGTCCCAGCTACGAATCCGAGAGAATTGAAAACATATGTTCACACAAAATCTTGTCCCTGAACATTCATAGAAGCACGATTCATAACAGCCAACAGCAGGGAAAAATCCAAATGCCTAGCAACTCATAAATGGATAAGCAAAATTCTGGTATTTCCACACAATGGCATATTATTCAGCCATAACAGGGAATGAAGCCCGGACACCTGCTACGATATGGAGGACCCTTGAAAACATTATGCTGACGGGGAAAAAACAGACACAAAAGGTCACCTATTGTGTGATTCCATTCATATGAAATGCCCAGAAAAGACCAGCCTATAGAGACAGAAAGCAGATGAGCGGTTGCCAAGGACGGAGAGAGGGCATCACGGGATAACTAACACCTGCCAGGGGTGGGGTCACTTTCTGTGCTGGGGGGCAAGTTCCAGGTCTAGACGGTGCCGGCGGCTGCACAGTGTGAAGACTATGCTAAAAACCCCTGACCCGTAAACTGTGTGTACACGCTAGATATTATGACACGAATTATTTAACAATGAAAAATGGGAAAAGTCCAAGAAAGCAGGAAAGACAGGTACTGGCCACTCAACTGAAGCTCATATGAAGTCTTCCTAAAATGAAATATAAAGGCTTTCCTCCCTAAACGACATGGTGACTATCTGCGCTTTGTGTTGACACTTAAAATGTACTTAATCACATTGTTAGATTTAAAACAAAAATAGATACGTGTTTTCCTACAAGTGTGCCCTTGCGAAAATAAACTCAATGTGGTTTAAGTTCTCAGGATTAGGTTTTCCGTAGACAGCTATTCCCTTCTTGTCTCTTGTACAGCTCTGGACCAACAGAGACAAAAATTAAAATTGTTCCTTTATATAGTGACTCCAAGGGCAATTGAAATGCCTATGCATGCATTTTAACTCTGATTCCAGTGTAAGTTGAATTTATCAGTACGTATCTTAAAATTTTTAATTAATTTTCTCAGTATATTGTGATCAAAATAATAAAATTTTTAGAATATTACACATTACATATTTTTTTGATAATGAGGATAATGAATCTATGAAAGATTTAAAATCAGTTTTCTTTATACAGAGTGAAGGGATAAAAATCAGTGTTAGCATTTATTCATACTTTCCAACTTTCCTTGAAATGAGGCATTTCTATTCATTAACGATTATTCATGAGATTGTGATGTGAACATCAGAATGTAGCATTAGCAATTTATATATGTTGCTTTTTAAAAAATGGCCCTCGTTTATCTTAATGTTTCTGCCTTTATAATTCTAACCGCCTTTTTCCTTCAATTTCCTTCCCACCTGAAATCAAAAGAAAAAAAAAGGAAGAAGATAAAATGGATGCTATAATTAATGAAGCCATTCCTTTTTTGCATCAATTGCAAATTGAATATGTGAACTGTTTTACTTTTAATATCGTGTTTGAAAAATTGTATTTATTACTTAGAAATATAATGAATTCATGAGCTGCACTTTCTCTTTTTTCATAAATTAGATGCACAACTTAAAACAGTATTTCCTCTTTCCTCCAACTACCTAGTAGATCACTTATTTCTGAGTAATTAACTTAAAGGGAATAATGATTGTACTTTCCCCAATAAAACTCACGCCTGTGCTATTCATCATTAAGTTACCAGAAAGGTTAAACATGTCCCAGCGAGGGTGTGGATTTCAGCAATTCATTGGAAACTTTCTAATTAGATGACTGAATTTTTATTTCATTTTTAAGTAATGATGGATGGGAAAGAGAGAGGCAAGAGTACAGCAATCCAGTCATTTGGCACATGGTATAGAACTGCTCTCATACAATGTTGTTTTTTCACATTAGAAATAAGTATAGTCTCATTCATCAGTTTGCTGCCTCTGTGTTTCCTGTGTGCACGTGGGTCTGTGGGGACGTGTTCTCGATGAACCGAAACAGCAGTCTCCTCTCGGAGCACGGGGCAGGTGCAGAAGGGTCTCACAAGGAATAACTAATAGGCTCCAGACAACTGAATTAGTTAACTTAGGGAGACCGCTGACTAGTTTTGAATCATGTTTTCTTTTTTCTTTCAGTAGCTAACTCCATTTTAGTAAACCACAGATGTTATCAGAACGGCTGTGGTTGGTGCCTCTCGAATGCACACCCAGCTTCATGCATCCACCCCTTTTCCCATCCCCACCTCTTTGAGGACACCGAGGAGTTTCTCCTGGAACTAGAGAGTTTGCAGAATGTGGTGTGAAAACCACTGCTGTGAATTCTTGATGTCTCTGATAGCCTAACACGGTTTGAATGCATGCTATTTTGAATTTACTATCGCTGCTTTTCAAATTTGCCAATTGTATATAAAATCAGAGGAAGCCCCGGACAAAAATATCTGTCTTTGATAACATCACAGAAAGGTCACAGTCTGGCTGCACATTAAGTTCCAGATTTAGTGTATATTTGCTATGTTCCAGGTACCGTAGTCGATGCGATCAGGATTCTCACCCCCACAAAATGCAAGAGCCAGCACCCTCTCTCCTGAAGTATGGGGCGTGATAAGAGGCTAAGGTCAACACAATCACACAGAGGAGCAATACGTTAGCGGCACTGGGGACCAGCCACCGTGCCGCTAGCTGGATGCACAATGTAATAAATTGCCTATGCTACCCTTGCTTTTCCTCCTCCTGGTTTTTCTTATTCAGGAGAGAGATGCCTGTTTTCCTACATCCACATAAGTAACTATAATAAAGTACTTTTGTTATAAGACTCCTGGTAAGTTGTGGTTTAGGAAACACAGTACATAGATCAGAATCCTGTCTGGCTCTGCTTTGTGCCCCAGGGGTAAATTACTGAAACATTCTGTCCCTCACTTTCATAACTTGTCAGTAGAGATAGTAACATTGATCTCAGAGTGCTGTTACATTGGAGGCTTTCAGTAAACCCCCGACAATTCTCTTTAGTAATGTTTCTTATTAAAATCATTCTTTCTTGCCATGCTAAAATCTGTTAGAGACTTTGTATTTGTTTTTTCACTACTAAGTTCTCAAAGCTTAGCACAGTATTTACCCCAAAGTTTAGCAGTTCATAATTACTCACTGATGGATGGATGGATGAACAGATAATTGCATCTATAAAATTTAAATAATATTCTTTACATCACAGAATAGTTATGAGGATTAAGTGAGCTTTCATATATTAAGTGCCTAAGACTCAACCAAGCCGGTAAATAATATACATATTTATCATAATTTCTTTAAAGGATTTACTTATTTGAGAGAGAGAGCATGCGTGCACGCGCGTGCACATACACACACACGCACACGCACACGGGTGAGTGGGGGAAGGGCAGAGGGAGAGAGAATTCCAAGCAGACTCCCTGCCTAGTACAGAGCCTGATGTGGGGCTTGATCCCAGGTCCGTGAGATCATGACCTGAGCCGAAACCAAGAGTCAGACACTCAACCAACTGAGCCACCTGGGTGCCCCTATCATAATTTCTATAATGTGAATCTCCACCTACATTTTCTTATTACTGAATGTATCTACATCACTGACTGAATTGTAGATTCCTCAAAGGCAAGGGCTCTGAGTTGTTTACACTGTCTATCCTCAATCCTACAGCCATGACTAAGATCCTGTTGACTTCAATATAGGTTTATTTTGTCAAAGAATCAAATTTTAGATGGTGGGATTTGGTCCATCTAGGACCAGTTGAATGCGCTTCTGTAACACCAACTTATTCTGACAATTTCTGAACACCTAGTATCTACTTATCACTGTATATTTTCAGATACAAAAGTAAAGATATACACATGGGTTTTTGGCATGGAGGAGGTTATATATTAACAGAAGAGATAGAACTACATGCATAATTTCAACATAATGCCACAATGCACTAACAACATGCGTGAGTATTGCGTTGGGATCAATGAACCGGGTCTTCAGCTCAGTGCGGATTATCAAGGAAAGCTTCTTGGAGGAAGAGCAAATAAACTGTCATATGATGAAGATGTAAATTTTCATAATAATTTATTGTTTATAAAATGTGTTCTCATACCGTCTCTCATTTGAATCTTATGATAACCCACTGGATGAGGCAATATTATTGCTCCAAGTTATGTATAAGAAAACTAAGATTCATTGATGCTGTCTTGTCCAAGGACATATATATTTAGTAAATGTTGGATAAATTTATATAAGTAAATACAATTTTATATAAACAAATTTATACAAAATTAAAATGTATTAATATAAACATATTATAAATTTATATAAATGTTATTTATAAATTTTATAACTTATATGTAATAAAATTGCATGTAATAGATGTAGATTTATATAAATAAATAAATTTATATAAATAAGTTTATACCATGGTACTTGACAAATTTTATGTTCTTTTCACTATTCTGCCTGGTCTTTCAGAATTAGTTTTTTTTTAAATCAGATGAGTGTCTGCATTTATTTATTTATTATTATTTATTTTTGGAGAGAGAGAGCAAGTGGAGTGGGGAGGAATAGAAGGGGAAGGAGAGAGAGAATCCCAAGCAGGCTCCATGCTCAGTGCAGAGTTGGACCTGGGGCTTGATCCAATGACCCTGACATCATGACCTGAGCCTAAATCAAGAGTCGGAAGCTTATCAGACTGAGCCACCCAGGTGCCCCCAGAATTAGAATTTTTTTTTAAATTTTTTTATTCCTTTGTTAATCCCCATACATTACATCATTAATTTTAGATGTAGTGTTCCATGATTCATTGTTTGTGCATAACACCCAGTGCTCCATGCAGAACGTGC
>NC_138370.1:1450394-1477336 GCF_054177405.1 Leptonychotes weddellii
TTTAAAAGGGAGAACAACTTATATATATATGCCAAAAATACGGGTAACTACTATGAAGGGATAGAATATGACTCTAAAAATGAAAAATAAAATGTTTTTTAAAAAAGGGCTTGATAATGGGTGCCTGGGTGGCTCAGTTGGTTAAGCGACTGCCTTTGGCTTAGGTCATGATCCTGGAGTCCCTGGATCGAGTCCCGCATCAGGCTCCCTGCTCAGCAGGGGGTCTGCATCTCCCTCTGACCCTCCCCCCTCTCATGTGCTCTCTCTCATTCTCTCTCTCTCTCAAATAAATAAATAAAATCTTTAAAAAAAAAAGGGATTGATTAGATGTTGGTTGAAAAAGGGAAAAAGAAAAATCCAAAAAAAAATGAAAAGAAAAAAAGACAGTTAAAAAAAAAATTAACTTTGAAAGACTAAAGAATCATGGTAAAAAAGCCATGAATCCTATGTGCAGTATTCCCCTAGCACTGGAGTTCTGCCTTTCTCATTGATCGGTAAACTTGGTCTTGGCTGGCTGTTCTCGCTGATCTTCTGGGGGAGGGGCCTGTTGCCGTGGTTTCCAAATATCTTTGCTGGAGGCGGAATTGCCCCGCCATTGCCCCCTTCGGGCTAAGTAATCTGCTCAGATTGCTCTCCGGAGCTTTTGTTCCCTGCAAGCTTTCCGTACAGCTTGGGAGGAGGAGAGTGAAAATGGCGGCCTCCCAATCACCGCCCTGGAGGAGCAGAGAACTCGGGGCCCCGCTCCTCAGTGAGCCCCCAGAGAAAAGCAGTCAGGCACTCCCGTCTCCCTGGTCTCTGGCTGCACTCCGTGCTCGCCCGGCCTGTGACCGCGCATTTCTATCTCTGGCACCCGACCCCGGGTGGAGTCTCCAAACCCCGCAGATCCCTGCGGTGCGCTCCCACGCCTCTCCTCCCGGGGGAGGAAGGGGAGTCTCCCCGGATCTGCTGCTTGTTGGGACCCTACTGGAGGAGCAGTGGCCCGACTGTGCCACGGATCACAGTTTATGGCAACCCCGAGCTGAGAGCCTGCGCCTGGGCTCCGTCTCTGTAGCCGGCTTCTGGCTCTGATACCTGGGAGCTCTGCCACACTCAGGCACCCCCGGTCTTTCTGTGACCCCGAGGGTCCTGAGACCACACTGTCCCATGAGGGTTCCACCCCCCGCTTAGCCACCGGAGTGTCATCCTACAGTGGAGCCGACTTCTAAAAGTTCCGATTTTGTCCTCCGTGGTTCTATCACTTTCCAGAAGCGGCCAACGGAGGCCCCTCCCCCGCCATCTATCCTCCCGAGTATCGCCTCAGATTCACTTCTCCGCACGTCCTACCTTCCAGAAAGTGGTCGCTTTTCTGTTCAGAGAGTTGTTGCTATTCTTTTCTTTGATCTCCTGTTGAGTTTGTAGGTGTTCAGAATGGTTTGATCCCTATCCAGCTGAATTCCTGAGAGGAGACGAAATCCAGGTCTCCTACTGCCATCTTGCTCCGCCCCCCTCAGAATCATAATTTTTAATATGGAGTTGGGGAGAGAGGTTGTACAGATTTTAGAAAAAAAAAATCTTAATCTGATATTAGAGAGATTACGAAAGAGGTGCAGTTATAGTATAAAAATACAAATTCAGGGGTGCCTGGGTGGCTCAGTCGGCTCAGCGTCTGCCTTCGGCTCAGGTCATGATCCGGGGTCCTGGGATTGAGTCCTGCATCGGGCTCTCTGCTCCCTGGGGAGCCTGCTTCTCCCTCTCCCTCTGCCTGCCCCTCTGCCTACTTGTGCTCTCTCTCTGTCAAATAAATAAATAAAATCTTAAAAAAAAAACAAATTCAAAGTCCATTAAAAGAAGGCGGAGGGCTGGTACTACTTTACATTACATAATTCCTTAATGCCAGATGCTGCTAAAATACATTACACCTGTTACTAACTTCAATCTTTATGACAATCCTAGGAGCTAAAAAGATGAGAGACACAACTCTTGAAAGGCATTTGTTTCTAGGGTTCAAAGACATTGTAGGTCAGAACCATACATTTCAGTGAGTGTGAGATTGTACCCGGGAAAAGAAAAGAACACCGGTGGGTGTTTGTATTTAGCTTCTTCCTTCAGCATCTATGAAAATGGAGCATCCCTGTTTATCCTTCAGGTATCAGAATGTATTCTACCTTAAACCCCCACAATTTCTTTTCTCAATAGCTTAGGTGCTTAAGAAATGTTTGCTTATGACGAAATAAAATATGCCTTCCAGTAACTTGCAACACCTTGCTTTGGGGGCTGTTTTCTCGTTTGGAAATAGACTCAAGAATATCATTCTATTTTTATTTTGTACACATGTGTAAAGATGAAAATTGTGTCCATATCTTAATGTTCTATTTACAGGCTAAAAATTGTTTTCTTCATTCCTTTGTTTTTTATGTATTTTCTATTTTGATGAGGACTTCAGAAACAAGTCTAGTAATTTATATACAATATAATTGATTTATGCTTCAGGATAAAGCTTGCATTTTTCTCACTTTTAGGCTACTATAGCTCCCTATGTGCATCCTAAGGTCACCTTCGTTCTTTTGGAAGCAAGAAAATGTGGTTAACAAGAGTTAACTAAAATTTCCAGGTCTTTTCTATTCTAAGCTGTTAATAAGATAGAATTCACACATTTTTCTATCATGAAACATAAGTATATGTATATATATAGATATATTATGATAGATAGATACTGCACTCACCCTTAATGCTTTTCACCTGGCCAATCCTTAAATATCTTCCCATACTATGGAAATATTTTATATATTAAATGGAAACAGATTTGGAAAGGCTTCAAAGTCAAAATGCCAAGGTAAATTTCTACTGCATTTTCTTCATAGAGATGAAATAAAAACCATGAAAACAGAGAGATAGAAAATAAAGCTACTTCTTTAAAATATCCAGAAAGAGAGAAGTAAAAGTCACAAACCATAAGGAATGGCTGACTTTGGGGTAGAAAAGAACATTGTGGAATACACACCCCAGAAAGTAGAGTTCTCCCAAAGAGGTGGTGTGACTTCAAGGCTGAGAAAAGCAAGAGCTGGAGACCGGGGATCCATGCTTGAGAAATGTGAGTGGAAGTCACCATAAAAGAAGAAGGGGAAAGGAAGAGATTGCCAGAATAAAAAGGAAGACCAATGAAGGGAACCCAACAGATGGATAACTGAAGCACCTGGGAAATGGAGCCCGGAAAAGGTGATCTAAGTGTGTGTATAACCCTAAATAAGGAAGCATAACTAAATCAAGGAGGTCGTGCATCGGGGCCAGTGTCAGCCTCTGCTGGAACAGGCTGGACCCAGTGATAACGGCTGCCAAGTTGACGGTGGTGACGGGGAGTCTGGGCTGGTGAGCCAGTCGCAAACTCCATCGCTGACACCAGGTCCCTTGCATTCAGGGGCCTATGGAGCAAGGATGGCTCTGGACAGGGAAAGGGGTTAATGGACACACACAGGATGTGCCACCACCTTGATTATTAAGTGTGTCCTCAGTCGTTGGACCCATTTGGTGACCATTTGTGTATATGGAACAAAGGTCCCCACACTTTCATGCCCACACATCGAACTCTCTGCCTAAACCGTTGGGCCAAACCTTATCTCATCTCCATACTTTTCAGCTCCTGACAGTACAGACAAGCAGTGACTTCTTTCCTGTGGGTTAGCAACAGCAGACACTAGCCACCAAGAATCGCTTCCTTCCTTTCTGTGTTTTGGGAGCAACCTTCTTTGGTCCTAAGACAGCAAGTGGACTTGTAAGTAAACCAAGTACATCTTTTTTTTGCCTTCAGTAAAATGGTCTTAATGTTTTTTTCAAGAAGCCATGAATGAGTATTGAGAGAGAGGTATCAATATAGCTGAAGTAGGCGTTACTAGGTTCCAAATGAATGTTGTTCCAAGTCACACTCGTCCACAAGATAAGAGCTTGTGACAGAACACAAATCACAGCACTGTGTCCTCTACTGAGAAGGACCTGCCACCAAACAAACAAACAAAAAGTTAACTGAACTGAACACTATGAACACTGATGTCGTTGATTTGCATTCAGGTGCATGCTCCCTACATTGCTGTACTTACTTTGTTACACCAGTAACAAGTGGTTCACAGAACAATAGCCAGACTGAGGACCTCTATCCACCAACCACTTTGAGTAAGATTGATCTGATCCACTTCTTTGTGTTTTCCTGTGTCTTTAGGGACAGCCTGATCCTGACTGTGCATGTATCACTCCGACTTAATGATTGGGTACCACTGGGCATACCTAAATTTATGGCTTAGTAGCTCAAAGAGCTTCCAGTTTAAGATGGTGTCTTGGGTTTTTTGACATAGTAACTTGTTATCCTGGGCGATTTACCAGGGCCCAGCGGGGGGCAGAGACTGAAGAAATATTTTCCTAAAAGAGAATAGATTTTTGCACAAGAGGGCCCAGTTCTGCTTCTAGACACTAGATGTAATGCTGTGACTTTCCTACTGGGACTTGCCCCAGGCTCTCTAAAGCACTCCTACTTGCAGCAGACAGGAGCTTCCATAGAAGCTATGTGTCTATGCTCAGTGCTTCTCCCCAACAGTCTGACTAGTGAGTTAATCAGTCAGTGGGGCAGGGTAATATATCATTGACCAAATGTGTTATATATATTTTGCCTCCAGAATCCAAAGAGATGCAACAGAAAATTTTAGGGTACCAGATGCAGTCGGTGTTACTTAATCTTGTAGGTGGCTAGTGTGATGCTTTTTGGAATAGCAGGTTGGTCAATATCTCTGTAGACTGGAGAGTGGAGTTAGCCCTGAACTGGGATGATGAAGTCGTACTGCTGGGCCAGATGAAAGCAAACCGCTTCTGGAAATCCTTTGTTAATAAGCAGAAAGGAAAAATCAATTTCAAGATCAATAGCTGCATATCAGGGACCAGGGCAATGTTCATGTGATCCAATAAAAATACCATTTCCGAAATTGTAGCTAAAAAGTGGCTGTCTTCCTTCATCTTTTGTGTGTCTACCGCAGGTTTCTGCCTTGTGGTTATCATGAGATACTCTTCATTTCCTGATACACAGCCATCCTGTTAGATGTTTAAAGTTCCCACGGGGCATGTTAGGAAGAATATTTACAGTATATACTTGTGATCACAGAATCACAGGATTCTTTCTCAAAATGGCTTGTCCTCCCCCTTTCTTTAAGGACTTCTGGGTCTGTAAATACCTTCAGCCTAGAATTGGGTGAGGGTCTATGGCTCATTCAGGTCTCTGTTCGCCAGACTCCGAGTCATCAATGACACTCATTAGGAAGGACATTCGTATATACTGTCCTGCTCTGTAATTTATAAGGGCGCCATCATCAGTTAATGACTGACAAGAAGTGTTTCTGGGTCAAATTGTTCCTTCACTTGTTGTGACTCTGCTGTGCTCACATTGTCACTGGAAGTCAGTTTCTGCAGCTCAGGCTGTGTTGCTGTGTGATCCCACCATTCTACGGAACTGAGGATGTCACATCAATGACAGCACTCCTCATGTCCCCGTTGGCTTTCGGGGAACAGTCACAGCAGCACTTGTAAGTGCTGACGCTTCCCTTGGTGTCTCCCTACCCCCTGGACAGGCCCACGGCGTCATCACGGGATGACATAACAAGCATAGTAACATAGCAAATCTACCCTAGTATTTCTTCTTTAAGTTTTTCAACACTTTCTCAGCAGTATGCCATGGAAGATTTTAATTTAATTTAGATTAATTTAATTAATTTAATTTAATGTAGGCCACATTGAGTATAATTCTCAGTCACTCACCAAATAAATTTTAAAGCCACTATGAGCTGTTCAAGCTACCCCATCAAATTGAGAATCTCTTGTCAGTGTATCCATATAAACACATTTACTTCGATCCCAGATCATCTTTTTCCCCCTCTTATTTATCCTAATGAATCATTCTTGTATATATTGTCTATGTTTTTATTAATTATAATTGCAAACTTATTGCAATTAGTTTGGGTTGATGATAACCTCTCCTGGTAAATAATTTTACTTCTTTTCTTGGAATTGGCCAGAATTTGAGTCTGGCTATGGTCAGGAAACAGACGTTAGAGGTGGTACAAACAGGCCTGAGGACAATAGTTATCTCTTCCAAGGCAACTACTTCAGTTGAGATTGTCATGGGGCCATAGGGCCAGGAGAAGTCTCACTCCTCGAATGGGAAGAACTTCCAGTAGCAAAAGAGGTTCAGCAGTACTGAAGGTATTAAATTATATTGAATGTATACATGGGAATTTGCCCAAACCTTAGCATTTTAACCTTTAGGATCCCACTTTTTAAAATAAGTTCCATACACTAGATTAAGAGACCTAGTCTCATTGTAAATCCGCCTTGCCTTATAATTCACCTGTGGAGTCTGGCTCAGAATTCTATATTCAGAGATCTTGGCTACATGACTGTAAAAAATAAGATAGCATTTCAACACAATCATATAAGTGTCTTGTCTAGTTCTTTATCCATGGCCAGAGTAAGATAAAAAGTTCTTTTTATTTTCTTTTTGCAACTGGAATAAGCAGCATCCCATATACCCCACAGTACTTATCCATAACATTTCTTGTCTCGTTGCTAATATTAGCAATAAAAACTACTACATCAATAGCCACTTAGTCTCCCAAAGCTTCTTTGAACACATGAAACCAAATAACAATTTAAATATCTGATATCAATGTGCATGCCATAGATCACCACTTCCACTAACAATGAAGTCACTATTCCCATCAAATACAATCAGATCAAAAATCCAATTCCAGATTCCCATCCATGGTAGGTAAAATAAATGTCCCCAAAAGATGTCTGTACCCTAATTCCCAGGCAATGGAATTTTGCTGATTAGTGTTAAGACCCCCGAGTTGGAGATATCATCCTGGAGTAACTAGATGGGTCTGGTATATTCAGATGTGAGTCCTTAAAAGTGGAAAGAGGAAGATAAAGAGTGGGTCAGAGTGACAAAATGATAGAAGAAGGAGGGGAGATTCTGGGAGAAGGATTTGCCCCCATGTTGTTACTTTGAACATGGAAGAAAGGTCTCGAGTCAAGAATTGGCCTCAAGAACCTGAAATAACCCTCAGGTGACAGTCGGCAAGGAAAGGAGGTTCTGACTCCAACACCTGCCAGGAACTGAAATCTGCCAACAGTTCACAGGAGTGAGGACGTGATAATCCCTTGGGTCCTGAAAAAGGAACACAGTCTTTTTTTTTAGCTTGGTGAGACTGTATTGGCTTTCAGAACTACGAGATGATAAATTTGCATTCTTTAAGCCTCCAAGTTTGGGATGAATTGTTATAGCAGCAATAGAAAACTAGTGCATCGGCTTTGAGGGCTCTGTAGAAATCACTTCCAGCAGTGTCGGTCAATGCCCAACGAAGATCACAGAACGGATCTGAGAGTTTTTCTGTAGGGAGTCAGGGGTTCTATGACTATTAGAAGAGCGGGTAATGTGACAGCCAAAGAAGCAAGCTCCATCAGCTGAGGCTGAAGCAGTGGTTCCCATGAGTTTGCAGGGCACTGCACAGAGCACAATAAGCTCTGGAAAGCTCCCAACCCCCAGCTCCACCTGAACAGCAAAGTGGGTGGTTTTTATAATCATACCACAAAGCCCCTGTGAATCTGAGAGCACAGCACCTCCCCATGGAGAGCAATGGCCTCTCCTTCCAGGTGCCCATCAGGCACACTGTCCCCCAGGACCTCGCAGAGCAACAGAATCTGGGTAATGTATCTCCTGCCTTGTTCTCCACAGGCAGAGGTGACAAGACAGAGATCTAGTCTCGTACCTTATTTGATAGCAGACAAGCTGTGCAGCCCTCTGGAACTCAGGAAGCTTTGGTAAGCCATGTATTCACTTGGAAAGACAGCATGGGCTCAGAAACATGGTGGGTTGCAAGGATGGATCTGCCACTTAGAAGCTCTGCAGACTTTCTCAAGATCCTTTCATGTTGCACTGATTAAACCCCCGATCTGTAAAGTGAGAATAATGATAAGCATCTAAATTACTCATTGAGGTCTTAGATTAAAAGAGTTAATAAATACAAAGAAGCTTAGATATGTTTTTTGAAAATGTAGTGTTAATTATTATATTGTTCTTCCCCAAAAGATGAAATCTCATCAATGAACTGAATTTAGAAACTGACGTTCAACATTGAAAACATAAGTAAAGACTAAAGCTGAGCACTTGTGGTAATTATGGTTTATAACAGGAAGGAAAGGCCATGAGCCTTGCTAAATTTAATAAATATTAGAAGTTGGAAGTAAAAATAGGAAAGAAGAGATATGGAAGATACCAATTTACTTATCTGTTTCATGGTGAAGAGTCAAAGATGCTATCTAAAAATCTGTAAATCACAAGCATGGTTTGAGTATATTATTAGGAGTTCTCAATGTAAGAAGAAAAAATTACAGAAAACACATCATAAAACGTATTTATAAGCCAGTTGAAGAAACACATACCTGCAAACATCTATGCAAATACCAAAAAGTACTTGAAAGCCCCCCCACAAATTCCACTGCTATATGTTTTCCCAAAACAAATAAGATAAAAACATACCTACAAAAAAGACTTTTACAAGGATATTCGTAGTGATGTTATTCATAATACTCAAAAACTGGAAACCATGTGTCTACTTACTGGAGAAAAGCTAAGAAAATATGCTATGTTCACACAATAGATTTAACAATAAAAAGGAATTAACTGTAAATATATACAACAACATGGATAAGTCTCACAAACTTCATGTTAAGGAAAGGAAGGCAGACACAAAAGAAGATACACAATCTGATCCCATGATGAAAGTCTGAAGAATGTTACAACCCCTAGTGTTACTTTTGTAACCTAGATGTGGTTTCCTGTGGGCACTGAGGATGGACAAGAACAGCATGAGGAAACCCTCTGGGGTCTTGGAGGTAGTTTATATCTTGATAATATAACCAAATACGTTTATCACTTTACTGTTTGTAAATTATGCTTCTGTGAAACAGAACCATAAAATTCAACTTACAGGATGGCAGAGCACAGGGCACACTTACTTGTCATGTGAACGGAAATAGCTGACCTGTCTCAGAGTTAATCAGAACAAAATACAGCAGAAGGCATCTCTAAGCTCTGTATGAGTGAACTTCCTAAAATAACATACATTGAATGTGGAGTATAAGCAAATATATGTGAAGAATTATACAAGAGGTTTATTGTACTTTTTGAATAGCAAAAAATAAAAATGAAACAAATATCAACCAGCATCAGAATGATGAACTAAATTGTGGTACTTTCCCAGGCTGAAATACAAACTTTAAAAAACAAAAGATATCTCCATGTGATTTTATGCAAGGACCACCAAGACGGGCTTTTTCATGAATAAAGCAAGTTACAAAAGGGGTTTTATAGAATGCCTCCTTTTGTGTTAAAAAAAAAATGCATAGTCTTGAAATACATGAAAAAAGCTAATAGAAATAATTCAGGTTATACTAGATCCTTTATTTTATTCTAAGGTAGTAAGACTTGAACCTGGTGAGAAAGCCCAGGGAGAACAGCTTATAGCCTGAAAGGCATCTGCCGAGCGTGACTTCTATGCAGCAGCGGGTCTTCAATGGGTCCCGGCCAGCAAGGCTGTGCCAATCGGGATGGGCAACATCCTTTCAACACTGTCAACTAGACCGCACTCAATGTATTAATTAAATGTCAGGCACCATTTTTGGTGGAAAAAGTAGTTTGGCACAGACAATCTAACTTTGCAAACATCAAAGTGCATTGTTTCCTTCTCCAAATTCTTCAATAAATTCTGAATAAAACAATGTTATATTAGATTGGTAAGCCTGTAAAAACCACGCCTATCCAATAATGGCTGACATTTTGCTGAATCTATCCAGGTAATTAACTCTCATTACTTTCATTTATCAAGTGAGAGTAAGCCAACATTTCTTTTCTCACTGGACGTCAAATTTTGCTAAAATTTGGAATTCAACTTTCTACTCTTTCCCACCCCTCCCACCCCCCCGCCAGTAGGGGAGGTGAGAAGTGACCGGTAATGTGTTAGCATCACATTTGTTCCTGGATCTTTCTTTGGGCTTTCTACAGGTACAGTTATACAATGAAGTAAAACATGACTTGCCAATTGTGTCATTATTCAACAAGGCATTCTCCCCCACCCTGAGGGGTAGCAGCAATAGACAAAACTTCAAGCTTTCCTTTAAGCACCTTATGCAGTCATTGTTCATTGTTTTACACTGTCATATACATGAGGTCACTGTTTTATAACAGACAGAGTAGAAAGCAGACTTGTTCTGTTTGTTTTCATTTGTTTGTTTGGCTGAGAAAGTATGGGATGACAGCAAAGAAGTGGGTCATGGCTGGAATCAAGTCTATTTACCAGTGATGGGTTGGAAGTCCTAAAAATGGTAGAGCAAAGAGCAAAGAGATAAGCCAAAACCACTAATAGAATCATTAGTTAGCAAGCAATCAATAGATAGCAAGACTCTGGACACCACAACAGCTACTTTGTAGTCAACATCAAAGTGCATTGTGATGTTGTGGAAGAAACAGGGAACTCAGCATCAGCCAGGGGCTGCATGGAGAGGCCACACCAGGGATAAGAGTATTGGTCATCTTGGGACAGCAATCCACCACACCCAGAAAAGGGTGGTAGCTGGCGTCAAATAGTCAAAGTTCAAAAAAACTATAACAGACAGTTGTAGTTTTTGGACGCCCAAATTAACCTGGGGTTAGTTTGTAGAGGACCAAAAGGCTGGTGACGAAAGCCATACTTTGATTAGGAATATAAAAGTGAGTTTGTGATCACAATTCAGTTGCTCCTACTATTTCCCTAAAATGGTTCTTGGCAAGGTTACCAATGACCAATTGCTAAATCCAAAAACCAACTCGCAAGCCTTATCTTAATAGACAACTCAGAGGTGGGGCACCTGGGTGGCTCAGTTGGTTAAGCACCTGACTCTTGACTCTTGATTTCAGCTCAGGTCATGATTTCAGAGTTTTGAGATCCAGCCTCACATGCTGGGTGTGAAGCCTGTTTAAGATTCTCTCTCTCCGTCTGCCCCTTGCCCCCTCAAAAAAAAAAAAGTCAAGTCAGAGGTGTTTGGTCCAGTTCATTGTGCCCTTCTACTTGAAACACCTTCATTTGCATCCCAGAGAGTCATGCAATCATATAGTTTTCTTTCTATCTTATCTGGTTGTCCCACCCAAGTATCCTTTGTTGATTTTTTCTTATGTTCCTCTTCTTAGGGTTCATTGTTTGTATCTCCACTTACATGTATTCCTACTCCTTCCAAAAGTGGTCTCAACCACACTTGGGGTTTTAAATGCCATTGATATGCTGAGAAAACACGGGCTTATAACTCTAACCCAGCTGTTCCCTGAAAACCAAACTCAAAAACCCAGCTACCTATGAGACAAGCCTCTTGGATGTCTAATAGGCATCCCAAAATTTGTGTGGTCTTGTCCAGACTTCCCATTTACACCCACTAATCCCTTCTCAGTCTTTCTCAATTCAGTAAATCTCAACTCTATAATTCTAATTGATCAGGAAGTAATCACACTGAAGCTTAACATGTGGCCAGAGTGCTCATGTTGAAATTTAATGCAGATATTATCAATTTCTTCCATTTGCTTTCCAAGGTATACAGAGGAAAAGCCAATCTCTGAAAGTGGCAGGTGACGTCATAACTCTTCTGCCATTACGTTACTGAACTCATCCACTCATAGCTGTCACAACTACAGTGGCTTCCCTGCCTACTCCTCCTCACTGAAGCCAGCTAAATCCAACCAGCTCTCTGCTGGCCATTTCCTCTGCCAATGGCTGCTTCCCCTAGGAATCCACATGGCTTCATTGACTACAAACGTGAGGTTACCAATAGTATCAGTTATCCTTACTGCGTAACACATCATCCCAAACTTGAGTGGCCTAAAACACACAGATTGCCTGTGAGCTCTAGGTTTCTCCCGTGGTCGCAGCCACAGTAGTGGCTATGCCACGATCTTGCCGGAAGACTGACCCAAGGGAGAACTGGCTTCTAAGCTCATGCACGCCATGCAGTTGCTGGCAGACCTCCAGGGAACCACCTGAAGAGACCTTTCAACTTCCCCAGGAGGGCCTCCCCACAAGGCTGCCTCAAGTCATGCAGCTGACTCTGCAGAGGAAAGCCAGAGAGGGGGTTCAACATGAAAGGCATGACCTGTATAAGCTAATCTGATAAAGTGATGGCCCATCACGGTCATATTCTATTTGTTAGAATGAGTCAAAATCCATTCTACAAAGAAATGGAGGGCGCTACATGAGGATTTCGTTACTGCGATACTGGGATCATTGGGTGAACACCACAGAAGTCAGTGAACACATCCACTAGTCTATTTAAAACAGAACAGACTTTTTCTGCCTTACTTTTTCTCCACCTAACAGATTTTTTTTGCCTTTTTATTTTATATTTAAAATTTTACCACCAGAATGTAAGCTCCTTGAGAGTAAGGGTTTTCATCTCTTTTGCTTACTGCTATATGCCTAGGCATTCAACAATATTTGTTGACTCTTCTGAGTCTTTGTTGACTATGTAAGGTTTGTTTCAATGCGGTCTCAGAGATGCTATGACTTTACTAAACGGAATGCTTGTCAGTCAGCCCTACTTTTTATAAAATATTTTCTGTTATTGAATGGAAATCTATCTTGTTAAAAAAAAAAGAAGGCAGTGTCTTAGGACTGGTGTTACAGGATACTATACCATAGGTGGCTTATAGAAAACAGAATTTTATTTCTCAGTTTTGGTGAGTGGGAAATCCAAGATCAAGGCACTGGGACGTGCATGTTCTGGTGAGGACATGCTTCCTGCTTTATAGACAGTGTCTCCCTGCTGTGTCCTCACAGGGTGGAAGGGGTGAGGGAGCTCTCTGTGGTCCCATTTATAAGGGCACTGACCCCATTCATCTGGCTCCACCCTATGACCTAAGTACCTCCTAAAGGCTCCATCTCCTAATGCTATCACACTGGGTATTAGGTTTTCAGCATATGAATGTGAGGGGAAGGGGGCAAACATTCAGAACATAATAGGCAGGGTGATAGGGTATTATGGGATTATGTATAAATGGATATGGTTGCTCCAAAGAGGGAGGGATTGATTAACAGGAGTTGGGTGGGAGGATTTTCAGGCTGTGAAAATTGCAGAGAATAGAGAGAGGGTCTTTGGACTTGAAAGAAGGGCAATTTCTAGATATAGAAGAGGAACCAAGAAAGCATAAACAAAGGCATGAAGCATAAGAAAGTATCATCAATCATATCATATCTATCTATCTATCGATCATCTCTATCAATCTTTTTTTTTTTAAAAGATTTTATTTATTTATTTGACAGAGACATAGCGAGAGAGGGAACACAAGCAGGGGGAGTAGGAGAGGGAGAAGCAGGCTTCCCGCGGAGCAGGGAGCCCGATGCGGGGCCCGATCCCAGGACCCTGGGATCATGACCTGAGCCGAAGGCAGACGCTTAACAACTGAGCCACCCAGGCGCCCCTCTATCAATCTTTATGTATCTATTTATGTATCATCTGTGTATCTCCATCAATTTTTATAATTTATTCTATCATCTATCTAGCTAGCTAGCTAGCTATTTATCATCTATTTACCATCTCTCTTTTATTCAATCTATCTATCATCTATCTATCTATTGTATGTTAAATGCAATGTACATGGCTGGAGAGCATATGGAAGGGAGTAATGAGAGACTGGGCTGCACAGGAAGTGTGCAAGCAGCCTCTGAAGGATACAATAAGCTGTGCTAAAGATATTTTGGGCTCACATGTAGGTAAGATCTGTTTCATAGTAGACCTTCTAACTGTTTAAAATGGTGAATTAGCCAAGACAGAGGATGGGATATATATATTCCATAAAGACATATACATAACTATAACTTCTAATTAAATTTTAATAAAAATTTTGTGAAAGTATTCTTAATTCTAGCATTCAGTGGTTGTCCTGTTGGGAACATAAAGAATTCGTATCATGCTTCATTCATATTCTTTCTGGACCTATATTCATATAAAGTTAAGACTAAACATGAGCTGTTTAGTGTTGCAAAATATTCCCCATCCTCTATGTGCAACTAATGAAAACATACACTATTTATGATTGTGTCTTCAACCACATATTGAAATACAAAATACAGCATGATAATAAATGCTCAACAAGATGATGAGGACTGATTCTTTGTTATGTAATTATATGTTACATTCATGCTATCTGAAAGGAACAATTTACCTGGTTAATTAAATTATCTTTCCTTTAACATCGAAGCCCCTGCTGCTCAGATCACTCCCACAACCCAGTGTCCATCTCTGACAATGTTCCAGGACAATCCATGGATCTGTATAACATCTGGACACTATCATCTTTCATTTCAGACATAGGGAAAATGATGGGGAGAAACATTTCTCGGGGTCTGAATAGTGTTAGTCAAGAGACTGGATGTTTCAGCTTCCTGCGTGCACCAGGATGGAACCAAGAAATGATTCCGAGTGATGAAGTGAGTGATCCCCAGGTTCTGTGACATATTTATGTGTTGGGGTAAGTGGGAAGGGGATTCTTAGACATGGTAGCCTCTAAAACCTGAGGCTCAGGATAGTGGTTCCTCTTGCTTGGGATAAAGACTATTTTCAATAGGAAATCATCTACATTCTTACTACCTCTATAACTGTCCCTGTTGGGGGAAAAAAAGAAAATAAAAAATCCTCAAATTCTACCAAAACTGTCCAC
This sequence comes from Leptonychotes weddellii, assembly GCF_054177405.1. Lineage (NCBI taxonomy): Eukaryota > Metazoa > Chordata > Mammalia > Carnivora > Phocidae > Leptonychotes > Leptonychotes weddellii. Next base: position 1,465,144 of record NC_138370.1, read on the forward strand.
AGTTCTAAGATTTTCACAGTTCCTTCCTGGGGAATCTATGTTGAATCTACTTACTTACATTCCTGATTTCTCTGTCAAGCACATATTCCACGATCCATTATATTAGTCACTCACTAATATCCATGACCCACTTCTCACATTCTGTCCCTGCCTCACAAATCCATTTCTCAATGAATCAACGAAAATGCTACTTTCAAATAAGCCTGTACCTGGCTCCTCAGAACTTCTCTTTTTATTGAAGTATATATGACATACACTATCCCAACACATTCAGGTGTGTGTCATAGTGATTTGATATTCTTATATGTTAGGAAATGCTCATCCTGATGAGTCCAGTTACCATCTGAAACCACAAAGAGTTACTACAATATTATTGAGTGTATTCTCTATGCTGTGCATTACATCCCCAGAACCTATTTATAGATTTTTGTGGCTGAAATCCTGTACCTCTTCATCCCCTTCACCTGCTTCACCCACTCCCAACCTTTCCCCTCTCTGGTAATGTATCCATGTGTCTGTTTCTGCATTGTTTTGTGTTGTGTGTTCCTTTTTGTGTCTCTCAGATTCCATGTACACCTTCTTAACAAACTCTTCTACATGGGGGCCTTAAAGATAGACATTGCCTGTAGCCTTCCCTGGTGCAGAAAGGCAGTTCTCACCAGAACAAGACCATGCTGGCTCCTTGATCTTGGACTTCTTGGCATCCAGAACTGCAAGAATTACGTTTCTGTTGTTTATAAGCTACCAAGTGTGAGGTAATGTGCTACAGCAGCCTGAACTGCTGAAAAGAAACTCTCTTTTGATTTTCTCCCTTCTCCCCCTCTTCAAGGGTGAGCTCTGAGACGCTTTGTGCACACTGTTTCCATTGCCAAACACGCCTGGCGCCCTGCCTCCTGGCATTGCCCGCCATGTCTCAATCTCAAGGACTCACTCTGGTTTCTGCCCAAACAGTCCATAGTGGTGTTTTCTTTCTTTCTTTCTTTTTTTTCTCAATGAGATCATAAAGGGCTTTCTTATTCATGGATATAATAAGCTTTTCTAATCATTATCTTAATGATTGCCCCAATTAATGGCATTCCGACAGCACCAAGAGTGACCATTCCTTTCCCTCTGCACTTCTGAGAGTGAACTCTTCAGGGAGCTTCTCTGTCCAGTGCTCCTGGTTTTCCTCTTAACTCTCGGGATGCTCCTTTTGCCTCAGAACATGGCATTTTCTCTTCTAATCTTTTTATCATGCCACTGCTCTTGAAACTATACTCTTTGTGAAGACATGTATGCTTTGATTTCTAAGTCTATTTTCATCCCATGGCTCTCTCCTGGGCTTCCTGCCTCAAGTTCTGACTGCTTCTTGTAATTAAAATCCATAATTCTGACTTCAAAGTTGTGGACCATACATACTTCGAGTATATAAAAAAGTAGAAACAATGGTTGAGCTATAATGTTCAAACATTAAAAGACTAATACATCAAGTTATATACTGAGTTGATTTAAACTATCACGATAAAAAGATAGGAAAACATTTTGTAGTATCAATTGTAATATATTATAACTTCTACTGTTAGAAATCATACATTAAGAATAGGAACTGATTATGAAAAGTATTTAGTGATAAAATGTTTTTTTGCCCAAAAGTAAAGAAATTAGAAAATCAAACCAATATTTGATTTCAAGTAATTATATTTAAAAATATTTTCTATTTGATTTTGTGTACAGTGTCCTTTTAATAAGTGAATGCATGTTTATAAATTCAACTTTCCTTTTCAAAAGAGCAGCATGAATAATACATTATCAGTATAACATCCAATTAATATCACTATCAAAACCCAAATCATTATGCTATGAAGTAATGAGAAAATGCCAAGAGAATAATGGAAAATAAAAAGTTATTTATCAAAAACCTACCACTCAAAATGCTTTAAAAAAGTACAATAAATATTTGTGGGGCCAAAAAGCATTAACATGAATACTAAAAACGTGTTGTTTACAATCTTGCAATAAGATAAACTGCTTGTTCACATTAAAGACTGCCCAAATCCCTGGAATCAAATGTTAAGATTTGCTTGCGTGAGGACATATATTCCAACTCCATCACCATTCCAATACTTGCGCTATAGCTCAGGAGCTTAACTGACTTTTGTGTGGCACCCAGTGAGAGTCTGAATTCTACTCCATACCGAATGACCCTTGCTTGAGGAATTCAGGATTATGGCCTTGTCTACACTTGCTTTTTTGTGAGCTTAATCCACTCCAACCCAGGAAACAGAACAACGTGAAACAAAATGGCCAATTTTGAGACCTGCATTTGTCCAGTGTAAGGCACTGAATAAGCCAATGGGAAAGAAAAGGATCTGGAGACAGTCTCCTAGCTGCATTTGCTAAGGATTTCAGCAATACAGGGTGAGTCCTACCAGTTAATACCAGACGTACCAGATCTACACTGAGTTGTACATAATTTGTTCTACAATGACGTTTTCTGTTTTGGTTTATCCCTTTTTCCTTACTAGTTTATGAGCCAGCAAAGAAAACCTCAGCTATTAAAGGAGGCCCTGGTCAAGGATGAGATCCATGATGAGCTAGTTTGATCATCCTGTGGTCTCTGAGCAAGTCTGTATCTGGTCTAGGCTAGTCTCCAGAGCTGACCAACCCTTTCCTCTGCATTCCTCCTGCACTCAGATCTGGCCTCTATTACTCTTGCAGTGGGTGTGAGGCACAGCACCTGTTGGGGGTTCCCTGGGCCCCACTTATGCAATCTTTATCATGACAAGAGCAGAGAGAGTAGGAAATGGATAATGGCTAAGAGAGAGAGAAAGAGTCCTAAGAATGGACCACACTCAGAATGAAAAGCATGTAACATGTTTAACTTGTCACACTTTGTCACCCAGAAAGCTCCGAACTCTGGAGCTCGATGTTGTGTTTGATGTTGATGCTAGACATTACCCTCTTCCTGGATCTACATGCAGACTCATGGAAATTAAAGACACTTTGAGCTTAGTAGGCGGGTGCACCCCAACTCTAACACATGTGTTATGTCTAAGCTGTATCTGTTCTGCCACCCAAAGTAATGAAATGTATCAGGGATGTTGGAAATCACAGTATAGAGATGGGTGGAGGTGGGTAGGTCTACACTCACACACACACACACACACACACACACGAGTGTGTAACAATATACCATGGAGTGATATAACAATATAACATTTGTGATAAGTGCACAAATAGCAAAAGAGACCCACAACATTTCCCTACGTGTAAGAACTGATTTTAGAAGTACAACAGCTATTACATATGACAATGCAAGTCTGCAGTGAATTCTTCTGATTTATTTTATTAATTTGTAATCAACTAAAAAATAATACAACCCAACACATATCAAAGAGTATGGTAGAGAGCTATGGGCTGGGCAAGCACATCTATTTGATTCAGGAAGTGTTTTCGTTTAATTTTTTTTCAATAATGTAAAAAAAACCTTTGGCCAAATCCACATCTTAGTTTTGCCTGTCTCTCTTTTGATCAGTAAGAGAGCTCAGTGGCTGACGTTTCCACATGAACCTTTTCTTCTGAGTATTTTCATGATCATTTCATAGTTCCATATATTGATTACTGATTGAATGAATAAACATTTCAATATTTTAACCAACGTCCTGAGTAATTTTCTAACATAGAGATAAGTTTGTAAAGGCGTATTATTGCAGAGGAAAGGGGCTTTAAAAACATATGGACCCTGGGGCGCCTGGGTGGCTCAGTCGTTAAGCGTCTGCCTTCGGCTCAGGTCATGATCCCAGGGTCCTGGGATCGAGCCCCGCATCAGGCTCCCTGCTCTGCGGGAGGCCTCCTTCTCCCTCTCCCACTCCCCCTGCTTGTGTTCCCTCTCTCGCTGTGTCTCTCTCTGTCAAATACATAAATTAAAAAAAAAATCTTAAAAAAAAATAAAATAAAAACATATGGACCCTAACCTAAAAGCAAGATGGCACGGAATAGTTATTTTGCACTATGTGAATTAACATTCTATTTTATTCATGTATGTTATTTATAAGGTGCCTAAAATAGAAGCATTACAATTAAGTTAATGATCATTTATTTTACTCTTTTTCATTTGTTTAATTAAAAGTTTAGGTATTTACATGCACCTGGAACTATCAAGTGTGCATATGTGCATATAAAATTCCTGCTGCAAGCCTGAAACCCCAGTGTCATCATTTCATTGTTTCAACAGGAAGATCCTGAGGCCTGGAGAGAATAATGTGTAGCAGAAGGAAGATCCCAATCCAGCTCTGTAGGACACCAGAGTCAGATAAACTAAGTCAGTTTCTAATGCTATTTTGGAGGGGTTTGTGCCCATTCAGTGTGGTCAAACACTACACAAATCTTTCAGAGGTACTTAAAGGTACCCTTGGAAATGGTTGGAATCAGGATCTGGGATGAAGAGGAGGAAGTCCCGAGCTCATGGATGCAGCAAATGGCTGGGAATACAGTTGCCTCACCTACCCTGGAGACATAGCATTAGGGGGGACAAGCAGCTAAAGCTGCCCAGGGTCATCTGGCACACTCTGGCTGAAGCACCAACTTGCACATATTGGCCTGGACACCCAGCATCTGCCAGCAGCCTCAGGGCTTGTGCTTTTGACATGAGCTTTGGGCATCTCCGTGGAACTCTGGGTACCTCCAGGTAAGGTGCTACCTCAAGGAGCACTTCCTGTCTGGAGTAACTGACTTAGTGCCAGATGGCATCCTTTTTGCCCATTTCTTTCATGTCTCCTTTGGAATCTCAAACTAAATCTCACCTCACCCAATTAAGCTCTCTGTCCCTCTCTTTCCCCTTGGCATATCTTGTTATATCGGTCATCGGCATTACTTATCTCTTGCCTTCAGTCTAAAAGAATTAAAGTTATCCAGTGCTCCATCTGAGTGTTGTCTTCTAATCTCAGAACCTGGATTGCCAGCACACTTGGCCTATTTCTAGATCAGGCCTATTAACTCAATCAGAGAGGCAAAGCAGGACTCTGTCCAAATTTCTGGGAGGAGGTAGGAGCAGCAGGGAGAGACTGGAGATTCTGATCGTTGACACATTCTGTAAAAGGTGAAGTAGTTACCGTGTTATGTTGGCCTAACCTCAAGTTGTATAGTCTCTTATTCACAATGCAAATTTAATGAAATCATAGCAAACATGATAGTAGATAATTATTTTAATAACACCAAACATTAGTCAATCAAGACATTGAATTATTTTGTAAAATGGGGGACTCTAAGAATATCTTCAGCATAAGGATGGGAGATGGAGATCCCATATAAGCAGTCCCACTGTGACAGGGTGATTTGTCATTTGTCATTTTATCATTTATAATGAAAGTTCAGTGAATGGTGACTCATAATTCAATGAATAACCATGATGAAAAGTACTAGCTGTATTCCACCACTGATTTTTAGCTCTCAGGTTTTGGGGATGGATGATGATTTACTTTGAAATCCAGGCTGTAAAAATGAAGAATATACTGAAACTTTTATAAGACATTTACAAAACTTTGTATTTTTGCTTCATACACAGCTATAATATTTATTAAATCACCAAATTCTTTGGAGCCTTTATTTAGGCTTTTTAGACAATTCTTTGATACACAAAAGTCATCACTGCCTATTTGATTCCAATATGTAGTATCCACATATTTATAGGCATATAAATTGTTATTCTTTTTTTTTTTTTAAGATTTTTATTTATTTATTTATTTGAGAGAGAGAGAATGAGAGACAGAGAGCATGAGAGGGAGGAGGGTCAGAGGGAGAAGCAGACTCCCTGCCGAGCAGGAAGCCCGATGCGGGACTCGATCCCGGGACTCCAGGATCATGACCTGAGCCGAAGGCAGTCGCTTAACCAACTGAGCCACCCAGGCGCCCCAATTGTTATTCTTTTTTAAAAAAATTAGAATCACATTCAATAGGTTGTTTTAGTAAAATTGGGATGTGTCTTATATACCAAAGTGATGTATATGAAGATGGATTTTTCTGGCTTTAACTTCAAAGATGCATGCTTTGGATCTTTGGATATCTACTCTTGACATATATTTGGGGCAAAAAATATTAGACAGGAATGCAAAAATGAGGTATCTTTCTAAGAGTATCAATCTATATTTATGCTACATCCACAGAGATTTTATTAGAATCTCCAAAAATAACATCAGGCATATGAATGTGGAATCACTTCTGAGGTGATTCTGATATGCACCCTGGTTAAACTACAGAGTAAAGAAGGTGAATGTTTCTAATAGACACAAGGAGGAAGAAAGAGATGCAAGGACTGAACAAAGACATCTAGTTCCAAAATAAAAAGTGAGTTAATAAGAATATTTAAAGGGAAGCTGTGATAAACATGGGAGAGATACTCAAAATGAATTGACAGGTTCACAAGGATAGCTACAGTCCAGTTATGTGTTCCAGTTATGAACAGCATCCATGGGATCTGAGTCCCCACCTCCTAACACCATCCCCTGAGAGCAGCTAAGGAATATGTAAGCATGTCCTGGAATCTAGATTATGTTATGGATTTGAGAGTAGTACTGGGAAAGCTTTGCTACAGTCAGAAGACATGAATTGTGGAGGATATTTAGTCTTGAATTGTTTATAATAAATGAAGTAGTCTTGGTGATGATAAAGCATGAGCCAGAGAGATGGTAGACAAAATAGCAAATAATACTTAAAGATGGGGTTCGGTAAACAATATATGCTTGTGATTTCATTCATTTATCTTCTCTGCCAATATTCACTGAGTGCTGGCTCAGCTGAGGACATTGTGATGAATGTGCTAACTTAACATCACTCTGGACCAGCTATTTTCAGTCTTGCTGAACATTTGGATCCACTCATGGATCTTACAGAAAATCTTGGTAACATGTCCTCACCTCCCATAATCTAGAGATTCTGATTTCTTTCATCTGTGGTGAGATCCAGGTTGCAATAATTGTTTAACGTTTCCCAGAACCTAGAAGAGAGCAAGGCAGTGACCTCCTTGACCTCATAACAACTTCTTACTAGATACATCTCCCAAGGCAAGGGAAAAAAAAAGCAAAAATAAACTATTGGGACTATATCAAAACCAAAAGCTTCAGCACAGTGAAGGAAATAGTCAACAAAACTAAAAGGCAACCTACAGAATGGGAGAAGATATTTCCAAATGACATATCTGATAAAGGATTAGTATCCAAAATATATAAATAATGTATAAAATTCAACACCCTAAACATTAATAATCCAATTATAAAATGGGCAGAAGACATGAATAGACATTTTTCCAAAGGAGACATATAGATGGTCAACAGACACATGAAAAGATGCTCAATATCACTGGTTATCAGGGAAATACAAATAAAAAGTACAATGAGATACCACCACACACCTGTCAGAATAGCTAAGACTAACATTATAGGAAACAACAGGTGTTGGTGAGGATGTAGAGAAAAGGGAACCCTCTTACACTGTCGTTGGGAATGCAAACTGGTGCAGTCACTCTGAAAAGCTGTAAGGAGGTTCCTCAAAAACTTAAAAATAGAACTACCCTATGATTCAGCAATTGCACTATTAGGTATTTACCCAAAGGATACAAAAATACTGATTCAAAGGGATATGTGCCCCCTGATGCTTACAGCAGCATTATCTACAATAGCCAAATTATGGAACTAGCCCAAATGTCCATCAACTGATGAATGGATAAAGAAGATGTGGTGTTTTGTGTGTTTGTTCAGAAGCAAACAATACTAAAAGAAAAAAAAAAAAAAGAAGCAAACAATACTAATTCCTCACTTGACAGAAAGAGCAGATGATGTTAAATGATATATTCAAGGTAAATCACGAGCACAGTAATATTTAGACAGGTCTACTTCTGTATCTTAGCACTGGAATATTCCTGAGCCATAAAAAGAATGAAATCTTGCCATTTGCAATGACATGGATGGATCTAGAGAGTATTATGCTAAGTGAAATAAGTCAGAGAAAGACAAATACCATATGATTTCACTCATATGTGGAATTTAAGAAACGAAAAAAAAAAGGGGGGGGAAAGGAGAGAGAGAGACAAACCAAGAAACAGACTTTTAACTACAAAGAATAAACTGATGGTCATCATAGGGGAGGTGAGTGGGGGTGGGTTAAATAGGTGATGGGGATTATGGAGTGCACTTGTTGTGATGAGCACCAGGTGTTGTATGGAAGTGACGAATCACTAAATTGTACAACTGAAACTAATATTACACTGTATATTAACTAACTAGAATTTAAATAAAACTTAAAATAAATAAATAAATTTCCCAGATTATTCTAATGTTGAATTGGGAATCTCTTCTCTACAATGAAAGTGACTTTATGTCAACATATTAGAGGTATTTTATAAGATTAAGGAATATGAATAATTGCAAAATATTTACTAAAACGAAGATAGTTTATAGTTCATATAGAACTTGAAATATTAAAATGCGGTTTTCTTAGGAAAGGAATTTTAGTAACAAGAGTTAATACATATTTGAAGGAGAAGAATTTGTCTCATGAAAACAGAGAAGAGAATACTAATTCCTAGAGACAACATGCCACACTACAAGACAGAAAATATAATATAAAATTAATAGGTTTGACATTGAGAGAGGTAATGTTGCCAAACAAGAAGGCAGGTTTGTTCTGAATAACAATAGATAATTTTGTGTGGGTTGATAGAGTACAAAACCAATGTGAATAAATTAAACACACACACACACACATATTTCTAGCTAGGTCTTCAGATTTTTGCTTGTTAACTCCAATGCTGATGCACAGCTGGATGAGAGTTAATTAATACATTTAGCAATAGGTAGAAAATCTTCACTGGTTATGACATCATACTTTGTTGTTTTCACCTGCCATCCCTATTTTAGGAAACTAATAAGCACATTAAGCATAACTCAAATATTAAGACTAGTTATTTCTAGATATAACAATATTTTTATGTTGCTTTAAAGTATAAAAGATAATTTTCACATATATCATTTCAATGTTGTCACAGCTGCTACAGTTAAAAGAGGTAATAGATGCGAAAGTGTTTTTTAATTCCTCCTTGCTGTCTTCTTTGTAATGATAGCAGGACAGATGTTATTTTCCTCACTTGACAGAAAGAGCAGATGATGTTAAATGATATATTCAAGGTAAATCACGAGCACAGTAATATTTAGACAGGTCTACTTCCGTATCTTAGCTCTTTCCACACCTATCATCCCCTCATGCAAATGCTCACACACATATGTACATGTGCACGCACACACACCCTTTTACAAATTACAGGTACCTATATCTCTAATTGCACCTAGCTATACCTATGCGCACACATATTCACATCCATGCACATTCCATACTTACAGTGTTTGTATTAGTGTATTTCATCACCACCTCAACAACAAAAAACAAACAAAAAACAAAGAGACTGTAGGATGGACAATGAAATGGAATTTTGAATTCATCTGATTCAAAGTATCACCCAAAGTCTGTGTCAGGTGTATGTTGAAATTCTCCCAGTAACGGGAAGCTTCCATGTCACAAGGTGCTTAAAGATCTCTCTGCATAATAAATGTACTCCTTTCATATTTATCTGAGCATTTTGTTCCTGAAAAAGGTCAACCATCAGGTCCGATGTACTTCCTGAAGCTGGACAAATCTATTTAAGGCCGGTTCTCACACAGGTCCTCCTGTGGTGCTGTACCCTCCAGACTCAACAGGAAGCAGGTGCGCGAGGGTGAGCCCTGCCACCTGTTACGTACCAGACAGCGTGTACTCTACACACACTCCCATATCAATCCTCATAGCTAACCTGCCAGAGGTGTTGTTTTTATGTTCTTTTTAGATGAATCATAGAGTCGACGATGTGAGCAGATATTCCACACAGCAGCTGAAGGCCACAATCCCAATGACACCTTGGTCTCTGTGGTTCAACAGCACATCTGCTTCCCTGATATTATGATCCCCACCCACCCCTAAGAGGAACAGGAATTTGAAATATTTCCACAGATTTTCCTAACACATCAGGTTGGATTACTTACAGCAAACCAGATTTGGGTAACTTGTTGGGAATTTAACTTCCTCTACATTTTTCTTTGATCTTTAGGATGTTTGATCCAAGAGCTGGGTGAAAACAACAGGCAGAGATGGACTGGCAGAAAGGTGAGGGGATCTATGAGAAAGTATAAAGAAATGGCTCCATTTTTATACCCTACTGTGTTGTACACACACCTGCCACTCCTATTCATCCTTTCTTGATGAACCTGATAGGTTCTCATTTTATTTGACCTGCTTGCCTGATCTGTATTTCCATCTCCCACCTGCTTTGGTTCCATTCTGTAGGGCTGTGTCAGGAACCTTCACTCCTAGGGCAAACCCAGGAATCCCCACTCCATTTATTCAGAAGCTGTTTAGGACAAATACAGTTTTTCAGATTGTGCATGGAAGGGTTCTTACAAACTTTAGTGGAGTGGTGGTCCCCTCTGCTTTACCTCTGACTCTTTAATCCCTCTTCACGCTTTCTCTATTTCTTCTATAGCTCGGACAATATCAGGGTATCCCTTTATGTATGCAAAATATGGCCTGAGAATATTACAAAGAGGAAGCCATCTATCACAGTCAGCAAGTGAACCAGTTTTCTTCCTCTAAGTGCATCCTCAAGGGAAATTTTTTTCAATTTCTGACCCGCCGTAGTTTCTTGGATTTAGCGCAAGAACACATTGCAAGTGTAGAACATTCTGAGACCTCATAAGAAATTTAATATCTTTATAATGAGAAAAAAAGAAGAATGGCTTCACCTTTAATTATGTATCTACAACAACAAAGAAAGAAACACTTTATAAAGCACCCAGTTTTATTCAAGGTAACATGCTCAGGGCTGATCATAAAGAATAAATAATTCCTGTCCAAGACTTTACAAAGCAATCCTTTCTTCTCACCTCTCTGGAGAGAGCATGTTTTATCTAACTTGGATTTCCACATGAATTAATCTATTTCCATTGGGGCATATGAACATTGAAGTGTTTCTTGTGGGTTACTCTGTATTTGCAGAATGATCTTTTTCTTTAAACAGTGCTGTATTAGTCAAAATGCCTTCCAAGTCCAGGCTACATGTGACACAGTCATTCTCATTTTTCCACAGCTCATCTCCATTTTACTTTCACACCTGAAGATTGAACATTCATTTTTCAGAACTATGCCAAGGTGATGGATATGATATTGAAATTCTTTCTTACTGCCAATTTACCATTTTGGAGCATTTTCTTAGATCATTACAATGAAAGGGTGATGGGTCCATATGCAATTCTAATCTTCATATAACCATAAGACTTCATTGAAAACGCAGGTAAATTTACCTGGTATCTAAAATACATTCAAACTAATACTATGCTTTAGCTTTTAAAACATGCACATCAGTTATAAATAGACAAGTAGAAAAATATCACATTTAGATTACTCTTGAAATCAGTGAAGAAAAGGAACAAAAATTTAAGGGAGCCCATTTTGGCCTTGGCAATAAGAGCAAAACCCTATGGGTACCTCTGGGAGGAGGGGACTCAGATGTTTGATGGGAAATATTGAGAATAGGGCAGGCTTTCTTTATCCATTCATCTGTCAATAGAGAGGGTGTTCCCATATGTTGGCTATTGTGAATAATCCTGCAGTGTACATGGGGGAGCAGATATCTCCTCACGATAGTGATTTTGTTTTATTAGGATATATACCTAGAAGTGGGATTTCTGGATCATATGGTAGTTGTATTTTTAACTTTTTGAGGAACTTCCATGCTGCTTTTTAGTGTCTGCACCAATTTATATCCCCACCAACAGTGCACAGGGGTTCCCTTTTTCTCCACATCCTCACCAACATTTTTTATCTCTTATCTTTTTGATGAGAGCCATTCTAACAGGTGTGAGGTGGTATCTCAATGTCATTTTGATTTTCATTTCCTGATGATTAATGATGCTGAGCATTGTTTCCTGTACCTGTTGGCCATTTGAAAATCTTTGAAAAAAATGCCTATTTAGGTCTTTGCCTACTTTTTAAAAAAAAATCTATTGTTATGTTAATCACCATACATTACATCATTAGTTTTTGATGTAGTGTTCCATGATTCATTGTTTGGGCAAAACACCCAGTGCTCCATGCAGAACGTGCCCTCTTTAATACCCATCACCAGGCTAACTCATCC
>NC_138370.1:1477836-1525293 GCF_054177405.1 Leptonychotes weddellii
GCTCAGCATAACACTCTCCAGTTCCACCCACGTCATTGCAAATGGCAAGATTTCATTCCTTTTGATAGCTGCATAATATTCCATTGTGTATATATATATATATACCACATCTTCTTTATCATTTCATCTGTCGATGGACATCTTCTTTGCCCACTTTTTAATTGAATTATTTATGGGTTTTGCTGTTGAGTTTTTTGAGTTTTTTGTATATTCTAGATATTAACTACTGATTATATAGATGATTTGCAAATATTTTCTCCCATTCACTAGGTAGCCTTTTCTTTTTGTTGATGGTTCTGTTTGCTGTGCAGAACCTTTTAGTTTGATGTACCAAATCATGATGCTGTACACGTTAAACTTATACAATGTTATATGTCAATTATATCTGAATAAAACTGGAAAAAAGAGAGACAGAGAGAAAAGGGCAGAAAGCCAGAAAAATGAAGTTGGAGCAAGTGGCAGTGATCTCAGAGCCACAAAGACAAAGCAGTTATCTGCAATACTGTGCTTTTACTCTCGTAGGCAGAGAGTGTGCCCTTAAAGATATTCTGAACACTATAGGACCAGGTATAAATATGACAACACAATACAACCTGTATGTTCTGACAGGGCTCTGATAGAGCCAGTACCTTCAAAGAGTCCTACCAGGACATGGAAGGGTTCTTTTTATCCCAGAATAGAGAATTAAATATTCTGTATAAGTATTTTGAAAACATTAGCTCATTGTGCACTATTAACAATGTGTTAGATCAGTTTATTGATGCAGATTTGAAAGATAATATAACCACGCATATTTTCATTTAATGTCTTGACTATTGTTTAATCGATTTTTTTAAAAGATTTTATTTATTTGACAGAAATAGACACAGCAAGAGCAGGAACACAAGCAGGGGGAGTGGGAGAGGGAGAAGCAGGCTTCCCGCTGAGCAGGAAGCCCGATGCGGGGCTCGATCCCAGGACCCTGAGGTCATGACCTGAGCCGAAGGCAGACGCTTAACGACTGAGCCACCCAGGTGCCCCTCGATTTTTTTTTAATGAAGGAAAGCTTAGGACGGTTTCTATTCTTTTATTGTTGGTTGTAGAACTCTATTTTGGTAGGATCTATGAACTAGTTAGACATGGAGCTGGGTGCAGAGGATTAGGAGGAACACTTTTGGGGGGACATTGTTTAAGTGTATTTGATTTATTTAATCAGCAATCAAATAGGAATTTAAATGTGATGAAGAAAAAAAGAAGCAAATGAAATTCTCAGTGTCCACCCAGTTCTTCACAAAAGCATAACTGGCCTTCTTTCATTCAGTGTAGTGTGTCTGGAGGGAGACTCCCACCAGAATGGAAGACTACCTTGAGCAAAAGCCCAAGGGCTTTTCTTGTATAATTAGACTCAGGGAAAGGCCTATCAACACTGAAGGGTCTACCTCCTGATCTATAGGAAAATTCATACTTAATATTGACTAATTGAATGCTCTTCCACTAAGAAAGAACACCAGGCAAAGATGTGAACTTACCACTTCTATTCAGCATTGTAATTGAAGTTTTAGCCAGTGTAATTAGGCATGAAAAGAAAAATTAAAACATACGTATTATAAAGGAAGAAGTAAAACTCTTTATCCCATGGATAACATATTCTATTTATAGAAAATCATATGGAATTTAGAACATAGTCTACGAGTAATATACTTATGGGTTTAGCAAGGTGGAGGATATAGAATTAGTACACAAAAACCAATTGAATTCCTATATCCTAAAATCCTGAAAATAAAATTAAAATAGAACAGTATCATTCACAACAGCATTCTTTTTAAACAGCCTTACTGAGGTGAATTGATGAACAAAAACTTGCACATACTTAATGTGTGTGATTTGATGAGTTTGGACATATGCATATACCTCTGCTTCCATCACCACAATCAAGGTCATAGACATACAGTTTCCTGGTAACTCCCCATCTTTTTTTTTTTTTTTTAGAATATGTATATTATATCTACCCTCTTAATGCCTTCTGAAGTGCACAATGCTATCTTCTCAACTCTAGGCACTATGTTGTGTAGCAGATCTCTAGAAATTTTTCAGTTAGAACAGCTGACACCCCTCAGTCTCTGGCAACCACTATTACGATCTCTGCTTCTATGTGTATGACTATTTTAGATTCAGCAAATAAGTGGAATCATGCAGTATTTGTCCTTCTGTGACTGGCTTATTTCCCTCAGCATAATTTCATCCAAGTTCATCCATGCTGTCGCAAGTGGCAGGATTTCCTTATTTTTTAAAGCTGAATAATATTCTGTTTATGTGCATATCACATTTCCTTTATCCATTCATCGGTTGATGTATGCTTGGATTGTTTCCATATTTTTGGCTATTGTGAATAGTGCTGTAGTAAACACAGGAGTGCAAATACCCTTTGAGAGTCTGATTTTGATAGTTTTGGATATATACCTGGAATTTGGATTGCTTGATCATATGCTAATTCTATTTTTAATTTTATTGTGGAATCTCAAAACTGTTTTTTCCCACCATCAGTACACAATGTTTCCAATTTCTCCACAACCTTGCCAATATTTGTTTTCTTTTGTGTTTTCAGTAATAGCTGTCCTAACAGGGTGAAGTGATATCTCATTGTGGGTTTGATTTGCATTTCCCTGGTAATTAATGATACCAAGCATCTTTTCATATACTTTTTGGCCATTTGTATGTCTGTTCAAGTTCTTTGTCCATTTTTTAAATCAGGTTATTTATTTTTTTTAATTTTGTTCCGTTTTTGCTCTGATTTCTAGTTTCATACCATAGTTTTTGTAAAAGATATTTAGTATAATTTCAATCTTATTAAATTTGTTAAAACTTGTTTTGTGGAACATGTGATTGGTCCTGGAGAATATTCCATGTAAGCTTGAGAAGAATCTGTGTTCTGCTGCTATTACGTGGAATGTTCCAAAATGTCTGTTAGGAACAGTTGATCTACAATGTTATTTAAGCCAGTTGTTTTATTATTGATTTTATCTGTACATGATTTATCCACTGCTGAAAATGGAATATTGATATGTCCATTATTATTACATTGCTGTATATATCTCCCCTCATTATTGTTAATATTTGTTTTATGTATTTTGGTGTTGTGATGTTGGCTGCATATACATTTATATAATTATTATATCTTCTTCATGTATTAACCCTTTTATCATTATATAATGTCCTTCTTTGTCCTTTTGACAGTGTTTGATTTAATGTCTATTTGTCTGATAGAAGTATGGCTTTCTCTTCTCTCTTTTGTCTCCCATTTGCATAAGGTATCTTTTTCCAGCACTTCACTTTAACCTATGTGTGTCCTTAAATCTAAAGTGTGTCTCTTACAGGTATTACACCAAAGAACATATTCTAATGGTTACTCTAATCATATGAGAAGAGGCTCAACATCATTAGTCATTCATGAGATGCAAATTGAAATCATGAGTCACAACTAGACATTGACTAGAATGGCTTTAATGCAAATAATTGATAATATCAAGTCTTGGTAAGAGTGTAGGAAAGCTGGAAACCTCTTATATTGGTCATGAGAATGCAAATTAGCAAAGCCATTTTGGAGGCATCTAAATAATGAAATATGCTTTCAATATGACCCAGCATTTTATTCCTCTATCTGTGTCCAAGAAATATTTTTTTCACAAAAAGACCATCACCAGAATGTTTTGAGAATCTTTATTTATAGAAATCAATAACTGGAAATACTCCAAGTAGACATCAAGTGATCATCAAATAGTTCACCAAGTAGTTCCTCAAGTGATGAATTGATAAGTTGTGACACAGCTATACAAGGGAACATTATTCAGCAATAAGATGGATGAACACCACCATCTGTTACAATGTAGATGAATCTCAGAAACACAATGCTAAATAAGAGAGAGAAAGACTGTACCTTGCATGACTCTATTTATAAGATATACCTAGAAAAATGCAATGATAGATACAGGAAGCAGAAGGATATATGTCTGGGACTTGGGATGGAACTGGGACTGCAAAAGGGCATGAAGGAGCTTTGTGGGGTGATGGAAATGTCCCTCAACTGGGTTATTATGGCTGCACAAGTTCCACATTTTCCAAAAATCTTTGACCTGTAAACTTACAATGAGTGGATTTTATGGTACACAAATTATACATTAATAATGCTATTTAAAAACATAGAGGGAGGGGGCACCTGGGTGGCTCAGTCAATTAAGTGAAGACTATTGATTTTGGCTCAGGTCATGATCTCAGGGTCTGGGATCCAGCCCCAGGGCTCTGCACTCAGTGGGGAGTCTGCTTGTGATTCTCTCTCTCCCTCTGCCTCCCCCCCCGACCAGTGTGCATGCTTACACTCTTTCTAATAAATAAATAAATAAATAAACAAAACACAGAAGGATATCAGAAAATCATGTAGAGAGACTTGAACTTTCCAATGTCCAAAATCAATAGATTTATTCTCTTCATTGTCAGCCATCCAATTCATGTCTCTATTTTTTACAATTCATAAAACACTTTCTTATGATAAGGTCAGAGCTATAATTTAAAAATTGGTGGGGCTATTTTTTCTATATCTAAACCAAAAATAAAAGCAATAAAAATGCTTTAAAATGTGAAACAACTGCATCAATTAAATAATTGACTGCTGAGATAAAAATGATTATTTTGTCACTAAACATTTTTAGTAGCTTTCAAAGGTTGTCAGTATAAACTGCCATGCTTGTTCTTTCCTTATAAAATAAAGAAGTGAAACTACACATAAGATTAACACAACAAGCATAAGTAATTTATGATACCCAACTCAGAATGGGCAGGATAGGTGACATTTCTGTAACAAACATAGCCCAAATCATAGTGGGAAAACCTAATAACAAATGTATTTTTTACTCACACCAGACATGCAGAACACAGGGTAACTCCCCACTACGCACTGGCTCAGAATTCCAGATTGCTTCAATCATACGCTCAGTACTGTGTGTTTTCCAGACTAGCCCAAATAGAGTTAGTGGAAGGTCACGTGACAATAATGAAATGCTTCCTTCTATAGGGAAATGACACATGTAGCTTCTGTTTGCATTTCATTGGCTGAAACAGTTCGTTTGGTCTCTCCTACCTTGGAAAATCAGAAAAGTGTAATCTTCCCATAAAGTTGTAATAGAAGAGAGCCTTGTTTTGATGCACAGTTCAGGAGGGCTCACCTATGGAAAGCAGTTTTACAAAATCAGTCTCTGTCTATATAGTACTTTCCATGCACTCCCTTGAAGCAATCATCTCCATGTCTAGGGAAAAAAAAACAAAAGTAAAAAACAAGCACACACACACCAAAAATGAGTAGAGCAGATAGTCACTCTGGGATGGTGAGCGGGAGTCTGAGGATCGGGATCTTATTCTCTTCACTGCTACTCCATGTCTGGGTGGCCTTGGTGAAGTTAGCTGATCTCTTCCTAAGTCATTTCCCTGAAGCCTACTACCCGAGATGTGCTTAGTATTCAGTTAGAAGGAAAATGTGGACATTCTCAGCGTAGTGTGTCACATATTATCAGCTCATCGAATCTGAATCATTCTTTCTGGACTTTTGTTTATCTGAACCAAGCACCCAAACAAAATCAACATGTACAGGGCTGAGGTGTGTGTGTAAGCTGTTACATTTTAATCTGCTATGCTTTATAAAATAAACCCCATTCTCCAAGCAGTAACAGAATTAAATAGTATATTAAGTCAACTTTTAGTTATGAGTTGGTTTCCATCAGTTGAACAATCATCTTTCAAATGCTCGGTGGCATGAATCCATAAACAAATGTTAATGCTTCTAATGAAATGAAAGGAAGCCAAGAATCTGTCCTTAGAGTAGGATAGTGTCACATCGTGTTATGATAATGCAGGTTTCCGAGTGCTTAATTTTGGACTCCATTCAGCAATTGTCCTTGAGTTTCCCCTACTTCTTTGTTATTAGTAGTTCCCCTGGTTTTTGCTTCAGTATCTACAGCATAAGCAGCTTTCTCATCACAACATATTAGTCAATCTTCCTTTCTAGAAAAGTCAGCAAAACCTACTTAAAAACCCTACAAAAGTACGTCACTGTATGCGGACCGAGCAGAGCCTCATCAGCAGCGAGCCTGGACTTGTCATGACCCAGGTGGTGTCAGGCTACAGAGGTAACAAGTCAGGAAGGTCTACCCAGCCATAAGAGATCTTGCAGACCATTGGACTAAATAGATTCTAGATATCTTGAGGAAAAATTCAATGCTTGCATCATAGATGATGAATGTAAATGAACTCTAAACAGAAATCCATAGTTTTGATATTCTTTTGGTGTGGCAGATTAATTTAGGCCAGCATCTCTAGAAAATCAAGCCTTTGGAAACTTTGGGGGAATTCCCAGGGCACTCATTGTTAGGGAAAAAGAGGAGTCAGGAAAGAATGAAAGCTAGCATGTGGGATATCTTCCTTCAGGGCACAGAGAGCATTGTTCCCCATAAGTATCCATCTGGAGAAGAAAGGAAGAGAAATTGTCTTGCCTGATTCTTTGATTTTCTGTATCTTGTAAATCAAAATTCAATCCAAGGGACATTAAACCCCATCACTTTTCAGGGGTGCATTACCCGGATCCCAGATTACACTGAGGAGGCAGATACCACAATATATTGGTTAGATATGAATTTAGGTGGTTTTGTGGAAGTATTTATGGGGTCTTCCTGACTGCACTGGTCACCAGAAATAAAGGTTCTTCACTACCAGACCAATGAATGCTCTGCAGGGTCTTCACCTGGAGAGAATCCAAAAAACCCAGGAGTTCTCAGAGATGAAATTATGGCGTCTATATTTGAGAGTCTTCTGTGGAGCCAGCAGCTAAGGGCTTGGCAGGCAGGTGGAGTTGAGTGAATCTAGGGATAAGTGTGGAATGGGTTTCATATCCAGGTTATCTCCACCAAAACATCAAATATTTTGAATTGGTGGCAAGGTTTGATCCAATAGGAAGAGGAGGCATGTTGGATGTGAACCAGTCTGAAGCAGGCCCAATGTCTGTGATTTTTGTCTATAATCTTGAGATGATCACAGTTATAGTGATGGGTGTCTGTTTAGCTATGAAGCAATTTCAAATATAGTTCTAAACTCTAAGAGTTATTCCTTTAAAATATGTGACATAAATCTCACAACTTCACCTGCAACCTCAACTGAGCAAACTGAGAAGACTGGGATGATCTCTTTAGTGGACAACATGGGTTATTATTATTATTTTTTTTATTTCAATGACTTTTAGTTCTTCTGCTTCTAGATTTTACAACTCATGTCCTTGTAGAATCATCACACAAATTTAAATCTTTTTGCTTTAATGGGGGCAGGAGTAGTCAAAGTAGGGAATTTGTATGCTATGGAAATTCTTTTGGGTTAACCACCACCGAAGATATCCATTTAAACTATTGGTCATATAGACTTAGAACAGGGTATTGACCCTGAAGTTCTAGATCATTTTATCCTCTAAGCAAGGACCTGAGAGGTTCTCCAAAGCAGGCGTCCACCCTGCAGTTTGTTTTTTTTTTTTAAAGATTTTATTTATTTATCTGAGAGAGAGAATGGGAGACAGAGAGCATGAGAGGGGAAGGGTCAGAGGGAGAAGCAGACTCCCCGCTGAGCAGGGAGCCCGATGCGGGACTCGATCCCGGGACTCCAGGATCATGACCTGAGCCGAAGGCAGTCGCTTAACCAACTGAGCCACCCAGGCACCCCAAATTTTACATTTTTTTTTTAAGATTTTATTTATTTATTTGAGAGAGAGAGAATGAGAGACAGAGAGCATGAGAAGGAGGAAGGTCAGAAGGAGAAGCAGACTCCCTGCCGAGCAGGGAGCCTGATGCGGGACTCGATCCCGGGACTCCAGGATCACGACCTGAGCCGAAGGCAGTCGCTCAACCAACTGAGCCACCCAGGCGCCCCTCACCCTGCAGTTTGAATGAGAGGAATCTGGAATTAGTAGATCAGAGCTCACGGACAGAATCTTGCTGGCTCAAATATTGAAGGAAGTATCACACAGTATGTCCCATTGAAACACAGTCTTATCAAATAATACCTCAGTTTCCAGCTCTGGGAACAAACCTGCCATTTAAAAATGTATTAATTATTTTCTCCTAGGAAATGACTGCTTCACCATGAAGATCTTTGGTTTAAATGCTACCGTGTAAAATCCAGGGTTTGCATTCCTGGCATTGTCATGCACACATAGTTTCTACAAAACACCCAAAAGACTACATACAGAGAGGCAAAGAAATAGAGCCTCATTCTTCCTATGAATAATAACAATAAAGAAAACCCAACCACCACATCCTGTTATTATTATTCACAAATGTGAGAATAATGGTGGCGAAGGTTCTAATTTGTTCTTTTTATTAGTTGTGCAGAGACATCCATGCTTATATTATGAAGTGTTCTAATGGTTAATATGGGTGTTTAATACGATGTGACAAATGCATTAACCTTGAGGAAAAAATAATGACTAAAGCAAATTGTATAATTTTCACCTTTATCATTAAAATGCTGTTTGGGGGAAATAATTGCCTAGTAATTTCACCACAGGAGCAATGTAGTGACAACAAGAGGATTACTAATGCTATGTTTAATATGGAACTCAAAATACCTTTACTGCATGTTGGCCTCACATCCTTCACCATTCAATTATTCTCCACAAGTAGGCACTGCTAATCACCCAGGACACTTAATGGGAGATGGGATAATGCCAGTTACATAAAGCAGCATAAAAACTGGCAGAAGGGTTCATTCCAGTTTTGTAAAACCAATCACTGAACAAATGCTGGAATCCATGTCAGCAGACTTTAAGAGAAAATTACATATGCCCCAGGCTAGGACAGGAGAGCAATGGAATCAATTGTCTTTTAATCTTATGTGCCCCAGTCCTACTATATAAGAACAGAAAATAATCATGTGTGGGTTTTAAACACATATGCAAATTCTTTCAACACTTCTCCCGTCAAGAGGAGCTTCCATGCCTTATCTTTGAATGTGGAGGGACTTTCTAACTGCCCTGAAGAAGGTACCATAACAGACATGCCTCTGTGTGATGTCCAGAGCTAGATGAGGCCATGTACCTTCTGCACTCTCTGTTGGGACTTGCTATTCGAACCAGTCACCACGGTGTGAGGAACACCAGACCACAGGGCGAGGCCACAGAGGTATTCCAGGCAAAAGTTCCAGCTGAGGGCCCAGCTGCCAGCCAGGGGGAAAGACTTCACAATGACTTCCACTCTGCCACTTTCTCAACACAACTTCTTGAGAAACTAAGTGAGAACAACCTCACCAAGCTGTCAGGCTGCGCAGCCATGCAGGATCAGAGAAACGCGTAAGTGGTTTTGTTTTATGCCGCTAACTTTCGGGTGGATTGTTACATAGCTGTAGACCATTGGTACAAGTGACTTTTGCCTGCTTTAGTTACAGGAATAAAAGGTGAGCTGTGGATGACTGCGTTGTATGAATTTCACCCAAATATTTATTTTTGTACATGGACGATTGGTTTGTTGACTTACTGCTTTAGGAAACATATGACTTTGGCTCTCTAGGGACCACCAAGGAAAACAGCTAGCAGATATCTCTATCCTAGAGATGGAAAATGGAACTGCAGCATTTCTTAGAGGTTAGCCAGTTCAGCTCACTCAAATAGGTTAGATAGGATGGATTTCAGTAGAAGTTCTTCATAAAAATTCTTCTGACTTTGGCAATATTTTACTCATTCTTCATATATTTATGATGGTTGGAAAAAATACAACCAATAAATAAACATATTTGCCAGCATACACATGCTTATCTCCACCATGTACTGTGATTTGGATGGGTTCCCACATGCATCAAAATTTGCAAGAGGAGCCTTAAAACTCTGGGACCACGGCTTATAGTGAAAAAGCAGGAACTCTTATTGAGATTTTAATTGCTGCAGGAGAGTTATGAGAGGGATAGGCTTTGCTTGAATCGAGGGTCATTCCTAGGAATATAGTAGACTTTAATTTTCTTCTGATTGAACAGACGCATTTAATGTAGAATTTGGACCTTTGATCAGTTTTGTATGCATAGCACAGACTGAGTCATATTCTGATTTTTGTTTGTTATTTTGTTTGTTGCTTTCCATTTTCCAGAATGGCCCAGAAATACCGGTTGTTAATACAATGAAAAAACTCTTTTCCTACTATCAAGGGAAAGTAAATCTACAGGTGACAAACTTGTGCACAGAAATTACATATTGGCCACAAAGTGTCAGTGTCATGCAAAACTTCTAGATGAATCTCAGACACTTGTCCTCATATTGGTTCTCTTTTGTTCTTAAAGCAACTAGTTTTCTAGACATATGCTAGGATTTCCAAGATAATTATCCTAGTAAAACTTAAAAAAAAGAGATCAATTTTAGGTTATCAGTATAGAAGAGCATAGCATCTTTAGGAGCACTCTAATCTTTGACTTCTTCATTCTGGAATCATTATTGGACCTTTCAAAAAGGACCAACATTGTAAACTTAATTATTGAGGATGACAGGAGAAAAGAAAATCAAGTGAATCTGAAAAAACTGTACAAAGATGAAGTCTCTTGCAATGTGTAGAGAAATAACAATCCAACAAAATTGAAATATATTAAGAATCCCAAATCCCACTCTCTGAACTCTGAGGAAATAGTTGATGGATGTAAGGTATTGAGTTATTGGTCCAGTCATTTCAGAATATATACCATTTGCCATGTAACATATCAATGTCCTCTCACTGTGGGCCAAGGGATATACAAATCCTACTTTTAGGCCTAACCATGTGGCGGCTCATTTTAGGCAATAGAATGTTAGCAGATGTGACACAGTCTGAGTCCGAAAGGTCACTTGATCACTTGGAGTTGCTCTCTGTTTCATCTCTGTTCTTCTCAGGAGGACAACGTGCTTGGACTAGCTGGATGATCCCAAGGGATGATGAGAGTATCCTGGAGCAAATCTACCCCCACCAAATCCAGCCTATATCATTCAGCACTTGGCTGACACAGATTTCATGAGTTAACCCAGCTGAGATAAGAAGAAACACGTGCCCTAGAAGCTGACAGTCAGCCAACACAGACAGCCATGAAAATAAATCACCATTGCTTCAAGCCACTGAGTTTAGGGACAATACTGTAGGTGTAGTTAACAGATAGGGTTGATTAATAAGTTAATGAATAGCCACTAAGAGGTTCAGCTACCATGACAGCTGGCTTTTTCCTTCACAATTAACCTTAGAGGAAATGCCAAGCAAAATGCCAAGAAAACAGTGGGAAGTCCCTTGAGTGAAAGGGACCCATTTTGCATCAATGTGTCTAGGCTGGAAGGTGACTTTGGCATTGGGAAGGAATTGGCCAGCCACAACTGTGGGAGAAAACTCATAGAAAACAAGTGTGAGAGGGGCATCTGGGTGTCTCAGTCAGTTAAGCCTCCGCCTGCAGCTCAGATCATGATTCCTGGGTCCTGGGATCGAGCCCTGTGTTGGGCTCTCTGCTCCCAGGGAGCCTTGTTCTCCGTCTCCTCCCCGCTGGTGCTCTCTCTCACTCTCTCTCTCTAATAAATAAATAAATATTTTTTAAAAAAAGAAAAGAAGTGTGAGAGATCTACTTCCTCCTTTCAACCAATGCTGATATGTGCAAGCCTGAGTTTTGGACCTCTGGTGCAGAGACTCAAGAGTAATATCAGAGTAGCTTAGAAGCCCCGCATAAATGATGAGTTGAGAGAAGGAAAAGTCAGGTTGTTTGGAGGGATTTTCTTTCTCAAAACTTTCCTTCCAATCTCCCTAGCTGATTCATTAAATTCTAAGTTGTGCCTCATTCTATTATTGCTTCTCCTTATGCAGGGAGCTTGAATCCCTGACCAGAGTAATTTTCTGGTGCCTGGAACTCTGTACCATATCTTTCTAAGCACAAAAGCTTACTGGTTTCCCTCACATACATTACCTCCCAGAACTGGTGAAGGATAACAGATCTCAGAGACCAAAATAAATGTTAAGTTGCGGACCACAGGCATTTCAAAACAACAACACATACGATTAAATTCCCATCAGCAACAAAAGTATTAGAATAAGGAACAAGGATTTTAGCATATCTTTAATAAACATGCTAATAGGTATAACAGAATATAATAAATTATGAATCAAAAATAAGAAAACAAAAATAAAGGTCAATGCATAAATATTTAGTTTAAAAAATGTCTAATGGCAGTTGTAAAGTACATAATAGATGAGGTAAATGTCAATATAACCATTGTCGTCATACAAAAATATCTAGAATCCAAAAAGGTAAAATTTATAAGGTCTACCATCCATTCAAAGATTTCCAGGCATGTATAAGAGCAAGAAAATATTACTCATAATAAGGAGAAAAATGAATCCATCAAAAAGGACCCAGAAATGACACAGATTTTATAAATAGCAGAAAAATACACTAAACCAGTTATAACTTTATCACATACATTTTATTTATTTATTTTATTATTATTTTTTTTATCGCATACATTTTAAAGTAAAATAGAAACAAGGAATATATTTTAAGAACACTGAATTTCTACAGACAAAAAATACAGAGTGAAGGAAAAAAAAATACACTGGATGAGATAAACGGACATTTAAACAAAAGAGAAGAAAATACCTGTGAACTTGAAGGCATAGCAATAGAAATTATCCAAAATATGAAACATAGATTAAAAAAATATTTTAAATAAAAGATTGGAAAACCAGTGAAGTGTAGAACAACATCACCTGGCCAAATTTACACATAATTTGAATCCCTTAGGAGGACTGGGGAAAATTATTTGAAGAAGTTATTGCTAAAAATTTTCCAAATTCGATGAAAACCATAAGCCTACAAATTCAAGAAGCTCTGCAAGCATTAAGCAGCAAAAACATTACAAAAAATACCAGGGCATATCTTAATCAAATTGCTCAAAATTGATAATACAGGGAAATTCTTAGAATCAGTCAGAGAAAAAAAAGACACACCATACAGAGCAACAGAAAACAAGGATTGCAGCAGATTTCTCCACTGAAACAGTAGCATGGTGCAGTCAGAAGACATTGCAGGAACATCTTTAACATACTGAATGGAAGGCTCTGTCAACCTAGAACTCTACTTAGCAGCCATCATTGTAAAGCCAGGGTGACATAAAGACTTTTTCAGACATATGGAGTGGAATGATTTTATCATCAGCAGACCCATACTATTGGAAATATTAAAAGAACTTCATGTAGAAGGGAAATTACATTAGAGGAAACGTGGATATACATAAAGGAATGAAAAGCTCTGGATATGAAAACTACATGAGTGAACATATAAGGTCATTTTTTATTTAAATTTATTTATATAAAAAAATTTTTTTTAAAGATTTTATTTATTTATTTGACAGAGAGAGAGAGATAGCGAGAGCAGGAACACAAGCAGGGGGAGTGGGAGAGGGAGAAGTAGGCTTCCCACGGAGCAGGGAGCCCAATGCGGGGCTTGATCCCAGGACGCTGGGATCATGACCTGAGCCGAAGGCAGATGCTTAACCAACTGAGCCACCCAGGTGCCCCTATTTAAATTTATTTTAAAGATAATTGCTCAAATAAAATAGTGTGAAGATAACATAGTCAAAATAAAACATATGAAAAAATAGCTCAAAGATTAGAAGAAAAGGGATAGTCTTGTAAGGTCCTGTGCTTACAAGCAAAGTGATATAATATCACTTGGAGATAGACGGTGATGAGTCAAAAATGTATACAATCGACTTTAAGAAACCACTAAAACACTCAGCAGTACGTTATATCTAGTAGGCCAAAAATATATAAAATGTAATTGTAAAAATGTATGTATAAGAAATTTAATAGAGTTTAATATAGGACCAAAGAACAAATGGGATATATAAAAGGTAGGTAGAATATAATAAATAAAACAAGATAAATATAACTAACCATATCAGTAATTACACTAAATGTAAATAGTATACATTTTCCAATTCAAA
Source organism: Leptonychotes weddellii (assembly GCF_054177405.1). Classification (NCBI taxonomy): domain Eukaryota; kingdom Metazoa; phylum Chordata; class Mammalia; order Carnivora; family Phocidae; genus Leptonychotes; species Leptonychotes weddellii. Next base: position 1,491,827 of record NC_138370.1, read on the forward strand.
CACACAGTTTGCAAAAACTAAGACCCAACTACCTGCTGCCTAAAACAAACCCATTTCAGTATAAAGATAAAAACAAGTTAAAAGCAAAAGAATTTATCAATAAGCAATTCCTTTTTATTGCCAAGTAGTATTCCATGGTATAATGTACTCACAGTGTGCTCAACCATTCACTCATGGAAAGACATCTGAATTGTCTCCAGTTTGGGGCTATTATCAATAAAGCTTCTATGAATGTTTGTGCATAGGTTTTTGTGGAAGCACAGGTTTTCACTGATACACACAACAGTATGGATGAATTTCTAAGGGGATCATGCTGTGCGAAAGTTTTAAGTTACTTTTTCTCAATTCAAAGATTCAGAGAAAAACTCCAATATTTCACTTTATTTTTTAAAATTTTTATTTATTTGAGAGAGAGAGAGAGAATGAGAACAGGGAGGGGCAGAGGGAGAGGGAGAAGCAGACTCCCCACTGAGCATGTGGGGCTCAATCCCAGGACCCTGAGATCATGACCTGAGCAGAAGGCAGATGCTTAACCAACTGAGCCACCCCAATTCCAATATTTTAATAGTGACATATCTTGCTACATTTTTTAAAGTAAAATAATACGAAATCATTTAGTCAATAAAGACAAATTTAGAAACTCCATGACATTTCTTTTCTTTGCCAGGGTGAGATATATCTTCATGTTTCATTCAGTTTTTGAAACATACCAAAGAAACTATCATTCAATTCATACTGCTACTGTTTGGTCTTTTCATACAGTTATTTAATAATTTAATAGTTTTCAATTTCTTAACTGAAAATATGTAAGGTTTTACCTGGGGCATTACAGACCACCATAATTTCCATCTTTTAAGCCAATTTCTTATTCCTTTTATCTACTAGTATTGGTTGTAGGAAAAGGCAAAATCCCATATTCTCACAATTTTTCCATTTTTTTACCTTCTCATCTATTTTATTATGCATATTTTCTATCTTGCATGCATTGCCCATCTTCATCTTAACATGGCTTGTTTTTCCAGAAAGAGACTGAGAATAAACCTTCTCTAGAGGTTTGTCCATTGATCTCAGTCAATAATGATCTCTCTGCATCATTCATGCAGCACATGCTGTGTATCTCAGTATTCTGCTTATTAGTGTACTTGCCTAGAAGTATCCTGCATATATTAAGAAATGCCCTGCATATAAAAATGCACCTGTTAAGTGAAAGGCTAAAAGACTAGTAAAGTCAAAGTATAAGAAATTCTTAAAAAAAAAATATAAAGCTTCTTTTCTATGAAATCCATGGCCTAAAAAATATATTTAGGCTCAGCAGGTTTGAAATAGAAACATTTCAAAGGATGACAACTTTGAACTAAGGTTTCTGTATATAAAAGTATTGAATTTCCAGAGCTTTTTATTCTAGTGAGAAACTGAATGTACAAAAAAAAAAAAGATCAAACATGCCTTTTTTATCTGAGTTAAAAAGCAAACAATAGGAAAATTGTGACTCGAGTTTAAACTTTTAATAATGAGAAACACTGTGCTCCGTAATAAGAGTTGAGGATTAATATGTTCCTAACCTTAATAAGTCAAAGCTGTTTTCAAAACTTAGTTTTGATGTTGACATTTCAAAACCATCCTACTTATCAGAAGTAAACATTTATTTTTTTATGAAGCAATGCTATATTAAATCAGAATGAATCAGCATCTTATTGTAAATATCTTCCGCAGATGCATTAAAATTAGAAAAGCAAAAATTATTTGCTGCTTTTCAAGCAACTGAGTTTAACACTATAAATTGGATCCAAACTTCTAAGGTTAGAAGAATGAGAGAAGTTTATTTAATAAACATTATATTATACAAACATTTCCAGGAGTTCTTAGTCTATAATAATATAATCGACTTGATAACTTAGATGAATACCTCTGAAAAATTTGTCTTAAAATCTCTCTACAGTATAAGACTGATTACTCTGATTCTTTGAGGACCTAGAGATGCAAATAGAAGAGCCAATTTCTTTGATGTTTCTGCTGTAATTCATTAGTATTTGTCCTTTATTGGAAACACCATTTTTTTTTCCCACAAAGTCTTCAGAACGGTGCTCATGCTTATTCTCTAGCACACCACAAAACTCTAGGCCACAGGTACCCGGTTTAAGAAGTCTAGTTGTCAGTGGTTTGGACTAAATATGGAACTCCTGGCCCAGGGGTGTGGGCTTGGTACGGGCATTTGGAGGTTGAGAGCCATTGTGTGGTTGGAGAGAGAGGGTGCCCATAAGCAGCACTTAAGTGGTCAACACTGACAGGTGTTCAAAAGGCTTAGAAGAGACTATGAAATGATCCTATGCCAGCAAATGCAGGTAAATACATGGAGAACATGTGAGCATTTCTTGCCAGAGTCCCGGTGCTCTGTTCTAGTAAATTATATAAAGCATAATTAAAGAAAATATATTTATCTAGAACGATCTAAAAGAGCCAAACTATATTTCTGCCCTTGAGAATAATAGTCAGAAACTTCCTCCACAGGTAGTAAGTGTGAGTATTACACTTGCTGCTAACTTCTTAAAGGCTTATAAATTAACATATATAGGCTCTAGAAGACTATGATAGAAGAGAAGCCATATTTAAATTGCATTTAAGAGTGAAGAGCTATTTATGCACGTAATTATGTAATCACTCCATGGGTGTTTACATCCCTAGAAAAAGTTCTCTTAGAGTGACCAGAATTGGTTATAATGGGATTGTAAATCATAAACTGGGAAGCTACCCAATTTTGATTTATCCTTAAAGTTTAACTCTTTTTGAATGGCAATATCATAACATTTTCTAAAATGTATTGTTTGTAGGAAAATAGTTTTACTAAATACATCCTTTTGCATGAGTTTTACTCTTTGGTAGCTAGAAATGAGGCTAAATAGTTTTATTACTTCTACTCTCAGAATTTTGGTAATGAAAAATTCTCCAAACTTGATGAAATTCCACCAAAATTCTATTAGGATTTAGAAACAAAGTCACAAAGACTAGAAGAAAGTCCCTGAGGAGAAAAAGCAAAGAGGAGATGGCCCCGAGAAGCTGGCACTGGAAATCTGGTGTTATGAGGGGCGTTGCAAGAATGCCTGCAATCTGGAATCATGGCTAACTGCTACGGGCAGAAGGGCCACGATCCTAAACTTGGTAAGTAAGGTGGGGAAGGAAAATGGAGATTCTTAGACAGTCTTGGAAATCTGAAAAGATAAATAATAAGTAAAACAATGTGCTAGGAGAAAAAAAACTTTTATATAAGAAGTTACAAGGTCATATGTGGCTATGCCTTTGATATGGTGCATAACATGAACTACAAGATTTATTCTTATCCTAAGAAAACAAATTGTCCCTGAAAGAAACCACCCTCAATAGATAGGAAATTCAAGATACTCTGTCTCTGTCTCTCTCTGTCTCTCCTTGACTCTCGCTTACACACACACACACAATTAGAAAACAAATACGGACAAAAGTCACCATGAGCCAGGATCACCAGGAATAATGCTGAGTAGACTTAAGCCACCACTACGTCAGAATTTTCAGATGCAGATGCATAAAGTCAAATGATATGTCTATAAATAAAAGGGGAATTTAAATGTGTGAACATTGAAAAAGAATTTATTAAACTAATATTAGAATTTTTTTAAATATTAAAATAAAGACACAAAGAAAGCTGAATAAAAAGTGTTATAAAGAATGGATGAAGAAAATAAATGAGAGATATTTCAAATAAAAATAAATCTAAAATATGAAATATTAAGATATACACAGTATAAAACAAAAGAAAATTTCTAATATATATTTGATGTGATATATAAATGATAATTTCTTACATACTTTTCATCGATCTGAAATGCTATAAAAATTGAGAAGGATCAAATCTCATGGTAAGAAAGTGAAACATTTAAAAAACTATTTTAAGAAATATAAGATGATATTTTTATGACTTCTGAATACGAGACAGAGATATCCCCAATTAAAAATGGAAACATTGCTTGTTTTGACTACATTAAAATATAATACATGTATAACAGAAAAATGCAAAAAAATGAAGTTAAATGAAAAATGCAAAAATATGAGATTAAAACACAAAGAAAACATGAAGAACTAATGTGAAGAATATATTTTTTAAACCCTGCAAATCAAATATTGGACTAACTCACAGAAGAGGCCAATATTTCTAACCAGTAATTACATGAACATATGCACCATCGGATAAGTAATTCAGCAAATGTATAGAATAGTGTTTATCAGATTGACTAAACTAAGACTGATAAAGCTAAATGTTTTTGATGCCATAAAGAAAAATGGTCTAATTCTCTGCTGATGGTAATATAAACATACACGATTATGAGAAGAATTTTGGTAATACCCAACAAAATTATAAGGTCTCAGACTAGAAATTTCACTTCTAGATTTGTATATCATGATCAAAGGTACCATTACACAGACATGCAAGAAAACATATAGAGGAATAGTTGTCAAAATTGTGAAAAATTCCGTATGTTCAGAGTTTTCCAGCTAGGGCTTAGATAATAAACTGAGATACAGACACATGAACAAAATGATTAGAATAGATATCACATTTCAACAATTAAAAATCTGATATGCAAGCTTAGGTTCATTTTGTTATGATTCCTGACAATTTTTTCAAAGAGAAATTCCCTATGTCATTGTAGTACCAGTGAATATGGTAAAAGAATAAAATATGCATGGACAAGAAATGCACATCAATGTCAAGATAGTGACTCATTTTGACAGAAGTATGATGGAAGGGAATGCAACGGTAGATGGTGATGTCTTCACTGTGTCTGTGAAGTTCTATTTCCTTAATAACAAAAACGGAAGGTAGAGATGGAAAACTGTATTTGTTAATTAGGGTTGATAGAGGCATAGGTTTCTCCAAGATACTGGGGATTAAGACTTCATATATATCTTTCCTGGGGAGACACAATTCAATCCATAACACATATATAATACGCCTAACTAGAAATGATGAATCACTTATGTTAAAGTAGAACTTAGGAGCCACAAAGGAGTTCTTGAATCCTCCCAAATTTGCTCAACCTAGTGGAGAGACATATTCCATTTCTGAGGAAATATCTGCTTCTCTGTGCATGGCTTCAACTTTACATGCAGGAATTTCTCCATTCAAAGAAAGATTTTGTTCACTATTTTACCTTTATTTTTCACAATTTTGTTTTTTATGTTTAGGTCCATAATCTATTTTAAGTTAATTCTTGTGAAGGATATAAGGCCTGTGCCTGGATGATGATGATGATGATGATGATGATGATGGTGATGGTGATGATGATTTTCTGCATGGGGATGTCCAGTGGTTCCAGCACCATTTATCGAAGACTGTCTTTGCTCCATTGTGTTGCCTTTGTTCCTTTGACAAAGATCAGTTATTCTATGCATGGAGGTCTACTTTCAGGCTTTCTATTTTTATTCATTGATTTGCCTATGGTTTCACTAATTCCACATGGTCTTGATTACTATAGCTTTATTTTTAACTTATTTATTTAATTTTTTTGAGAGAGAGGGCACGTGAGTGGCAGGGAGGGGCAGAAGGAGAGGGAGAGGGAGAGAGAGAATCCCAAGCCCAGCGCACAGCCCCATGAGAGGGCTTGATCTCATGACCTTGAGATCCTGACTGGGCTGAAATTGACTGAGCCACCCAGGTGCCCCAGTTACTACAGATTTATAGTTGGTGTTGAAGGTGAGTAGTGTATCCTTCAACTTTATTTTTAGTCTTGAATATAACGTTGACTTTCTTCTTCTTTCATATCATGGTGACTTCTGGGTTTTTTGCCTTTCCATATAAATTTAAAATCAGTTTGTTAATATCTACAAAATAATTTCTGGGGATTTTGGCAGAAATTGCATTTAGCCTATGAATCAAATTTGGATGAACTGACATCTTGGCAATATTGAGTCTTCCTATCCACACACATAGATTATCTCTCCATTGATTAGTTCTTTGAATTTGTTCATCAGAGTTTTGCTCATATAGATCTTATACATATTTTGTCTTGAACATGTTTGTTAGATTTATATCTAAGTATTTCATTTTAGGGGGTACTAATATAATTGGTATGATATTTTAAAAATCAAATTCCAGTTGTTCATTGTTGGTATATATATAAAAACAATTTATTATTATTATTATTTTTTGTATTAATCTTGTATCCTGCAACCTTGGTATAAGGACTTATTAATTCCAGCTTAAGCTTTCTGGCCAATTCCTTCAGATTTTCTACATAGATGATCATGGAATCTGCCAAAGGGACAGTTTTACGTCTTCTTCACCAAACTTTATGCTTTTTTATTTATTTATTTATTTATTTATTTATTTATTTATTTATTCATGAGAGATAGAGAGAGAGGCAGAGGCAGAGGCAGAGGGAGAAGCAGGCTCCCCGCGGAGCAGGGGGCCCAATGCGGGACTCGATCCCAGGACTCCGGGATCACGACCTGAGCTGAAGGCAGACGCTTAACCGACTGAGCCACCCAGGCGTCCCCAAACTTTATGCTTTTTATTCTATTTTCTTGTCTTGTTCATCATCAAGGGCTTCCAGTATGATGTTAGAAAGGAATGGCGATAAGGAACATCATTGCCTTGCTCCTGATCTTAGTGGGGAACCTTTCACTTTTTTGCCAGTAAGTATAATGTTAGTTGTAGTTTTTTGCTTTTGTTTTTGTAGATAGCCTTAATCAAGTTGAGACTGTTCCCTTCTTTGAGATTTTTTATTATGAAAGAGTGCTGAATTTTTTCAAATGATTTTTCTGCATCTATTGATATAATCATGAGATTTTTTTTTTTGAGTCCGTAAAGTGATGAATTACATTAAGTAATGTTCAAATGTTGAACCAGGCTTATAATTGGGATAAATCTCACATAGTCATGGTGTTTATTTCTTCTTATTCTTTTTTGGATTCAATTGGCTAATATTTTGTTGAAGAGTTTTGAATCTAGGTTCATGAGAGATATTGGTCTATGTATTTTTTTTTCTTTTTTATTCTTGTCATGTCTTTGTTTAGGCTTCCTAGTAGGGCCTCATAGAATGAGGCCTCATAAACTGAGTTAGGGTGTATTTCCTCTGTTTCTGTCCTCTGAAAGAGATTGCAGAGAATTGGTATAATTTGGTCCTTAAATGTTTGATAGAATTTCAAACAAACCAGAGAACGCATCTGGGCCTGGTGCTTTCTGTTTTAGAAGAACATTAGTTCATTAATAATTGATTGACATTAATAATTCATTCAATTCCTTTAATAGATATAGGCTGGTTTGTGCAGGTTTTGTGGCTATTGCTGGTTTGTTTCTACTTGTGTTTTGTGGTTCTCATGGAGAAAGCTTGTCATCCAGGTGGTTTGAAATATTGTCCAAGGGTTGCTACCTAGCTTTTATTTCTGATTTTCTGTGGAGAGTCAAGATTAGAAAATTATCACCCTGTTGCCATGATCTAAGATTCTTCCTCTCAATCATCATTTAACTGACTGGGTAGTATTTAACTTTATGAGTACTTAAAATATTTAATTGATAAGACATTTCTAAAAAAATTAATCTCTTGCTAGAATGTAAAGTTAACAAGAACAATATCTTTTTTTTTTTTAAACTACTTTTCCAGCTAGGAACAGAATAACACATGACATACATTTTTAAATAAATAAACAAATAAATTCTTAATGTCATTATTGCATAGAGTGATGAAATAACTTTTCAGTTTCAACTTAATTTTTCCCTGATGTTAAATTCACAGCAGTAGAATTTCATCATAGGGTATGTAAAAATTTAAGATCTTTGTTAATAATTACTAAGTTGTTTTGTGCTAATAAAGAGAAATGAACTGAAAGAGAAATAAGGTAACATATGTAAAAAGCTATAAGGAAATCAATCAGATTGGATCAGTTGGTATTTTGTGCCTGGCAGATTTGGTCCAGGCCACATTAAGCCTTAAAATCAAAGCACATGCTTGTGCTGGGGATAGAAGGGAAAATCAGGGACATCATAAGTAGGGGGATAGAGTAATAATAATGGTATGCATTTTATATTTATCTAATAATGTTGTGGACGAATAATAGTAATAATAATAGTATATGAGCTCACTATCCTTGAATCCAGTAGCCTACACTGCATTAGGTTGAAGAAAGCCTTCATTGAACTCAAATTGGACCTCCAGCATCCTTCTTTTTATCTAAATGACAAGACAGAAAATACTCACCTAACAACGAGGATATTAATAACCATTTTTACATGCTCAGTACCAGATTCCCTGCTCAAAGTTTACTTTTATTGGTACTATAGTGATATAAAATTAAATTTCTTCTTCTCCACTGTTAGGGACATTTTAATGAAATTAATACAGCTTTTCAGCATTCTTTTGATTTGTGTTAGCATGGTCTATCTTTCTCATTCCTTTACTATTTTTGTTCAACTCAGTCACACTTATTAACTAACCATCCTTACATTTTATACATAATGATATTTAGTTTTCTTCTCAAGGGGATGTGCCTTTGCACATCAGGTTAATAATGAAAAGCCAAGTAAGATATTCAAAAAGATCAAAAATTGTTATAAGATCTCCCTCTTCATCTATATAACCTATTGTAACATCATCATTACATAGAAGTTTTGAGAACGCAGGCTCAGGAGGTGCTTTTCCCAAAGCTGCCATTGATTAGACTTATCATGATATGCCTCCCCAGTCCCTTTTCTTATACTTTCATGTCTGGCATTAAGTTGGGGAAATTCTCAGTCATCGTTGCTTAAAATATTTCTTGTGTTCTTTCCTCTTTCTTCTTCTCTTGGTGTTCCCATTACACATATGTCTACATTTTGCAACTGTCCCAGTCTTACACATTCCTTTCCACCATTTTTATTTTCTCTTTGCCAATGTCAGCTTAGAAATTTCTATTGATATAAGTCCAAGCTGACAGATTCTTCCCTCAGCCCATCAAAGGCATTCTTCATTTCTATCATAGTTTTGAAAATTTATTTATTTTTTTTAATTGCCAGCACTTCCTTTAGATTCCTTCTTAGAGTTTCTATGTTTGTGCTTCTATTACCCATCTGTCTCTGCATATTGTCTGCTCTTTTCCTTATAGCCCTTGTCATATTAACTACAGTTGTTCTACATTCTAGGCTGACAATTCCAACAAATCTGTCATATGTGAGTCTGCTTCCGATGCTTTCCTTGTCTCTTTAAACTGTGTTTTCTTTTAGTGTGCCTTGTAATTTTTATTGAAAGCCAGACATGATGTACTGGGTAAAGGACCTGAGTAAACAGACCGTTAGCATGAGATTTTATGTTTTATGGCAGGAGATGCCCTGCGCTTACTGCTTATAGTAAGCTTACTATAGCTGCTGGTGTCAGACAGTAATGCTTCCTTTGCTGTCCTTGTTTTGTCTCCCCAGTTGTCTTTGGGTTTCCTCAGAGACTATTAACTAAGACCCAAGGTATGGGATTATGTCAGCTGTATTCTTCCTGTGTCTGGTTCCAGCCTCTGGGCTTCTGTTTCCATGAGGTGTGGTGATCGCTTTCAGTTTGTCTGTCTTTCCATTTGGGTGGTGGGCAGTGGTTTGCCCTCTGACCTCAATGACCTGAGGGATCTAAGAGGAGTTGTTGAGTTTCACTTTGTTCAGTTTTCTTAGTGTGAGGATGGGAAAGACAACTTCAAATCTCCTTCCATGCTGGGCTTGGGGCTGGAAGTTCAAGAAGCATTTTATGTGTCTTACTGAATAAGTTGAGGAGCAGGTGGAAACTAAGACAGTAAGTTATGTAGGCATTAGGAGCTCAGCACCTTTTGGAGTCAAGAGTTTGAGAGAAAACAAACAAACAAACAAACAAACAAACTTCATCTGACCTAATTTCTTCACTGTAAAGATGATTAAGATCCATGGAGATTAACTGACTAGTTCAAATAAGTCAGCATGTTTTCTGTGGCAGCATCAGGAGGTAACTTAAGTTAACCAAATCTTTGCTCATTACTTTTCAACCAAAATAGCACTTTTCAGCACAAGCTTAGGAAAGGGCTTTTTGCCTCTGCAAGAGAGGTGTAACAATAGCAATTATGTGGTCAGAAAGACAAGGGTAAAAAACTTGAGAAATAACTTTAGAATATGAAAATGAGTAATCCTGAAATCTAATTACCTTGCGTATCATTTGGGGAATTAGTTTTCTTTTTATTGTCACAAGCCTGATAAGTGGGTCTTAGAATTTTACTCTATCTCAGTTCCTAAGTAACATGAGGTAATTAGATCTCAGGCTAAAAATCACTAGTGAATAGATATAATCAACAGAGCCAAATCCCTTGAGAACACATGGCTTTGGCTACAATTTGACACAGAGAGCAGTGTTATATTCACAACTGTAGTTGTATTAATTAAAAATAAATAAACCAGTTTGTTCCATCAGTTGCCAACCAGTAGCTTTCCATAGCATCAGTTTTTATCAATATGCAAATGTTCAAGCATTTAAAATCATGATCAGATTGGCCAACAAAACCAGAAACCATTTGACTACTGTTCCCTAATGTGGATAACAAACACATCAATTAATCAGATCAAAAAACAATTTTAAATTCATCTGATAGCAAAGAAAATTCAGGTTGAGCTCTTCAATTGTAACAGAAACAGAGTCAATTTTGTCTTCACAGCTTTAGATTTATTTTTATAGCAGTGTTTCTTTCTTATAGTTATTCTATAGCCTAACTTACTCTTTTCTACTGTAACGTGCTTAATGCATTTACCAATTAATGCATTACTTATAATCAATTAATGCATTTACCTACTATGGTCTTAACTCTTTGGGGACAGGAGAAATTTGCCTGACTTGACTTCATATCAATAAGTTGTTAGTTATTATGACTAGTGAGAAAAAGTCATCTATTCTCTTGTTAATCTTTATAAAAACATATCACTGGCTCAGTTTGAAAAAAAGGGGACTTATTATTTGCATTATCTCATTTAATTTAATTATCACAAGCCTGCAAAGAGCTTATTATTCTTAAAACCCGAGTGAAGCGATTTTGATGCAAATAAATTGCTCAAGAGACATTTCCCAACATACTCTATGAAAATATGAGTGTCGTTCAATGGCAATCTGTTCACTTCATGTGAAAACAAGGTCCGGGTGTGGAATTCCCCTGCATTATGTTGGTTGGATGTACTGCAGTCTACCATTGAGTCTTAATGCTAATATGTGTGGCAGACTCAGAAGGTGAAGGTATGAAATCCCATTTTTGGAATGCCTTGGGGAACTAATATTCCGAAGAACACACTTTGAAAAATGTTCTTGTAGAGAAAAGAACATGGGCTTCTAAATAAGCTTCAGATACAGGGGGCCACCTCTCCAAGACAATTTTATGATCTGCTTCATGGGAAGACCCAGCACATGATATTTATCAAACTCCTAAATACCCAATACGAAAGCTCCAAATTTGGGAGTAGCGTGTTCCAAACCCCATCAAAAATAAGTCTGGTACATGACTATTTACAACCAGGTGTTGCTTTTAAACTAATTGTTGATGGCACTGAATCTAAGGCTAAAATACTATGTTCATTTTAGCCCAGACAGTCATTATTTTTACATCCACTCTTACAATATTTGACATCTAATTAGAGCAATTCAGTTCACATTTTACATTTATTGTAATTATTGACATACCTGGCTTTAAATCATCCAACTTACTATTTGCATTCTTTTTATCTCCTACATTTTTTCCCTCCTTTTGGATTAATTATGTTTTTTTTATTCTCCTATTATCGTTAAAATTATATATATTTATTTGTTGATAATTCTTAGTGCTCACTCTAGAGTCTAAAACATAACAAGCTTCATTCATCAAAATCTAATGTAAAGTCATATTTTATCTCTTCATGAGACATTCAAAGATCTTGAAATTCTTGAACCCTAGAAAAGTATGCATTTTACATTCTATTTGGAATTAATTGACTAATTTTTCAAAGACAAACTGGAGTTTTACAATACCTAATATCCCTTAGCAATATTTTTCTAGCTATATCTTCTGACAATGGAAACAAAAGCAAAAATAAACTATTGGGACTACATAGAAATAAAAAAAATATTTTGCACAGTGAAGGAAACCATCAACAAAATAAAAAGGCAAACTCCTAAATGAGAGAAGATATTTGCAGATGATATATCTGATAAGGGGTTAATATCCAAAATATATAATGACCTCATGCAACCCAACACACACACACACACACACACAAAACCCACCAAATAATCTTATTTAAAAATGGGCAGAGGGCCTGATCAGACATATTTTTATTTTTTTATGTTTTTTTATTATGTTATGTTAATCAGCATACATTACATCATTAGTTTTTGATGTAGTGTTCCATGGTTCATTGTTTGCATATAACACCCAGTGCTCCATTCAGTACGTGCCCTCTTTAATACTCATCACCAGGCTAACCCATCCCCCTCCCTCCTCCCTATATATTTCAAGAGTAAAATTAAAAAAATAAAAATAAAATGCCATAATCTTCCTGGTGCCAAGTGTAAAAACTACCTATAACGACCCTCTTGACGTCAGAAGAGGGTTTTAGCACTTGGCAAAGTTCCATGTATCTTCAAGGGCATTCCATTTGAAAATAAGGTTCTACTTGTTACATATGGTATGTTTATCATTGCCTCTACAAGACTGTAATACCACTGCTCTCCTTACTCCTTCACAAGCCCATACCGAAGGCTTCTAAACACAGAAACTTGCTTGTATAAATTGCTCGTCTACTGTTTCTTTGCTTTTACTCGTTTGCCGCCAACGTGCACAGCCAGCCCCGCAGGTGGAGAGGAGTTGAGAGCACAGGGCAAATACTCCATTCTTAGACTGACTTCTCTAGCCTGATCCTGATGTTTCAACCAATGAGAAGGCATCTGGCCCTTGCTTTCACATTGCTTCTGATGTGTTATTATTACCGTCACCATAAAAGGACTCTATTTAGGAGTACATGCTCATGCAAAGCGCTTTCTTTGAGATTCCTCCTCTCCCCCAAATCGAGACCTAATAATATGCTGTGTAAATACAGAACGACCTGTTCAATATATTAATAAGTTTGCCCTCATCCTCGCCTTTGCTCAAATCCATATTTTATTGCAGTAAAGGAACAATGAGTTGATGTTAGAGAAGAAATCAGAGCAACTGCCTTGGGCTAACACAGACTGGGTCAGATATTGTGGGAATTTTTTTTTCCCTCTGTGATTCCTGTTTTCAGAAAAACAAAACACAGTTGTCAATCCCCTGAAAATGCCAAATGTGAAAGATAGAGACCCCCTTCTGACTCCTGCCCCAGCACGGGATGTGGGCAGGGGATGACTCCAGACCTCTCCACCCCTCCTGTTTTCATGGTTTCCTTTTCACACCAGGGACAGAACTCTCGGCGGTTGCTACTATGGAATGCTGCCCAGGATCAGTCACTTCCAAAACTGCATTTCAATGATAATTAGTGATATTGAGCATCTTTTCAAGTGTCTGTTGGCCATTTATAGGTCTTCTTTCTGGACTCTGAGAAACAGACTGAGGGTTCTAGATCACTTCCAAAACGCTAAGGAGCCAGTGAAGATTCGAGTGTTTTTTGTTTTTAAAGATTTTTTTTTTTTAAGATTTTATTCTATTTATTTATTTGAGAGAGAGTCAGAGAGAGAGCACAAGAGGGCTTAGGGTCAGAGGGAGAAGCAGACTCCCCGCCGAGGAGGGAGCCCGATGCGGGACTCGATCCAGGGACTCCAGGATCATGACCTGAGCCAAGGGCAGTGGCTTAACTAACTGAGCCACCCAGGCGCCCCAAGATTCGAGCGATTTTAAGATGTGAGTTTGAGCACTTCTTTATGCCTAAGTAAAGTACAAGTAAAACATAGATGATAGGCTTTTACAATTTGCAGTTATTTGTTACCATGTTCCTTCTTAACCCTGGGCTGCTCAGTGGATGTCGGCCACCCTTGTCTGGAATGAGGAGCAGCCACGTGACTTCAGCGATTTGGGCCGCTCACAACAAATGAGAGGACAGACGTGACACAGGAGAAAGTCAGCTTCCTTTCCTCTCCAGATATCGGTTCTGGTTACAAATCACTTCTCTGAAAGGACCTCGGGATATAACCCTGTGAACACAACCTTCCACCTGCAACTCACGGCCCATTAACACGAGCGTCAGAAGGATGGACGCTAATGTCCTCGTCCCAGAGAGGGCGTTCAAGAATGGAGACTTTCTCCATGAGCACCTCAGAGAGCATTTGCAAGAGCTCTGCAAACCTCTCCTCCCAAGGACTCCATCACCGTGGAGGAAGGACTAATATTCCACATCCAATACTGCCAACTTCTGAGCCAGGCCAATCCCATTTTCTAACATAAGCATCACTTCAAGCCTCTCTGTCTGGTGTTGATTCCATTTTACAGATAAAGAAGATGTGCCATGTCTTGGGCACATAACTAAAGAGGTGGTACATTATGACTGCTGTACAATCATAAGTTTGAGGAGTGACCTAAAGATCATGGTTGAGTTAGAGGTTGCACTAGTATTTTCCTATATTTGTTCTAGGTTCACATTGCTGCTAATTCCAGAAATCATTTTCAGGTCACTCATAGTGACGCACCCAGGGCTGGCTAACATCTCTGACGGAAAGGGTGGTCCACTCCCCACATAACTGGAGACCTGTCCCTGTCCTGTAGAGATCCTGTCCCAGTCTTGTGGAGATCCTGTCTCCTGAAGAAATGCAAGGAAATTGTGTTGAGAAGGAATGTCCCTACGTCCAATACAGAAAGCTGTCTGCACATAATTGTGGCTTTTAACTGCATCATTTGGGGTCTTTCGACCTCTATCTTTTTTTTTTTTTAACTTGACATCTCATTGATATTCTGCTTTGTAATAAGCTAATCATTAATTTTCCATGCTTTCTATTTATTTTTATTATTTTTCAAGCTCAGTTCTTTAAAAGGGGTGTTTTTTTCCCTCTAAGACACTAGCACACAGAGGAACATAGAATTTTGGAAAACGTTTGACGAATGAATGAATGAATATATAAAATACATTTACTGCTTGTTCATAGACCATTTTATCCTAGTTTCTATTACTTCTGTAATGCTTTTAGAATTCAAATTACACTTTGAGTAGCTACATGGTCTCATTTTACCTTTATTTGTTGTTCCATTATACACAGGTTTTTCAGCATTTAGGCCTGATTTTGGAAATTATTTAAGAAATAATGTTTTAAACCCTAACATAGGTAAATGAAGAAATTTACCAGTTGCAGTTCTATTTTTTATTCTGTTATTTATATAGCATTTCCTGATTCATCGGTTTGCATCTACCCCAATCTGGTGCGCTCCTGCAGCTCTGGACATCCTCCAGAGCAAAGGGCTAAGTTATCAGTGCAAAGCAGAGGGTCTGATCATCTGAAAGCTCGCAGGGGTCTGTCTCCCACAAACCCGCCGGCGAATGCAGAGTCTGGCGGGGCTCAGAATTCCGTCTCGGCTGACCCAGAGCCCCAGCCAGGGCAGAGCGCCCTGCTGTGGAGGCCTCACACTGTCAGCCCAGGCGGAACCTGGCGCGGGTGGGCTTCGCCTTTTCAGCTCCAACACGCCGTCATCTGCACAGCTGTGCATTCCGCACAGATGTGGCACCACTGACCTGCAGAAAAGGAGAGATTCTGTCCAAGCTCGTTGCCCTCATACAGGTTTGACGTTGTGCTGTGTGTTTGCATTTCTCCTAAGGGACTGTGATTTTTCCACCTTTGCGTGGCTTTCCCGTATGTCGTCTGTTTTGTTTGTTTTGTTTTGTTTTTTTGGTAACATGACTCTCCTTTTGAATCGTGAAAGACATGGTTGTTTTTGAGCCTTCTCTCAGCTGCACCCCGAAAAGCTATGGGAAAGCCATCATTGACATGAGAAGTGTTTAATAAGAGACTGCAGAGTTCTGGGTCACAGAAGGAACCAAAATTGATTGGGGCTATTTCTTGTATTTGATTATATTGTCTAAAAACTTGATATTAAAAACAAAGGAGTAATATGGTTTTAATTTGGGGCTTACAAACAATTTGTTAAAAATTCCTGAAAGAGACACAAAAATCTGATTTTGAAACCAGAGTTGGCCTCTCGACTCGTCTTCCTTGTAAGCCTCTCCCTTGGGAGATGAAGATAAAAAAAAAAATGCAACATTTCTGTACTCTTTTCTACAGCCTATGTGAATATGTCGAACAGAACTAATTTAAGCATCTGAATTCTAAGCTGTTCTATATACTTATTCATTAAGTCATCAAACATTCTCTGAAAACAAATATTCCAGTCATGAGCTAGGGTCTTGGAGGAATAAAAATCAATCAAGAAAAATTCCTTATTCTTAAGGAACACACAGCTTAATAAAGAGGGTGGCTTTATAATCAGATAATTATAAACAAAATCTGATACCAAAAATCTTGATATAAAGAAACAAGTAAACCAAGGCTGCTCCTCTGGAGATGTGGTTAGGGAGAAACTTTTGAAAAAATTCAAAGGGCATCAGCAGTGATATTCCTTTCCTTTAAAATGATTTTCTTTCTCTCCTTTGCATGACAACAAAATCTAGTGTTGATTTTCTTTCTTTGACTTCCCCATAAATCATAAATCTTCAGATACAGATAAAGTATAGATATTATTATGCTTTGGTTTGCCAATTTGTACACACATACAAATCTCTTAGCCTCCTACAAGACAACTAAGATTAATGTGTTGTCCTTTTATTATGTGTCCTACACCCTAAATATCAAGCTGATACTGAAAAATGGGAGTTTTTATACATTGGATTTCTATATAGAAAGACTAGGAAAGAAAGGGATGGAATCAGAAAAAAATAAACCCACACTTTTCGAGATTTAAAGCCAGATTTCATAAACAATGTTCCAATGTATTAGGGAAGAAGATCACACTAAAGCCTAATATGAACTTTTTCTTTAAAGGAAGATCAGAGATGAGACCATCTTAATGAAAGTCTTGCAAAGCCTACTGCAAAAAAGGAAATATTTTCTTACCAGGCATTGCATTTTGTTGTTGTTTTTTCCTTCTTTGCAATGGAGTTTTAGAAAGCATACAAAACCTTGAATGAGCAGTATCAAGTAACGAATGACATCAAGGTTACAGGTCAAGATGAATACCACTTTCCAAGTTCCACAGAGGGTGCACTGGGTGTTCCCCACGTCAGAGACCCAGCGGGAGGGTTAGGTCTCTATGTTTGAGAAGTATAGTCTTGATATGATATCAAATGAGCACACTGTGGTTAACCAAACGGTGCGAGGATTAAGTGCCCATCTTGAGCTTCAATAGTTCATTTGGATCATATTCATGTAAATTAAGCAAGAGCACCGTCAGTTTGCTGCTTTTTGGCTCCAGAACACTAGGGTGTTTGTTGGTGTTGTTGCTGTTGCTGATTAACAAACACGAGGGCTTCACTGTTGCACGTACTGTCCTCGTCCATAAAATGAGATAAAACAAGGAAAGCTTAATTGGGGTTTGAAGCAACACATAAACCCCGAGGTCCTTCCAAGTCATGTCTCTGCCCTTCATTAGGGGTGTGCTTTGGAAAACTCATCCCACTGAGTATCAGTTTTATTATCTTCAACAATAAAGTACCGAAGTATGTACTTAGATAATACCTACGTATCAATTTCTCACAACAAACCATGTAGACAGATAAAACACCACCAATTTCCAGTGACTTTGCTGATTATAAGTTATCTGCTCTTTCTCCTCTTTAATTTTATAGGTTTTTACAGTTTCAATTTAATGAAACTTCCTTTATGCCAATATAGTAAATATTCAAATTTATCTGTTCCGCAACATATGAGGTACTTAAGGTTTCTTAAGAGATTGGTCAAATCAATCAATACATTGACGTTATTATGGATATCAATTATGTTTTATTGCTTGTTACGTTCTTGATACAAATGAATCAAACTAATCTACTAAAATTATCCACTGACACTTTCAATAATTCTGACATTGTCTTCCTTCCCCTGCTTCTGGAACTGAAGAGAATCACGTGATCCTCTTCTAAGATAGTTCTGGCAGAAAAAGCCTAACTTGGTGACAGATTGATTACACTATTAATATGGCAGAGGATGATTCTATATTTTGAATTTGGGAATTGAGAGTGTATATTTAATCTCATTGGTTATCAAGAAACGTGGTAGGTCTGAGATTCTTCCTCCTTGCTACTAGTTGGAACTGTAGCTCTTTCATGGAGGCTGGCAGAAGACACAAGACTTCTGGTTCAGAGACAAGGCCTTTATATCACACACGGCATGATAGTCAACAAGGCTTCATGTTTGCACAGATTCCTCTTGATTCCCAAGTGCCAAGGGGGTGATGGGAAGGTGGGCTCAGGCAATGCTGTGTTTACAGTGGGTTATATCACAAAGGAAGAAGCCCATGTTTAGGAAACTCTAACATTTTGAGAAGAGGTTGCTAACATGTCTGCCTACCTGTTGCAGACATTATCCATATTATCCTAGTCAGAAAACAAATCTGTCCTCTTCCTGGAAGGGAGATGCTATTACCTTCTTCCAGGAGGGCGGCTATCCAAAAAAGTGAAAATCCATGAAGAAGGAAAGCAAATAATTTAATTAATTATGAATAAGTTTGTAAAGTAGTTAAATATGCTTCCTTCAAAAGAACTTCCTTCACTAAGAGAATGAATGGGAGGCCATTCATTGCACAGTGTTTCTGAAATAACCTACGTGTGCAGAGCAACTCTGTTGTGATGCAAGAAAATTTTTTTCTTCGTGAAATTGGTGAGCAACACTTGCTAACTTCCTGATCACCCTTTCCACCCTCATCAAATCTGTGTTCAACCTGCACTCTTGGGTAAATGGTCAAAGCCAACTGCTTGGTTTGAAAATTCAAACTTGGTTTGAAAATTCCAAAATACGTATTTTTCCAAGTGGGGTTTAGTAGAGTTTTTAAGCAAATTATTACTATTGTTCCTCATTCTTTTTTATTTTTTTCTGAGGTTAGCTGTTACTTTACAGTATTCAAAAAATACATGAAAACTCCTTCTAATTAAGTGAGTGCATAATAGCTCTATCTTGGAGATGAGTTTTCCTTCTCCAATATCAATTACCAGTTCTTCTACAAAGATACTGTAGAGAATATTCTGTCTATATACTTAAAATACAATTCTCCCCTTTCACTCACTCAACTACACAAACACATAAAGGGTACCAGGACATTTTTTTCTGAAGTTTTATTTATTTATTTATTGAAAAACTTTATATCCAGTGAACAAAATATCAAATAAGGTGCAAGAAAAAAAAATCCTATTATTCATTAGTGAATTCTAGTCCTTTACTAAAATGAAAATAAGGACAAAACACCCACACTTTCTTCTATTACTTGGGTAATTAAGGAAAAGTCATTTGCAACAATATGTAATGAAAATAATCATGTATCTTAATATTCAGAGTTTAATTCTGCAAATCACCTTTTAAAATATCTTTTTTGTCTACTTGCTATATCTATCAATCCATCATCTATATCCATCAAATCTACCTATAGATCTATTTATATATCTATCATCTCTCTATATATTTATAACCTATCTATTGTTTATCTGTAATCTCTCATCTATTTATCTACCCATCATCTACCTATCATCTATCTATCTACCTATCTATCTATCTATCATCTATCATTTATCTATCCTTGATGTTTATCTCAAAGACATATAAAGCAGGAAAATGATTTTAAAGCCCTTCATTGACATATGAGAGCAGATAAATAACATTTACATTACATTTTCAATATTTAATGAGTGCCAGAGTTGATATTGTCTAGGTTATATGAAGACTGTGTTTTGTTTTTTTGTTGTTGTTGTTGTTTTGTTGTTGTTATTCACTTTCTCTAAGAATTTCTCTTATTTTAATTTACATTTTTCTTCTATCTTTGTTGAAATTTTATTGATATGAAAACATTCATATATATTCTGTGGGCATTTGAGACTTTGTTGCCCTATATCCACTCCTACTTATTGGATGATGTGAATTGAATTATCCCACTGCCATCTCTCTACCTCCCACTCTCAGCCCCTGGGGTTTCTGTTGAGCTGCGCATACCTGGAGACCCCTGGAGGATAGCACACTAAGACACGGCAATCAGTCCTCCTCACAAGCCCCCTGCTTAGAGCTACTGTTTCACATAATTTTTATGATCCATTCAGAACAGCTAGGATCAAGGATATTCAAGTATTTTTCTTTCGGCCTTTGGGGCTGCTCCACAGCCCTCTTATTACCTGTAGCTCTTGCTATAATCTAGACCTATCATAGCACCTAAGACTGCACCTGGCCATCACCAAAACCACCTGTGATTTGGGAATTTTTTTTTTAAGAAGCACAAATCTTCACTTTTTAAATAAATACTAGTGGATATCTGAAAGAAATTTAGGTTGTAAAGCACTTATCATATATGTTTATGCATGTATGAACTCAAGCTCAAACATTACCAATAAACTTAAAGGTACACTCAAATACCAAACACACAATAAAATAAATAAATATGGTATTAGAATAAACTGTGTGGTATATTTTGAAAAGAAATTTTTTGAATATTCTTAGAACAATTTCAACATTAACACTTTTATAGAATTTTCTTAAACACTGATTGCAAAGCAATTATTTCCAATCTTTGTAAAAGTGTTATCCTTTTTGATGTGTTTACTCTTCTCCTCAAAAATGTCATCACTTATATTGTTAACTGGTAGATATTTTAGGTTTACTATGAAGATTTTCATTTTGGTCCTCTAGCTATTTCAAAACAGGGTACATCAAAATGACTTACTAATTCTTAACACCTAAACATGTCTATTCATGAGTTAGACTTTGTGGCAAACCATTATGTCTTTTTTTTTTTTTAAGATTTTATTTATTTACTTGACAGAGAGAGACACAGCGAGAGAGGGAACACAAGCAGGGGGAGTGGGAGAGGGAGAAGCAGGCTTCCCGCTGAGGAGGGAGCCCGATGTGGGGCTCAATCCCAGGACCCCGGGATCATGACCTGAGCCGAAGGCAGATGCTTAATGACTGAGCCACCCAGGCATCCCTAAACCATTATGTCTTTTACCCCACGTCACTGTCACTGAGCAATACCCAGTGGAGACATTATTAGGTAGAGTCCATCATTTGTGCACACAGTCACTTAGTAAATGCTGCTCTGATAAATTCTATGTGCCAAGGACTGGCCCATGTACTTTGCAATCTCAATTCATTTTTTAAAAATTAAGTAGAGGGGTGTCTGGCTGGCTCAGTTGGCAGAGCATGCAACTCTTAATCTTAGGGTTGAGTTCAAGCCCCACACTGGGCAGAGAGTTGACTTAAAAAAATAAATAGGTATATATAATACAAAATATCTATTCATTACAATTATTGTGCATGTTCTCTAAGTAAGGCATCAATCAACTACTTCGGGCTCCTGGTAGGCTGTGATGATCTCCAATAGCAATCCTCCAAGAACTGGTTTAAATCCACCTGTGCGCAGCTGGCCCTTTAGCCAGCCAGCCACCTTCCTCACTATCAGCCACTTAATTTTTTTATTTATTATTTTTTAAAGATTTTATTTATTTATTTCACAGAGAGAGAGAGCAAGAGAGCACGCACAAGCAGGGGAAGCTGCAGGCAGAGGGAGAGGGAGAAGCCTGATATGGGGCTCGATCCCAGGACAGACGCTTAACCGACTGAGCCACCCAGGAGCTTCTCTATCAGCCACTTTAATTAGAACTGGTATCATCAGCCCCTATGATTGCCTTCTCACCTGTGAAGCATCCAATTGCTGTATTCAATGATAACCCAAACATATCTTTCTCAATTCAATATTCTAAAGCTCAACAGACAAAACCACAGCTTTTTTTTTTTTTTAAAGATTTTATTTATTTATCTGAGAGAGAGAATGGGAGACAGAGAGCATGAGAGGGGGAGGGTCAGAGGGAGAAGCAGACTCCCTGCTGAGCAGGGAGCCCGATACGGGACTCGATCCCGGGACTCCAGGATCATGACCTGAGCCAAAGGCAGTCGCTTAACCAACTGAGCCACCCAGGCGCCCAAAACAGCTTTTAATCCCCTAATTTAAGAACACTGATGTTACAACAATATTTGCTATTCTTATTATTCTTCAAATCATTAATAATAGAGATAGAACACTAGTTACTCTACCAAGTGCTTGGGTGAAGCTTAGATTTAACACCCATGAAATTCCAGATATTTATGGAATAAAGTAGTCGAGCTAAGGTAAGTTATGCTAAGACACAATATCTATCTTCATCACTATATTATTGAATATGGTTAAAGTATATTGGGAGTAATATAAAAATCATTTATTTAGATTAACACTTCCTGAATATGTGCATAATTTTATTTTCCTACTTACTCAGAATTATGACAAAATCCCTGTGTGTACACTAAAATGGACTTTGATTTTAATCCATATTTTACTTTCTTCATGTGCAAATCTCAACTAACTTTAAGATGCTTATGAAGTAAAAGTCACAGTAGGCAAGCAGGAAGACAATAAATGTCTGATGTCTTTCCCTTGTACAGGGAGGGTAAAAGTGAGGAGAGATTGGGCATCAAAACCATTGTCTCTAAGAATCACATGCGAAAAAACAAGATGATACAGATGGACGACCATCGGCATTGGGGCTGAAATAAAGGGAATGTGTCTCTTTTGTCAGAAATATGAAAACACTTCCACAGCATGTGATGACAGGACCAGATACCTTTCAGCATCAACTACTTTCTCATGAATTCTCACTCTGGGGAAGCACCCATGAAGAATGTGTGTGGGACGCTGTGGAGCTAATGGTTGTCCTCCGCAAGTCATCTTACTACGATTGGTCAAAGGGGTGCTGGGAGTGTGTAGGGCAAGCACCTCAGTCAAGATTTCTGTGTCTCTTTGATAGGCCAACATCACTCACTGTGTGTGGGTTTTGTTTGCATGTTTACCACTTTCCTACATTCTAGCAAGGCAAGATACGTTGGGCTCATCTTGTGTATTTTCCGCCACAGAATCGGCCATTTCTCCAGAAATCCCTGGTCCCTCTTACTAGAGAAGAGTGTTAGAAACCAAGATATGAGTACGAGTGCTACAGTGCTTGCTATATGCTATTTCATTGCTTTTGGGACCTCTCAGCCCACAGAGCAAACTGCGTGTGCTCTGTGTAAGCACACAGCTATGAATGTTTTTACGTGGAATCATCTGTAGCTATATTAAGTTAAACATGAAATTCTGATGATTCCAACTGTAATCCATGACCACAAGGGTCGTTCGCATTGCCCCCCTTGCTTATCATAAACTCCCATTCCAAAGGTGATAAATTTGGCTCTCTATATCCACAAACCATGTACTTCATTGTTCATTTCCAGCATACATATAAACATGTACTATGCTTCCAGTGTCCATATAGCCATCATAGTGGCTATAGAGTCATTAACCTGTAACCCCATGGGATGCAACCTTATCAAGAAGAGCATAGTCATGATGCCCAGAATTCCTAAATTTCTTTGTATTCTTTCATGTACATTAAGGTTAGTTTTCCCCCTAAACGTTCTGTGTTCTATAGGTTCTGACAAATGCTTAATGTTTTAGATCATAATTATACTATCACACAGACAATTTCACCATCATAAAAAATTTCCCTGTGCCTCATCTAATCTTGCTTGCTTCATCAAACCACTGGTAAACACTGATGCTTTCCATCTCTATGGCTGTGTGTTCTTTGAAATGTTCTATAATCCCATAGTATATATAATCATATAGTTTATATAATCATATAGTAAACATTTTCTAACCAATTTCTTTCACTTAGATGCATTTAAGATTTATCAATGCCTTTTTGTGGATTGTCAATTCATTTATTTTTATTGCAGTATAATATCCCATTGTATATGGGGCACCTGGGTGGCTCAGTCGTTAAGCGTCTGACTTCAGCTCAGGTCATGATCTCAGGGTCCTAGGATTGAGCCCCTCATCGGACTCCCTGCTCTGTGGGAAGCCTGCTTCTCCCTCTCCCACTCCCCCTGTTTGTGTTCCAGCTCTGGCTATCTCTCTCTCTGTCAAATAAATAAATAAAATCTCTAAAAAAGAATCCCATTGTATAAATATATGACATCTATTTATCCATTAACCTATTGAAGGACATCTCACTTGCTTCCAGTTTTGGACAAATATGAATAAAGCTAATATACACATCATTGTGTAGGTTTTTTATGGACAAGGTTTTAAATCAGTAATAATTTAATAAATTATTAAATACTTAAGGTCATAGTAATTTAAGGTAATAAATACTTAAGGTCATAGTTTCTGGATTGTATGATAACACATTTTAGGTTTTTTGTTTTGTTTTATTTTTAGATTATTTATTTTAGAGAGAGTGAGAGAGAGCACATGCACAAGTGGGGGGAGGGGCAGAGGGAGAGAACCCTCAAGCAGACTCCCTGCTGAGCACGGAGCCCCATGGGGGCTCACACCCATAACCCATGAGATCATGACTTGAGTCGAAACCAAGAGTCAGTTTTAGTTTTGAAAGAAACTGCCAAACTGACTTCCAAATTGGTTTTACCAATTTGCATTCCCACCAGCAAGGAATGAGAATTCTTGTTGCTCCACATCCTCCCTAACATCAAAAAGACAAAATAGCCATTCTAGTAGCTACATAATTATATATAATCATTGTTTTAATTAGCAATTCTGTAATAGCAAATGATGTGAAGCATCTTTTCAGATATATCTATATGTACATCTTTTTTGTTGAGTGGTCTGTTTAAATCTTTTGCCCATTTTTTAAACTGGGTTCTTTCTTGTTATTGAGATAAGGGCTTATGAAATTTTGGATACCATTCTTTTATAAGATATGTATTTTTAAAATATATTCTCATCAGTGGCTTGTCTTTTTATTCTCATCAATGTTTTTGCAGAGCAGATGTTTTTAATTTTAATGAAGTACAAATTATAAATATTTCATTTGTGGATTTTGTTTTTGGTATTTTTTTAATATCTCATCACCATAACCAAGGTCATGTAGATTTTCTCCTAAGCTTTCTTCAAATTTTTTAGCATTGCATTTGACATTGAGATCTATGATCCATTCGGGGTTAATATTTTTGCAGGGTGAAAGATCAGTGTCTAGGTTAACTTTTTGCTCGTCTATGTCCAATTGTTCTAGTGCGGTTTGTAGAGAACACCATCTTTTCTCCTTTGACTTGTCTTTTCTCCTTTGTGAAAGATCATTAGGCTATATTTGTATGATTCATTTCTTTCTCTGTTCTATTTTTTGTTATTCTT
Source organism: Leptonychotes weddellii (assembly GCF_054177405.1). Taxonomy (NCBI): domain Eukaryota; kingdom Metazoa; phylum Chordata; class Mammalia; order Carnivora; family Phocidae; genus Leptonychotes; species Leptonychotes weddellii. The sequence continues at coordinate 1,517,153 of NC_138370.1, forward strand.
CATGTCAATTCTTTTACCAATGCCCCGCTGTCTTGATCATGGTAGCTTTATACTAAATCTTAAAGTGGGCCAGTTCCAGCCTTCCAATTTTCTTCTTCTTCTTCAGCATTGTAGAGGCTATTCTGGATCTTTCTCTTGCCATATAAACCTGAGAATCAGTTTGTTGATATCCACAACATGGCGTATGGGGATTTTTATCAGGATTGCTTTGAGTCTGAAGATCAAGTTGGAAAGAAATGTTATCTTAATGATAATGATTCTTCTAAGACATGAACACAAAATATTTCTCCATTTATTTACATCTTCTTGATTTCTTTCATCAGAGTTTTCTAGCTTTTTGCATATATATTACTGAGCCTATTTGGTTAAACACATACCTAATTATTTATTGTGCTACTGTAAATGGTATTGTGTTTTAATTTCAATTGGTTTTAAATCAATTGACTCTTGTATGTTAACTTGGTATCCTATCCTGCTCCCTCACTTTAATTTCTTACTATTTCCAGGATTTTGCTGTTGTCAACATTTCTTTGGGATTTTCTACATACACAGTATCATGTCGCCTACAAAGAAAGTTTTATTTTTTTCCTTCACAATCTATATCTTTCACTTGACTTTCTTGTCTCATTGTACTAGCTACTTCTTCTTGTACAATGCTGAACAAGAGAAGCTAGAGAGAGTAACCTTGCTCTGTTCTCGGTCTTAGGCAGAAAATATCCAGTCTCTCACCATTAAATATATGTTAGCTGTAAGGTTATTTTTTAAGACTATTTTTATAGAGAAGTTTCAGGTTCACAACAAATCTAGGGGAAGGTACAGAGATTTCCCATATCTTCCATCCCCTCCTCCCCACACACAGCCTCCCCCACTATCAACATCCCTGCCAGATGGTGCATTTGCTACAAGTGATGAACCTGCATGGATTCAAACATCATGTCCATAGGTCATTCTTGATGTTGTAAATTCTATGGCATTGGGCAAATGTGTAATGCTATGTATCCATCATTATGGTATCATATACAATATTTTTGGTTGTCAAAATCCTTAGTGTTCCACCTATTCATCACTTCCTTCCCCACAGCCCCTGGTAACCACTGATTTTTTACTGTCTCCATGGTTTTGCCTTTTCCAGAATGTCATATAGTTAGAAATCATTCAGCATGCAGCCTTTTCAAATTGGCTGCTTTCACTTAGCAATATTCATTTGAAGTTTCTCTGTGTCTTTTCATGGCTTGATAGTTCATTTCGTTTTAGTGCTGAGTAATATTCCATTGTCTGGATAGACCGCAGTTTATCAACCATTCACCCACTCAAAGATATCTTGATTGTTTCCAAATGTTGGTAATTATGAATAAAGCTGCCACAAAAATGCACATGCAGGTTTTCTTTGGCCATAAATTTTCAACTCTTTTGGGTAAAATCCAAAGGATATGATTGCTGGATTGTATATTAAGGGTATGTTCAATTTTGTAGAAAATTGACAAACTGCCCTCCAAAGTGGCTGCACCATTTTGCATTCCTACCAGCAATGAGAGTTCCTGATGCTCCACATCCTCACCAGCATTTGATGTTGTTAGTGTTCTGGATTTTGGCCATTCTAATACGTGTGTAATGATATACCATTGTCATTTTAATTTGCATTTCTCTGATGACATATAATGTGAAGCACCTTTTCAGATGCTTATTTGCCAGATGTGTATTTTCTTTGGTGAGGTGTCTTTTAAGGTCTTTGGCCAGGGGTTTTTTGTTTTCTTATTGTTGAGTTTTAAAAGTTCTTTTATATTTTGGAAAATACTCCTTCATCAGATGTGTCTTTTGCAAATGTTTTCTCCATTTGTGGCTTGTCTTCTCATTCTCTTGACAATTTCTTTTTTCATAGAGCAGTTTTTAAATTTTAATGAAGTCCAGCTCATCAATTATTTCTTTCAAGGACTGTGTGCTTGCCTTTGTATCTAAAAAGTCTTCATTATACCAGAGGTCATCTAGGTTTTCTCTTGTGCTATTTCCTAAGAGTTTTATGCTTTTGTTTTTACAGTTATGTCTATGATCCATTTTGAGTACATTTTTGTGAAGGATGTCAGTCTGTGTTTAGATTTATTTTATTTTATTTTTGCATGTGCATGTGTTCCAGCACCAATTATTGGAAAGATTACCTTTGCTCCTTGGTCAAAGATGAACTGACAATATTTATGTGAGTCCATTTCTGGGCTCTCAATTCTGTTCCATTGATCTATTTGGTTATTTTTCTTTTGCCAATACCACACTGTCTTGTTTACTGTAGTTTTATAGTAAGCTTTGAAGTCAAGTAGTATCAGTCCTCCAACTTTGTTCCTTTTTCATATCATGTTGACTATTCTAGGTCTTTTGCTTCTCTATATAAACTTTAGAATCAGTGTACCAATATCTACAAAATAACTTGCTGTGATTTTGATTCTTAATGAATTTGTAGATAAAATTGGGGGAGAACTGACATCTTGACAATGTTGAGTCTTCCTATCCATGAAAATAGCATACCTTTCCATTTATTTAGTTCTCCTTTTGTTTCCTTCATCAGAATTTTATAGTTTCCTCATATAAATCTTATATATATTGTGTTAGATTTGTACCTAAATATCTCAATTTGGGGGGGTGGTAATATAAATGGCATTATGTTTAATTCCCCTTGTTCATTGTTGGTATATAAGAAAACAATTGACTTCTGTGTATTAACTTTGTGCCTTGCAACTTTGTTATAATCACTTATTAGTTCTAAGAGGATATAGGTGTTCTTGTAGATATTTTCTATCAAATTGAGAATATTTCCTATCTATTCCTAATTTGCTGAGAGCTTTAATAGCTCTACCTTTTAAGAGTACCTTACAGTCAGTTTCTGATTTTTATGTATATATCTCATTTTAAAAATCATTTTAGTAACAATAGTAACAATATTATAACAAAATCTAAACATTTATTGAGTATTCAAGTTAGCCCAAATGTTGTTCTATTTTGCAAAGATAACCTGTTAATTTCCAAAACAACCCTATGAGACAAAAGAGATGATAAAGGTATCAGATGAAAATATTTTTGAAGATTAAATGAGAAAATGAATGATATTCACAGAAGTGCCTAGGACATATCTAATACCCAGTAAAGATTAGCTCTGATTCATAATGAATGGGATGGTTGTGTGGCTAGGTTTGCTTTAGGTGACTGAAATGCTAACAATCAGATTTAGAGTTTTGGCATAATTGTAAGAATGGAGGTTAACGTGTTCTTTCAAATATAAGTACAAAGACAGCAACATTCAGTAAGTTACACACTTCTGCCACTTTCACCTTGACCATTAATAAAGGGTGGGGCCTCAAGTGTAGTGACAGCACTTCTTGTGTGCAAATAGCCTCAAATCTTATCTGCTGTACCAGCATCAATGACACTGGACATACGGTGGTTTTACTCTAACAGTTCTGAGTTCTCCACTGCTTAACCGTGAGTATGTGTTACGGTTCTGTGTCTTAGTCCAAAGAGAGGCTTTTCCAAATGCTGAACCCCCCAGGAATCACCAGAAGAGTCCATTTATGAGGTTGAGAAGACAGAAGCTGAAAGGCCCCACAGACACAGACAGCATTTGCATATCAGGTAGAAAGACAGCGTTTCCATAGAAATGAATTGCCTGGAGTTTTCTAAACTATTTACAGAATGTGTGGCAGGGACTGAAAATGAGGACCCTGAACCTGAGAACAGAGAGGTTTGCATAGGCCAGATGAAATGAGCAAGGGCAGGGTGACGCACACCATGGAAATTCCCAGTGGGATCATGATAGCGAGTGCCCTCCTTCAGTGATGCTGAAGCAGCCTTCATCCTTCAGTGATGCCGATGAAGACAGACGCCAGTCACATGAAGAAGGACATCTGGAGACAGCCACATTGGTCCAACTTATAGGTGTTAGATGGATGATGCTGTTTTGTTGTTTTGCATACGTACAAGGAAAATAAACTATACATAGTCTTAATTACAAAAGATGTAAGTCGTCTTTTTCAATAGCCTCTTTTCCCTGAATGATGTCCATATCACCACACTCTGGGTGCCCGATGCCCATGCAAGCTGGAAAGCTCTGCTAAATTCCACTTCGACTGCAGTCAAAATCCTAGAAGGCAAAACTAGGTTAAAAAGAAAGGGAAAATGACACTTCCTTTATTCTCCTCATTGTGCATCTGAACAGTATCTTTGTAGAATTCTAACACTCAAAACTTGCGGTTCCCTGCAAGTTACATGATACCAAGCAGAGCAAGTCTTCCTCACAAGACACACAATCCCCATGGGGCTCCTCAACATGGCCACTGACCAGCCCCTTCAACGTCATTTAATTTCCAAGACGTTGATAGGAGAGTATCTCGGAAGTTGACCCACAAAATGAGTTCACGTTAGAAAAGACGATGTGTAGCCACTGTCAAATCAATAGGGGAAGAGTCTGTTTCTAGAGTTCGAGATGAAAGGAAAATATCCATTGCTCTGGCTGGCTGTCAGCATAGATGGCCATGTGTGTGGATCCTTAGAGGTGATGCACTCAATTCAGAATAAAACAGTGGGAGGCCTAGACTCGATTCTGTTACGTCAGGAAGATAGGCAGCTTTTCTCCTCTCTCCTAAAGACATCTGCTTGTTCCCATGGTTAGTTCTTTACGGCCGGTGGCAAACAATGTTAAGCCTTAGGCTACCTGGCTAGAACTCATTTCTGTGATTTTATTAAAGGGATAAAATAGGAAAGAGTTGAGAAGAGGAACAAAGTTGAGGAAAATGGAGGTATTTAGATTTGAGTGTAGCAGAGAAGAAAGCTTAGAAGTCGCTTCAACTCTCATACAATCTATTATACAACACAAGCTCACCAATGGTTTGCTGTCCCTCATGGAACTGCAGAACAGGAAAGCATGAGATTCGAGTTAAGGATAAGGAAAAACATTTTCAAGTATGGAAAGGGGTTATCAAGGGAGCTCATAAATGACACCTCGAAAGGTATCTGTAGGGAAGTAGTATTTTATCCGTCCAGCATTTCTGTACGTGATGCAGAGTTGTGTCCCAGGCGCGAGCAAACACAGCACGGCTTACTTGACAATGTCGGGCAAAAAATGAAGGAGTGAATAGTTTGACAAGCTATCACATTTGAATGATTTGCCATTGATTGTCACAACAAAATCAGTATGGATGTGCTGTTCCCCATGGTCTGTGTGAAGCCTCAGTTTCCTGCAGCTGTATTTCTTCTGATTTGATTAAAGACCCTATATGTACAGTTTTTGACAAATACAATTTTTTTCATTCTATGTGTTTGCAGTTGGATACATTATTTAAATTATGCTGCATTAGCATTTTATCCTGAATTATAAGCAGTGCCATGAATCTACCACTCTTCTTAAACTAAAGCCATCTTGGTCTGTTCTTTAGTTTGCTCATCAGCTAATAAAAAGCAAAGACATGTAGCAAATGTCTTTATAAAGTCATTGTAGCTAGAACCAGGCACATAATTTATATGTGTTTTTCTCTAACTTTCATTAGCAGAAAATCCTGTGCAAGCCTAAATGGCTAGCGTTCAATTCACTCGTACTCCCATTTTTACACAGTCCAGTGTCTGCAACAGGACTAGTGAAGGATTTAGTGCTGAACCCAGACAGCAGAGACATCAGGAGCAGGAGGCTCCCTGTGCATCTCATAACCTTGGGTAAAGAGGTGTTGCTGTCAGCTTATTCATTTCTATTTATAGAATAATTTCACATAAAATCAAATATGAATATTTGTATGTGTCATATTGCATAGCATTTAATAATACAAGCATTATCAAATTATTACTAAGTAATTTTTGGCTGTAATTGAGCAAGATTCATGAGATGAAATCATGAAGCAACTTTATTTTTGCTTCTTACTACCTCTTTTAAATGGTTCTGGAAATCCTCTTCCATAATTCTTCTGATCATTTTTATGTAACCAGTAAATACCTGGTCAGGGCTTTAATCTGTCTGGGCAGCATGATAATGGAAATATTAAAGTATTCAGCTTTCGTCACTCTCCCAGCGAGACCTGATGTTAGCGAGCACAGTGGAAAGTGCCCTGGTGGGTTTCCTCCGGGACCAGCTCCTCCTTCCTCACCCTTGCTCACTCAGGTACCCAGTGGCTCCAGCCCATCCTGCCCTCAGGGACTGGAGTAAACTAGAGGATGCATCAGTGCTGATGATCACTGACCCCTGACTCTGTTCCCCCTCCCATTACTGGGCATCTTTCACTCTGTAGATTTGTTGCAGGGCCCACACTGTCCTGTCTGTCTCTTCTTCCTGGCCCACCAAACTCTGGGGGCATCAGGATGCTCTGCAAGGAGCCTAGCACCATTGGGGCTTCGTCAGAGCCCATAGCCAGCACCACTCATCGGCTTGGGTGTCTGGGGCCTGACTGGCTCCCGTGTGTGGTTTTCAGCTCCAGACATTGCGTGTTCAACTCTGAGACATGTTTAGGATGCTCCTTCTCCTTGAGTGGGGAGATGAAACTGTCATTTTGCATCAGTGATAATCTCACAGTTTCCAGCTCTCTGACACTGCTGAGCCTTCAATATGGGGGAGGGAGGAGGTCGAAAAGCAATTCACATCTTTACAAATAGTGCACGGTGATCTCATGACATAGAAGCTAAAACACTTCAATTCTAACATCCTATTATACGTAGTATAAGCTGGTGATTTTTAAGCATAGAAGGACAAAATAACTCATTTTCCTGAATTATGATAAACATTTCTTAACTGTAGGTAGTTTAGTTGGGGGATAAAAAAGACAAGCATAATGCTCCAATGAGCTGTTTCTGAGAGATGTTTAATAAACAGAAGAAATAAAATTAGTATATACCACACTACATTGTTTTGATGGAGTAGAACTCATAATCACTATTTTTTTTTATAAAATATCAATTGTCAAGTATTTTATCTCCTAATACTGAAGAAAACTGGAGAGATACAAAAATCTATCTGTATGTCTAGATACAAATATGTCTATATATACCTCCTAGATCTACAAATATATATATATCTATCTGTATATATGTATATATCGATCCACATACCTCTATTTCTGTCTATATATATTTATATGTACATATATCAGGTATCTATTTATATGTACAGTTATCAGATATCTATGAGTAGAAAGAGAGGTTAGTGAGCTATAGGTTGAGAGCCACAAACAAATCAAAATATCGGTTGAGAAGGGAGGTAGGTATACAGTGGTGACTACTGGGTGTGGACACGTTGACATGAGACACCTTTATAAAATCTTGCTATCGTGCTGTTGACACCTGATCATGTATGCAGCCCCTTGAACTCTCAGCTGCCATCCAGATGTAGGTGACAGAAAGAAGGCAATTCTCCACCTACATTTAAAAACAGAACTACTGCCATCCGTGGACAAAAATGTATAATTGCATTTCCAGTAGGTCACATTGATATCAACAATATATTTGAAGAGCATTCTTATTAATCAGTACAAGTTACAAATATGCCAATAGGAAAAGAGGCAAAAGAAACCAACAGGAAACACCATAAAAAGAAGCCCAAGTGGCAAATAAATACAGTAAACACTTTAAGCAAAGTTAAGGAAAGAGCCTATCCAGGTGGCAAAAAATGGTGCCCGAAAGGGTCAAGTTTTGAACAAGACTGAAAGCAACCAGCAAAAATGCTATATGTTGCAGTGGGAGAATAAATAAGTATAATTGCATTTGTGAGATTGATTTTGGTCCCTTAACATTGAACATGTACATGTTCTGTGACCCAGGTATTCTATTTTTTTGTGTGCCAACAAGTATTAAATGTGTAAAAAAATATGTATTTTTCAGGCATAAACACACATATGTAATTACTACATAAAAACATGCATGAGGTTGATAAGTACCAAATCCAGAAAACTATTATCTTTGAGAAAAGTTGGTGTGCAATGGATAAAAGAATCACAAAGAATTGCAGTAGTATTCTAGATTTAATGTCCTTTCTAAATGAAAAGGATGCAGAAGAAGCAAGTTGAGGAAGCCTTGGCAAAGTAAGAGACAAAGAAGAACAAAGGCCTTACATCATATCTTATTAGAATATATTCTAAGTTAAGTTATTATAAATTACAATTGATAAAGACAGGTGGTGATACATA
>NC_138370.1:1525793-1546568 GCF_054177405.1 Leptonychotes weddellii
ATACACCAAAGTTTTCCAAGCACTCAAACATACATTATCATGTTTGCTTTTCATGACAGTTTTTTGTAAAAGAGAAAAATTATTATAAACCCTATTTCACAACGAAGTTAAGTCACAGGTAAGTTATAATACAGGTGTACCCAGCTATTGTAGTTGCCATTAAGACTTTTTATTTATGTCTATTTCAATTTTATTCATGCAACAACTTGTTGAATATAAAAATTTCACATTTTCCCAAAGCCTGCTATAACCTTTAAAAATTTAATCAGCTTACCTGAATTATTCTCCTCATATAAAATTCATGTGTGCGTGTGTGCATGCGCGTCCAATTTTGAAGGAACTATGTAAAGTGTACTCAGTTTGATTATCATATATATTTATTTTCACTCTCAGCTTCAAAGCAAAGTCTAATTGAAAATACTATTGCTTACATTATTCTCTACTGTCATTTCTCTGGGGACCACACACCATTTCCCCTTGGATTCTATTTATATACCTGACATGTAGTAATGCATTCACGTAGTCAAGCATCTGATTGGCAATTTCATTTTTATCCTGACGTTGCTGGTATTAGAGATTAACAGTCTCCTTTGGCACATGGATGGTCTAGGATGAAGCACACGCTGAAGCGTGGAACGTTTTCAGCACGGAGTGGCTTCCACCAGTAAGTCCACACAGTATCCTTCATTTGTTTTGACTATTTAGCTGGCAGTTGGCTGATATCTTGTTCTTGCTGCCTTGATTACTGCTCCAGACCTACAGCTCGTGGTCAGCACAGCTCGGTACTCACTGTAGGACTTCAGGCTACTTTCAAATAATTGCAGATGCCTTTCAAACAGTATGTTTCCAGAAAGTTTCCTTTTAATCCCACACATTTCCACCTTCAATTATTAATACTTCGCTTATAACCGAGTCCAAATGATGCTGGAAGCTTGATCTTACATTTGGTAAATTATTGATAAAGAACTCTTAGAAATTTAACTAGGATAGCCAAAGTTTCCCAAAATATTAGAAAACATATATTGTATATTTTTCATTCTACCATACATATAAAAAAGAATTAATGTCAATCCTTCTCCAACCATTCAAAAAATATGGAAGATGAAAGAACACCTCCAAACTCATTTTAGGAGGCCACACTACCATGATACCAAAGCCAGACAAAGACACTATAAGAAAAGAGCACTTCGCGCCAATATCCTTGATGAACATAGATGAAAAAATCCGCAACAAAATATTAGCAATCCAAATTCAATAGCAAAATCAAAGGGATCATACACCGTGACCAAGTGGATTTTACCCCTGGGTTGCAAGGATGTTTCAATATAATGAAAATCAATTAATGTGATACATTAATAGAATGGAAGATAAAAGCCATAGGACCATCTCAATAGATGCAGAAAAAGCATTTGATAAAATTCAACACCCTTTCATGATAAAAACTCTCAAAAAAAGTAGGAATAGAAGGTAATTACCTCAACATAACAAAGGCCCTACATGAAAAGCTTCCAGCTAATATCATATTTCACAATGAAAAACTGAAAGCTTTCTACTAAGATCAGAGAAAAGACAAAGATGCCCACTCTTGCTCTTTCTATTAAATGTAGTACTGGAAGTTCTAGCCAGAGTAATTAGGGAAGTAAGAAAAATAAAAAGCATTCAAATAAGAAAGGGAGAAGTCACTGTTTGCAGATGACATGACATTGTATCTGGAAAACCCAAAAGACTACCAAAAAACTGTTAGGACTAATAAACTAATTCAGCAAAGTTATAGGATACAAAATCAATGGGCAAAAATCAGTTCCATTTCTATGACCTAATAGCAGAATGTCTGAAAAGAAAATAACAAAAACAATCCATTTAAAATAGCACCAAAAAGAATAAAATACTTAGGCATAAACTTGACTAAGAAACTGAAAGTTTTGTACACTGAAAACTACAAAACATCGATGAAAAAAAATCGAAGACACAGACTAATGGAAAGCTATCCTTTTTTTTTATTCCTGGGTTGGAAGACTTAGTATTATCAAGATATCCATAACTTAAGTGATCAACAGATCCAGTGCGATCCCTATCAAAATCCTGATAGCATTTCTTACTGAGATAGAAAAAAAGAAAAAGAGAGACAGAAGATTCATATGGAATCCCCACAGGCCTTTAATAGTCAAAACAATCTTGAGAAAGAAAAATGAAGCTGGAGGCATCACACCTGCTGATTTCAGAAGGTATTACAGAGCTGCAGTAATTAAAACTGTGTCACTGATGTAAAGACAGACACACAGACCAATAGGACAGAATAGAGAGCTCAGAAATACACCCCTGCATATGTGCTCAATGACAAAGTCCCAAGAACACACTCTGGGGAAAGGACAGTCTTTCAATAAATGGTGTTGGAAAAATTGGACATCCACGTGTAAAAGAATGAATGTGGAACCTTAACTTACACCATACGCAAAAATCAACACAGAATGGCTTAAACATTAAAACAGAAGACCTGAAACTGTAAAACTTCTAGAATAGAAGTTCTTGTGACATCAATCTTGGCAAAGATTTCATGGGTAGGAAACCAGCCCAGGCAACACCAGCAAAATTAAATGGGAAGTCAACAAGCTAAAATGTTTCAGAACAGCATGGCGAAAGAAAAGTCCACATTATGGAATGGAATGGAAAAAAAACATTGCACAGCATGTATCTAATAAGTGGCTAATTTCCAAAATATATAAGGCACTTTTGGAAGTCTCTAGCAAAAAACTTATAACCCTATTAAACAATGGACTAAAGACTTGAATGAATTATTTTTCCAAATAATACACACAGATGGCTAACAAGATACATGAAAAGGTGCTCAATGTCAGTAATTATCAGGGAAATGTATATCAAAACCACACTGAGACAGCATCTCTCACCTGTTAGGACAGCTATTATTTAAAAAAAAAAATTAATGCAACAAATGTTGGCAAAGATGTGGAATACAGATGACCCTGAACAATGCGGGGATGTGGGGCACCACCCTCCCAGCCCATCCGGTCAAAAGTCTGCATGTAACATTTGATCCCCCCAAAACTTAATTACTAATAGCCTACTGCTCACTAGAAGCCTTATCAATAACATAATCAATTAACACATATTTTATACATTATATGGATTATGTATTGTATTCTTACAGTAAAGCTAGAGAAAATACAATGTTAAGAAAATCATTAAGAAAGAAAATACATTTACAGTACTATACTGTATTTATCAAAAAGAATCCAAGTAGAAGTGGACCTATGAAGTTTGAACCCATGTTGTTGAGTGAATTCTAACTGGAAATCCTGTCTACTGTTAATGAGAATGCAAAACGGTGCAGCCATTATGGCAGTCACTTTGGAACTCCCCCCAAAAATTAAAAATAGAACTACCATATGATCCAGCAGTCCCACTTCTGGGTACTTATTCAGAAGAAATTACAATCAAAATCTTGAAGAGATCTCCCATGTTCATTGCGACAATATTGTATTTATAATAGCCAAGGTATGGGAACAACTTAAATGTTTATTGACCAATAAATGGATAAGAAAATGTGATAGACACATGCAACAGGATATTATTCAGCCTTTAGCCTTAAAACAGAAGGAAATCCTGCAATATGCAAGAACATGGATGAAGCTGGAGGACATGATGCTCAGTGAAATATACCAGTCTCAGAAGGACAAATACTCCATGATCCCATTTGTATGAAGGATCTAAAATAGTCAAACCCAATTGAAGCTGAGAAGAGAATTGTGGTTGCCGGAGCCAGGGAAGGAGAAATGGGGAGTTGCTAATCAAGGGTACACATTTTTAGTGATGCAAGATGAATTAGCCCAGAGGTCTCTGGACAACAGTGTGTCTATAGATAACAATACCAAACTGTCCATTTATATAATCTATTAAGAGAGCAGATCTCATGCTAAGTATTCTTACCACAATAACATTTTTTTGAATATAAGAAATTATAACATTTTATTTGCATTCTTTATTGCTTTCCAGAAGAATACTTGTATTGTCTATCAAAATAATGAGGCAAGGAGAAGACTTTTAAATGCCACTCTTTAGAGATATTTTTCCCCTTTTTTTTGGCTATCACTAGAAATTGATGGCAGGATGTCAAAAGCTCGACCAAGCCTCAAGGATATTTTTTAATTCACCAGAGCAATAAAGCATTTATGGCTCCTGTGTTAAAGAGTGCCAGTTTGAACAATGGAAATTTAGAGACGGCTGGATTTGACACTTGGCATCTGTGTCATGGTAGAAATTTTACAAGAGGAATGAGAGATTGAAAGTCTAAGCCATAAATACACAGCAAGTCTCCAAAAAAGGAAAACAAAAAAAACAACAGGAAAAGAAAAAGAGAAAACGATAGAAGAATTGTTCAAATTCATTTCCCCAGCGACTAAAAAAAAGAAGTCCCAAAGCTACATGAAAAACAAGTATAGATAAAAGTAGAGCTGCTCACAGGAATGGCATCATTTTATTTCAAAGGTTAATGCCAAGGTCCCAAGGAGAAAATTCCATTTTAGAACGCACATAAAGCGTCACTCACCTATTGGCATTATTTTACTATGTTCTGTGAGAGAACTCTATTCAGAGACCTTGGTCTCTTGTTTATTAGCAACTGGTTCTGAGTCCTCTGTTCTCCAAAGTCAGCTCCAAGGTCATGCTTTTCCGTTTCCCGCCACCCCTCTTTGTAGGAGAATCTTCCTTGCTCGTCTGAGCATGTCCTCCCCAGGATGCTGATATCTGGATCCGCTTTATTGCATGCATGCTAGCATGTCTCTTTTTCCTTATTCTTGAAGAAGTATTCCTCCTAAGCACTCCATCTACCTCCATAAAAGTCCTTAGTCCAGCATCACTCCTGTGGTCAGCAGTTACCCAAGTCCCCAATGGCTAGAACCTCTTCAACGACCTTTCCAGAACCAGCTGTAGTATAAAATGAGTAAATATAGAAGCACGTGAATCATCTTCATGACTAATTGTGGCTTCATTACTTCTGTTAGAAGGATGGCCATGCTCATACTCAAGAGCAAAAGTATGCAAATTTATCACCACTGAGAGCCACTCTGGGTCCGGACAAGCTTCCCCTAAAAGGAAAGCACCACTCTATAATTTACAGCTTGGGGCCGCAGATGAGGACACTGGCTTTCTGTGGACAAGTCAGTTCCCAATGGAGGGAGGATGAAGCTAAGCTGTACTTGCCCAGTGATTCCTACCAAAAGTAATCATCACTTATCTCCACGTCCAGACGACAGAGGCCACTGTGTGCTTTAAGGACACACACGCACACACACACACCCCGTTCTATGTTGGTTTGCAAATGGCTAACCCCAAATTACACCCAGCACCCACACTGCTTCTACATTCGTGCTATGCTTGCTGTTAAGTGTGAGTGGAAAGGAGGAGAAAGCTTACTTCTGAACTAATTTCAGAACCACGGACGTAGAGAAAGCGAACATCACTTCACTGTTCTCTCTTGACCTGCATTTCAAATCCAAACGTCTGTTTACGAAGGTTATTGGTCTGTCATTCTCTTTTCTTGAAATGCCTCTTTTCACATTTCAATACAGATTAGGCAAAGGTCTCTAAACGTGGTTAGACGTGCTCCCTTCTATTCTACTTTCCTGGAAGAATTTGTGGAGAGTTGGTATTGTTATTCCATTCTTAAATGATAGAGATAAGTCAATACTGTGTTTGCCCTCCTGCAGTTTTTGTGGGAAGCTGTTTAGCTGCAAAATCTCTGTCATCAACAGACGAAGAGTGATTCAGGTCACCTGTTGTTTCTCTTGCTCAATTTGGGTAATGTTTCAAGATTATTTTTCTACTGTACCTATTTTATCTAAATTAAACATTGTTATTATATCTTTTCAAGATCTGTAGGATTATCAATGCTACAGTATCTTTATTGGTAACTTGTGTCTTCTCTCTTTTATTCTGATTTAAAGTTTATCATTTTTATCCATCTTTTCAGAAAATTAGATTTTGGCATCATTGATCCTCCCTAGTGATCTTGTTTTCATTTTCATTGATTTCTGATAGTATCTTTATCATTTACCTTCTTCTTTTTTTTTTTTTTAAAGATTTTATTTATTTATTTGAGAGAGAGAATGAGAGAGAGAGAACAGGAGAGGGAGGAGGGTCAGAGGGAGAAGCAGACTCCCCGCCGAGCAGGGAGCCCGATGTGGGACTCAATCCCGGGACTCCAGGATCATGACCTGAGCCGAAGGCAGTCGCTTAACCAACTGAGCCACCCAGGCACCCTATCATTTACCTTCTTCTGCTAGGTTTTGATTTAATGTGCTTTTCTTTCCCCAGTTTCTCCTGAAGGAAGCTTAGCTCATTCATGTGAGGATTTCTTTCTGATAAAACAAAATTAAAGCTATACATTTCCTTCTCAACATTGCTTTACATGCATCCCACAAATGTTGCTATGTTACTACTCATTTCATTCAGTTCAGAATATATTTTAATTAATCGTGTGATTTCTTTTGGCCCAGGTATTGTGTGGCCCAATATATGATCCACTTTAGAGGATTTTCCAGGTGCACTTGAAAAGTATGTGATCTGTTGGTTAGAGTGTTCCACAGCATAAGACCCATTTCCCTTCACAAAGCAAAATCTAGAATAGGAAATTGACATGTCAGAAAAATAGCAATAAAAATAATAAAAATCCACAGAGAAAGAATATATTTGGGGTATCAAATCATGAACACACACTTTCAAGGACAAAAAGAAGGACCAAGTGTGAGGTGGATATCATCCTTCCAAGCAGTATTGTTTGGAGCAGCTGTGGGGTGTGAGGCAGCCGAGGGAGAGACCAGGGCTACTTGGGCAACACTCTAAGCAGAGGGGGTTATTCACCAAGGTTTGTAAAAAGTAAAAATAGAAACTGACTCACATATTTTATCAAATGATGCAATGAGAAATAGTAGCTTCTTCCTATATTTCTCCTTCCCCCACTGACTTCTCGATTTGGATCTTCTAACCGAGGAACCTCGACCAGAAATTCGTTGCACCGAATACCAAGGGCAAGCCAAGAATGGTGCTATGTAAATCAAACAAAATAAACCTTTGTGGTTTCCCAGGTGGGGGCAGCATAGACACTCAATAGGGTTTTGACTTTTCAGCAAAGCAGAAACAGCAAAGCAGATACAGATCTGAGCACATACTGGCCTTTGAAACAGGCTTGGCTGCTGCCATTGTTGCGTATTCTGAAGGGTCCGAGGAATATAATGTTAAGGATTGAAATGCTAAGGCATCCCAGTGGAGGAGTGTCCGTGGGCACTCTGCCACCCTGGGCCCTGCAGGCAGCACTGGATGCAAAGGGGAGCAGGACATCTAGGGGCAAGATGGTTTTATAAACCAGGAGTAGGTCAGAGCAGCCTGACCATGCTCCCCGGTTTCTGGATGGGAGAAGGGAGAGATGAGAGCAGGAGAAAGGCAAGCAGCCTGGGGTGAACCTGGTCCCTTAAGTAACTTGGATAGAAATAGGGACACACTCATTTATCCTTCCACTAGTCCCTAGCATTTTATCATATTCTCATGCTTTCCTGGACTAGAGAGTATGAAACGTTCCAAATTGAAGCATTGCAAAATCCAAACCTGAATTAAATAAGAGTGAAAGACTCCCAAATTGTTACAGCACCCCCAAAATCATATTGTCTAACACTGTTCATATTTCTTTAGTTTTCCTTCTACATTTACAGAAGTGTCCCATTCTATTTTTTTATAAAAAGTGAATTATACTCCATATACAAAACGTCATTTTATTTTAAGTCTAATATGTGTGTGGCAAGATGTTATTGTCTTCTGGTTATTTTGTTTGTGCACCATTCCCCTTGCTGTCCATCATTCTTTTAAGGCAGAGACAGTGCTTTCTTATAAGAATATGCTGTAATTTATTATGTCATTTGAATTATTCCTAACATGCCACTAATATAAAACTGATGCTTCTTGTGTGTGTGTGTGTGTGTGTGTATGGACCCGAGGAAATATTTCTAAAAGATACATTGTTGGAAAGAGATAGAAGTAGAACATTTTACTATTTAACTAAACACTCTCAAAATGCTTTCTAAAATGCAGTATCATTTTGTACTTCCATTAAGATGGTAGAAGAGTGACCATTTCTCCACAATTTTCCAGTAAGGATATTATCTTTTCATATTTAAAAAAGTAACAGTCCAGAGGGGATATTTTATTGTTGCTTAATTGTCAATTATGCAGATTTTAATAAGGTTGAACGGACATTATGTTAATTAGGCCACATTCTTCTGTATCTTTAGCAAGTTATTAGACTATTCCTGCCAAGGTTGTATATATAATTTGTGAGGATTCCACGGGCAGTAGAAGGAAACTTCTATGTGTCCCCACAATATAGACATACAATGTGACCTGCAAAATCTACATTCAGTAATTGTTGGTAGATTTCATGGTTATGGGACATAAATATTTTTCTAATGTTCCTTCTAATTTCCTTGTATGAACCATACTTTAAAGAAAAGCATTAACTATGAGAATTTTGCCACTACTTATTCCCATTTATTGAAACTCGTTGGCTGTTAGAACTGTTCTCCTATATTTGCAGTACCTCCCACTGCAGGCTGCAAGTACACACATATATATACACTAGCCAACTTCGTGTTTTTGCTAGTTATTGGTTTCACCAGATACAACTGCCTATGGTTTGCAGAGTGCAACAGTTATGTTCTTATAACCTGCAAAGTGTTCCAAAGGTCAAAGTTAGCATTACCTGGCACAATTCTGACTCTCAAGCCAAGAAAAATACTCCCTAAGGATAAAGTCTAGAGCAATTCCAGTTCCTGGTCCTATTTCCTTCTGGACATCCTTGTATTACAGGACAAGTCTGTTCTTTGTTTCTCTGCATGCTTCCCTGATATATTTTCATTATTCTTAAAATGTGTGTTTGACACAGGAAAAAATTATCTTTAGTAAACTGATTCTTTTACAGTAAACAGAAGTATAGCAGCTGCACACATATCGATCAAGAGTCCCCATGTCCCACCATACATGTCATCGGTGATCTATTAATTCTTGTTTCCAGGGGCCCAATATCTGCCGCTTCATGTCTAGGCACATGTTTAAGAATTAGGCTACACTCTGGAGACAATGCAAGTTGCCAACAGTAGTAGTCAGGAATCCAACATCCTTGGGGATTGTTACTTCTATCATACAAGACTCTTAAAGCACAAAAAATTTTAAGATTAAAAATTTTCTTCCATAAGATTAAAATTTTTCTGCCATATATGGGTTATAGAGATTTTAAAATTACTTTCAGCTTATTTATTGAAGTATAATTAACATAGGGGGTTATATTAGTTTCAGGGGTACAATATAGTGATTCATCAATTCTATACATCACTCAGTGCTCACCACAATAAGTGGATTCTTGATCCCCTTGACCTGTTTCACCCATTGCCCCACCCACCTCCTCTCTGGCAACCATCTGTTTGTTCTCTGTATTTAGGAGTGTTTTTTGTTTGTCTCTTTTTTTCTGTTTGTTCATTTGTTTTGTTTCTTAAATTCCACATATGAGTGAAATAATATGGTATTTGTCTTTCTCTGTCTGGCTTATTTCACTTAGCATAATACCCCTAGGTCCATCCATATTGTTGCAAATGGCAAGATCTTTTTCTTTTTTATGGCTGAGTAATATCCCATTGTGTAAATATACCACATCTTCTACATCCATTCCTCTGTGGATGGACACTTAGGTCACATCCATGTCTTGGCTATTGTAAATAATGATGCAATAAACAGAGGAGCACGTATATCTTTTCAAACCAATGTTTTAGTTGTCTTTGGGTGGATGCTCAGCATGGAATTACCGAATCATATGGTAATTCTATTTTTAACCTTTTGAGGATAGAGTTTTAATTTTTTTCTATCAGCTTCTAAACCTTGAAAGAAATGCTAGGTCTTTCTAGAAATCAATAGATCATTGCTTACAAAGATTTTTTTAAAACTACATTTCCTCCACACAGCTTCTGCTGTGTGTAGGATTTATAGGGGGAAACCACTGTTACCTGTACACTCCTTGGTCCCTTCAAGCATCTGAATTTTGCAAAGAACATCATACAGCTGACGGGGACCAGCCACAGCAAAGCAGAACCAAGGTGTGCGAGAATGTATATTTTTAAGATGTGTAAAACCGAAGAAAAGTTAACTCCAGAAGATAAAACAGCAGTGTTCAAATATGGGAAGGATGGTTATGCTGGACAGGGATTTCCTGTGCTCTGAGTCACTCAGGTGCAGCCAGAAATAAGAGGTGCTGAGGGTGACGTAAGCTTAGTATCAAGAATTTGATGACAGCCATCTCAAAGGCAGGCTTGCTTGCTTCAGGAGGTTCTACACCCAATTTCTCTGCAGATTTCAAGTGGAAGAACCACTGGGACACCATACTGTTGGGGAAGGTTGAGTGTCGCATGAGGTGGATTCAATGAATGGCTTGATAAGCAAGTGATAATGGATGAAGGATCAGCTCCGTGATGCCTACTTCTATGCATCAAATTGACTGTCACAGGGTGCCCAGATTACTCCTTATTTCTAGGTACATCCAAGGGTGTTTCCAGATGAGCTCTGCCCATTTTAGTGGCCTGGCAAAGCCCTGGGTCTGCAACCCAACCACCAGCTACCCTGCACAAGCAGACCCTAACACTCCATCCTGCTACAGAGATGGTCCCATCTGTTGTTCTCCTTCAATCGAAACATATTAGAAGAGTTATATTTGGTCTGTTTTCCCTTCTTATTCCATATTTTCTCCTCAACCCAGCCAAATCTGGCTTTGCCTCTCACCATTTCAGTGAGACCGAACCTCTCAGGTCCCAGCCACCCCTTCTAGGCTTCAAACCAGACGATGGGCTCCTGCTTCTACCCAGGACGCAGAGCGCCATTCCACAGGGTAACACTCTGCTTTCTTAATGCTTTCCTTCTTTTATTGGCTTTCCTTTGTCCTTCTCCATCTGCCTTAAGAGCCCCTTCCCAGCAGCTCAACAACGAAATCTTATAGAGTCACTGGGGCCTCTTTAGCATGTCTTTCCATTCTAACTTACACATCGTCTGCAATTTAATCTGCACAAATCTATCACTGCAAATACCACACATGTGTTGGATGTGACATCACCTCACACTCTTCTAGTGGGAATGCCCACATGACAAGCTCAGAACAAAGTCTTAATTCCCATCCATCTTGAGTCCTACACCGTTTCTATTCTTCTCCAGATCTGTGAATATCACTATATCAGCAATTCAGTGGCGTAAGCCAAAAATTTTAGAGTTAGCTGTGATTTTTCTATGTTCTCATTCAACCCACTGATTCCTGTCCGTTCTACGTACAAAATGCATCCAGGTATGTCCACTTTCTTCAACTCCACCCTGCTTCAAATCCTTATAATCCTTGAATTCATCCAATAGTCACCTAAATCCTCTTCTTACATCCACTATATCCTCTTTAAAATTCTTTCTCCACACAAGGAGCCACAGTGAGCTCTTAAAAAGTGGCACTACCAAAGACTTAAGATAAAAAATGAAATTATTGACCTAGATTACAAAACAAAAACGAAAAATAAATAAAATTGGATCCCTCTTAAAATACTCTCCTCTTTTACTGACTACACTTCCAGACAAGCAAGCTGTTTTTTCTTCTGTGAACATAAGAGCATACATTTATCCCAGCTCCTCCCTCCCCTTGTTCCCCAACCCCCAGCACATTCGTCCCATCAACCAGGTACTTCTGAATATTCTCCGACTATCCAACCTAGAGAAACCCCTCATTCATTATTTATTATATCCTCCTCTCATCTATTTTAATCTCTGGTATAAAAAGGAGTTTCCTGTTTAGATTATCATTGAAAAGCTCTCTCCAGAAGGGTCTCCTTTGAACTACTAACAGCAATGAATAACTCGAAAGGAAAACTGCTCTAAACACACTCGTATCCCTCCTGTGAAGAATTTAATCTACCTGGAAGAGAAAGGATTCAATACATTTTCTTTCCAATGCATGCCTCAGGGGTATTCACTCTCAAAGATCAAATATTGCATTCATTTTCCAGGTGAAAGCTTTCATTCATTCACATCTTTTAAAATAAATTGATTACATATTTACTATGTACCAAGCACTGTTTAAGTAAACAAAACAGACAAGGATCGCAGCCTCATGGATCTTACATACTAGTCAGACAGGAAGATAATAAGTAAGTAAAATAAAGTTCCATTTTTATACCATAAAAAAATGCCCTGAAGGATCTCTCATTTTCTGATACACACAATCATTGTAATTGACAAGCTGACTGCAGGGTATGTTTAATCTAGCTGGGTAAGGTAAGGAAATCATTATTCTCAGTATGAAACTAAGATCTACTCTTTTTAAAATTTTTATTACCATGGTGTGAATCAGTGACCCAATTAAACATCTAACTCCCAAAGCACACCTGTCACCACAGTGCATTAAATAACAAGGACAAGAATCCATTTTATGTGCAATTTCTTCCATGTCTGGAACACTTTTTAGGATGCTTTCATAAAGCAGTATATTGTTCTTCTGAAATAATTACATTTTCTCAGGCATTGGATTGATAATCTACTTATAGCCTGAAAGTCCACAATTGAATTTGGTATGGTGTTTTGAAGAAATTAAAACGCTTAGGTACTTCAAAGAACTTTACAAAGAGCAAAACATGGGTTGGGTGCCCCCAACATTGGCCATGGGACTTGACACAGGAGGAATACGAGTGTGTTTAGGTACCCATCTCCTCTACCATTCCACATATGCCAAGCACTGTGCACTTTATAGGCACGATTGCACGAAATCTTGCAACAACATGTGGTGATATTTCAATTTAACAAATGAAGAAAAAGAGACAGACTACGTGGCTTCCTCAAGATTATGTTGCTAGGAAGTGATGTGGCTCAGGACACCTCAGGCCAGAAATTCATGCTTTCTCTCTCTTCCTTTCCTAAGAGCATATCACGCCCTGGGATTGGTATGCCTACACAATGTGAAAATATATTATCAACTTTAGTGTGTTCTGTCTAAAACATGCTAATGTGTTTGTGGAACCCAGAGAATATTGTGCGGAACTACATGATCTATAAAAATATTTCAACTTGATCTTCACAGGTAAAGGATAGAAGACCAATAAATTCGTGTCATTGATTTGATTATATATTCCGAAATTCTTTTTCTTTTGTTTGTGTTTTTGTTTTTTGTTTTGTTTTGTTTTTTGTTTTTAATTTTATTTTATTATGTTATGTTAGTCACCATACATTACATCATTAGTTTTTGATGTAGTGTTCCATGATTCATTGTTTTCGTATAACACCCAGTGCTCCATGCAGTACGTGCCCTCCTTAATACCCATCACTGGGCTAACCAATCCCCCCTCCCCTCTAAAACCCTGTTTGTTTCTCAGAGTCCGTAGTCTCTCATGGTTCATCTCTCCCTCCAATTCCGCCCCCCCCCATTTTTCCCTTCCTTCTCCTAATGTCCTCCATGCTATTCCTTATGTTCCACAAATAAGTGAAACCATATGATAATTGACTTTCTCTGCTTGACTTATTTCACTTAGCATAATCTCCTCCAGGCCCATCCATGTTGATGTAAAAGTTGGGTATTCATCCTTTTTGATGGCTGAGTAATATTCTTTTTCTTTTGAGCGAGAGAGAGAGTGAGAGCAGGGTGGGGGGCAGTGCAGAGGGAGAGGGAGAGAATCTCAAGCAGACTCCAGGCTGAGTGCAACGCGAGGCTTGATCACACCACCCTGAGATCATGACTTGAGTTGCAACCAAGAGTCAGACGTTCAGCCCACTGAGTCCTCTGGGCGCCCCTCTTCTGACATTCTTAATTGCCTTTTGGAAAGTCAGACTGCATGTTATTGAGATAATGATAGTTTTTATCCAAAATATTTTACAAATTGGAGTTCAAAAGTAAATTTCTCTTAATAGAAGACAAATATTATTTGTGCTAAATGTAAAGACAAGTTAAACAGTAATTTTAGAAATAAAGAAGTGGGAGCTTCCATCAATCTGTAATCTGCTTTAGTGCCTATGTTCCGCTAATTGCTTAGGATTCTATCTGACACACATATCCTCTTTTGTGTGTCCGTGTTTCTTCATTGTGTACCTGGAGGGGCACAGGCATCTTTTTCTCTTTCTAGGTGACTAAGGCTTCACTCATTCTGATCAAGTGTGCCGTTTAGATAGGAAAGTTGGGAAATAATTTAAGATGCTTGAGCCAAGGGCTAAAAATAGAAAAAAAAACAAAACAAAACCCAGAAGCTTGTAACTTGATGGGGAACATGCAATTTGCAATTTAAAAATATGTGAGGGGGACCTGGGTGTCTCAGTTGGTTAAGCGTCTGCCTTCGGCTCAGGTCGTGATCCCAGGGTCCTGGGATCAAGCCCCGCATCGGGCTTCCTGATCAGCAGGGAGCCTGCTTCTCTCTCTCCTTCTGCCCCTCCACCTGCTTGTGCTCTCTCTGTCTCAAATAAATAAATAAAATCTTTTAAAAAAAATATGTGACATATAACCCACATACAGAAGAATGCATACAGATAGAGCATAATGAATACTTATAAACACTTGTGTATTCACAGAAAATAATGCGAATGCCCTAAATCTGTCTCCTTTCTGATTTCACCTTTCTCTCTCCCTAAAAGTGTCTATTTTCCTGAATTTTAAATCAGTTCTTTGCTTTTTAATAGAGATCCCTTTACCACCTCTACGGTTATCCCTAAAATATACAGCTTCATCGTGTCTGTTTTGGATCTTCAGTAAAGTGAACGCTGTATGAAGTATGACACACAGTTTTTCCTCAAAATTCTGTGTAGATGGGATTCCTTTACATGGATATACCACGATGCGTGGTTGTGATGATCCGTTACAGGACGTTTGGATAATTCTCCTGTGATCCAGCCCTTCCACTCCTAGCTATACGCCCAGAAGGACTGAAGCACACGTCCGCACAAAAACGAGTACACGGATGTACACAGCACCATCACTCACAACAACCCAACAGTGAAAACAACCCAAAAGTCTAGCAACTGATAAACGGTCCATCCATACAGAAGAAGTTCGTTCGCTGTAGGAGCGGAGGAAGTTGTGACAACGTGGAGTCACCTTACGGCCGTGATGCTGAGGACAGGCAGACAGGGGACGCCACGTGGCATAGGATTCTGTGTGTAACAAACGTGCAGAACAGACCTGTACAGAGGAGGAGAGTGGACTCGTGGTTGTCAGGGGCCAGGGGGAGGAGAGTCGGAGTGGCTGCAGATGCAGGGATCCCCAGGGAAGACTCAGGAGTCAGCACTGTAAGCTCTACTCAGCACCGTCTACAGGAGCTCAGCACTTAGTTACCGCGGGTGTGAGACAGAGTCAGGGAGAACTCACACCCCTGAAGCTGGGACGGCTTCCTTCCTCCACAGCCCGTCCACTGGCTACTGGTTTACAAAAGGAAGGAGAATGCAAGCCCGGCAGAAATTATCAACAGTGAGCCTTCTGTTCGTACTACTCTGTGGGACTTCTGTTTTCCATGTTACGGAATTTCATGTTTGCATTTTCAGTAAGTGTAGATTACTTTTACAAACATTCCAAACTGGGAAGACAAAATATGAAAAGCCTCAGTGACAAGATAGATTGTCATGATACAAACCAAATAGTTATTCTCTACTGTTCTGATTATCACACTGGTTTTATTAATGTTTTATTAAAGTGTATTCCTAGGGTGTAAAACTGAAGTATCCTCTATAATTGACATCTGCCGATGGGAGAAAGTTGAATGGTCAAGAAAAAACTCAGAAATCTGTTTCCTACTTACAAATTTTCCTGGATTGCTGCAAAGCACAGTTTTGCACTAAAAATTGATCTTACTTGCTTACCTCTCTTTCAGTTAACTTAATCGTTTTTCAAGCAGTTAATTTATTATTTTTCCCTCCATGCCTGAAAACCTTCTAAAAGATTCAAGAATCCCCCCTAGCTAATTCATTGTTACTACAACATGTAGGTATCTTATATTGACAATAATTTTAAATTCAGCAGAATATATGGCATCTGACGATTAGAGGCTCCAGATATTGACTTGTTAATATAGTTTACAAAAATTATATGACACCAAATATTTTAAAAGAAGTCAGTGTATAGAATAACCCATTCCACTTATAACATTGATTTTTTAGCATTAATGGCTTCAAACGTAAGTTAAAAGCAAAAAGACAAAACAAAAAAAAAGCAAAACCTGGTCTACATGTTTTGATCTAACTTTCATCTTTATATCAAAAAATATTGAAATTTAACTTTATCAGTTATAATAGGGATCAATAATAATACATGTGTGAATTAAAAATATTTCTTTTCTAATTGATGCTAAGGCTGTTATGTGTTTCTAAACTTTTCTAGGGAAATGGTAATATATTTGCATATCACAAAATGTATTTCCCTTCTTTTTATGGTTTCTATTTTATACTAGGTGATTAGATTAAGTGTATAAATATGAAGAGTAAACAAGTGTGATCTAATTTAAAAAAAAATTAAAATACATGTATTGCCCAATAATTAGTTTTGGGTGTAGAAGTCAACAGAAGCACAATATGCTAACCATTGGTGTTTTCAAGGGTAGAAAGGCAACCAAATAGGGTACACTCTTTTCTGAAGTTGATAGATTCAAATTGTCCTTCCTTTGAAACTGGTCTTATTTTCTGTTTTGAGCTACTTGACCAAGTGTAGTGATATTCTGGGTCTTCCAAGGCTACACAGTACGAAATCCTACATCATGTGTCTGTGGGCTGCTAGGAATCCTCTATGGTAGGCTCTTCCACCTGAGCCCAGATGCCCCTTCACTCTCACCAAGGCATCAGACAGAGCAAAGCCATGTGGGCCCTGCAGACCCTGTCTGCCATCTGCATTCCATGGTGAGGACTCATTCAATGCCAAGGGGTGCAGAAGTGCCTGGCTAAGCTCTGCCCAATCTGGTAACCTACAAAGTCATGAGATAGCAAAGAAATAGTTGTTGTTTTAATCTCCAAAATTTGTGTATTTAGGAAGTGCTAGAGGGGCCCGGTGGCTCAGTTTAACGTCTGCCTTCGGCTCAGGTCATGATCTCAGGGCCCTGAGATCGAGCCCTGAGTTGGCTCCCTGCTCAGCGGGGAGTCTGCTTCTCCCTCTGCCCTTCTCCCCCACCCCCCACTTGTGCTTGCTTGCTCTTTCTTGCACTCTCTCTCTCTCCAATAAATAAAAAGAAAATCTTTTAAAAAATTTAAAAAGAAGAACTAGGTATGCAACTTATGCATCTTCTCTTTAACCCCGTTTTCCTTAATCGCACTCTTAATGTCTGAACGATGACTTGTAGCTGGATTTTGCAGAAGGTGAAATTTTTCATCTTAGTCCTCCCCAGTCTGCTGAGACCCCAGTCGCTATCCTAATTGCTCGTCCGAATGACTTCTTGCTAATTCTGTGTCATACGGATGCCTTCCACGTTTCAGCCCTTACTCTGCCGTTTTCGGGTTTTCAGCACCTTGTCCTAATGGTCAGTGCTAACCCTGATACAAAGAGACAGAAGCACACACACGCACAGATGGAAAGTACGGTCACAGACATTCACGAGCTACGGCCGATGCTCCTCTTTGTGAATGGGCCTAATCTAAAATGGATTTGTAATCCTAATACTGTGGCACTTGCAGCCATCCCTGGACATGTGTTGAGTGAGGAAGAATTTGAGTCACCAGCCGAGGTTGAAAAGTGACAGTGCTCTGCCTCCTTGTTTTAGCTCTCACACGGTAAACAAGGGTGTTCTTGTGGTCTATGGGGTCTTACATTATTTTTTTTCATTTTTTCTTTAAAGCGTCCCCCAAGCAGAGTGCTGCAGTGCTATTGTCCCTAAAGTCAAGAAGGCTGCAATGTGCCTCAGGGAGAAAATAAATGTGTTAGGTCAGTTTTATTCAGACAGTAGCTATAGTCTGCGGGCTATCAAGGCATCAGCTGTATACATAATTAAGTTATCCGTAAAGAGAAACACGCATTAGGCAAGGGTGTGGACTGGTCCATCAATGAAAACAAGAGACCAGGGAAGTGCAAGCACACAGCCTTGATCTACCCTAGGAGTCCAGGGTTTGCTAATTCAACACCAGCAGGGAATTCACAGAACATGACCACCACCAATAATGAACCTCAACTGTACATCACAGTTCACTAGACCTGCGTATTCTGTTAAGAGAACAAATGACAAAGACCAAGAAGACATTGCATGTATGTAGATTATTTGACAATAAAGCAACCTCAGAAGCCCAGCCATGGGTCTCCCCTTGCTGACTTCCAGCCTGGGAACAGGAAAGAAACACACATTCTATTTCTGCTCCTGCCAATTGGCTGCACACGGTCAGGGATGAGCAATTCAGAACAGATCTGGCGGTTTTATATCCACTTCCTGCTGACACCATCCAAAGTACCTTTTTATGTTTAGTTGCAAATAGATCTTCAGAAAATAATTGTTACATCATCATGCTAATGAAATCATTTTTATCTTCAAGCATTATCCACCCTACTTATTGGCTCTCAATATTCAACTCTGTGACCTGAATTATTTACTGTGCCTTTTCAGAACAACACTTGGAATATTTGAAAAAAGAATTATCTATCAGATCTCCACGGCTATCTGTTAGAGCTAAGTCACTTATGACAGCTAGTAGGAACGGTGCTTTCGGGAAATCAGAGGTTAACTGAGCAGGAGGCCTGGAAGGCCAGGTAACTGGTTTCCAAGAGCAAGGGTCCAAGGATCACAGACTTGTAGAAAAACATTTATCGAGAGTTACGTGTATTGACGTGTACTTTACCATTCAATACTCTAAAAAAGTTGACTGTGTTTTATTATAGATATTTGCTTGTATATCCAGTCTGTGTGGCAAATATTTTAGAATTTGGGAGTGGGATAGACAGAAGAAGACTTGGTTTTAAAACTGGGGTAGAACTAATCTAGAATGTTCCTAAACATGAAGAGAAAGGATGAGCTCTGAATATCATGCAGGCTGCTAGAAGACCATAGAGCAGGGAGTACGGGGCAAAGGGAGGATCCACAGAAGGTACATGACTTGGTTCTTGAATCCAATATACATGTTTAAAACCTAGCTGGAAAGGACCTCGGATGAATGCCCGCAAGGATGAGCTTCACCCTGTGGGCTACAGAGCGCAGATCAGAATGCAGAGTTTAAAAAGGAGAGGGGCAGGTAAGAGATTCCCTGAAATCAGTTGTGAACTCTTATAGTTTCAGGTACCTAATGGTTATCTTTTGAAGGCATTAAGGTCTTATGACTAACTCTTTTTTTCCAATTGACAGATGGCCAATCCCTCCTTCACCCACTTATGTCTTAGTGAAATTCC
The DNA here is from genome assembly GCF_054177405.1 of Leptonychotes weddellii. Classification (NCBI taxonomy): domain Eukaryota; kingdom Metazoa; phylum Chordata; class Mammalia; order Carnivora; family Phocidae; genus Leptonychotes; species Leptonychotes weddellii. Next base: position 1,545,190 of record NC_138370.1, read on the forward strand.
CCAAAGACTGTTCCCAAATATAAGCAGGGATCCTTTCTTTTGTGACTCTTCGGCAGAAGACAGAGGTCGATAGACTTAGCTGAAAATTTTTTATTTTTATAAAAACATTCTAATTATTACGAGACACTATAATGTTTTCTTTTCCTCCTATCTTTCCAGGTAAAACACCATTGCCACCTTAGTAAGTTGAACCATATGTGACACTAATTTTAGGATATTAAGTTACAACTTACTTATTAGCATGCACAATGGTATTAGAAAGCAGTTGGTTTAAATAGAGTACTCACCATGTGGTAGGCTGAATAAGGCCCCTGGAGACACTGATGTCCAAATTCCTGGCACCTGTGAATACGTTATGCCACATGGTGAAAGGGAAATTGCAGATTGATGAAGTTAAGGATCTTGAGGCGCCAGAGTGTCCTGGATTATTCAGGTAGACCAAACATAATCACAAGGGTCCTTCCAGGACAGAGGAGATTTCACTACAAAGGAGGAGTGCCTGAGACATACAGTGTGGAAGACTCCACCAGCCATTGCGGTCTGGGAAGGTGGAGCAAGGAGGGAAAGGACTCGGGGTTCCAGAAGCTGGAAAAGGCAGAGAAACAGCTCCTCCCTGACGCTTCCCGAGGAAACAAAGTCCTGCTAACACTCTGATTTCAGACTTTTGATCTCTGAAACCCGTAAAGTAGTAAATTCGTATTTTAAGCCACTAAATCTGTGGTAATTTTTTACACACATAGGAAATTAAGACACAATATGAAGGAAGAAGTCAACAACTCTTCAGAAACATTAAACACAAAATTATAAAGGCCTTCAAATGTCTTGTAATCATTTATTTACTGTCTTTGTTAATGAGCTTTGGACTGAATTGTGGCCCCCTAAAATTCCTATGTTGGAGCCCTAACCTGAAATGCAACCGTTTTTGGAGAGAGAGCTTTAGGAGATAATGAAGGTTAACGGAAGTCATAAGGACCAGAGCCCTCATCTGATACAGGGTTGGTGATCCTCTAAGAGAGACTCTCTCTTGTCTCTGTCTCTCTCCCCGCACCGATGTGCACTGGGAAAAGACCCGGTGCGCACCCAGAGAGAAGGCGGCCATCTACAGGTCTCCAGGCCAGTAAGAGGACCCTCAGGAACCACACTACCTTGCAGCCCCCAGAACCCTGCGGAAATAAATTCCTGGTGTTTTGCTAGGGCCCCTGAGCTGCCCAAGGCGCCAACAGAAGTGCAAGTTTGCTGAGTGGAAGCAGCGGCTCTGTGCACGCGGGTCCTGGAGAGGTGGGATCACTCCGTGCAGACGCGTGAGGCTCCAAGCTCCGGACCGCCAGGCAGGACGGCTTCAACGTCTCCATCAGGAAGATCGAGGAATGACCTTGCAC
>NC_138370.1:1547068-1566123 GCF_054177405.1 Leptonychotes weddellii
TCCAGATCTTGTGGAGCATTTTGATGAAGCTTCCAAGAATGAAGCAAACTGAATTGAGTCAACTTCTGAAGAACATAAAACTTGAAGAAGTTACTGGGAGCTGCTATTTTATATTATGACTGCTTTTTAAAATTTTGTTCGTGGATCTGATAAAATCTAGATCTCTAATATTTTTAAGCCCAAGCCCCTTGGACACTGCGGCTCTTTTCAGTTGTTGCTTATACACAATTCATTCTTTGCAGCTAGTTAAGCTGAAGAAGCCTGGGAATAAAGTTTGAAACAAGGTTAATAAAGTTCTTTGCCTAGGAAAAAAAAATTTTCTCAAGAAGAAATAGAGTGGTTATGTTTTAGTAGCTCCTGGGACATGTCATTACTGCCCAACAGCAAGTAACTTGCCTTCCCAGAAGGGCTACAGCCTCTCAAAGAAGACAGCAACCATCTTTATAAGATTGGTGTCTATAGACATTGAGGGATAGTAAAGTATCGAACAGCAATCCCGTCAGCATCTTCTGACATATATGCGAGCTGTGTGTGTGTGTGTGTGTGTGTGAGAGAGAGAGAGACAGAGACAGAGACAGAGACAGAGATGGAGAGAGAGGGAGAAGGAGGAAGAGAAGGACGAGAGTGGGGAGAAGAAAGAAAGGCAAAGAGATAGATAAAGATTAAAAAGTTCAGTACACGTTATAAAGTGCTGAATAGGATTATAATATTTCCTTTACCTAAACTGGGAGCAAGTTTCCATTAATAGGATGTAGTACTTGTCAGAAGTAGAGCAGGGCAATTCTGGTTGTCAAAAGAAACGGTATACTTCACAATAATAAAAGTCTGATGAATTGGAAAACTGTCTCTCCAAAATCTGCAGAACATAACCTTGCACCCACCTACGAGCCCTAATTCTGAGCCTCTCAGTTGAGGGGTGAGGAGGAGACTTCAGAGGCTGAGTTTAGAAATTGGCTCTTGTAATGTCAGAAGGGAATGGTAAACTACCTAATAACATCAGAATTTTAAACCCATTATTGTTCAAGAGAAGGACTGGTTGAGAGAAAGGAGCTGTCCAATTTTGACTAAAGAACATTGCTGCAGACAGAGCCCAAGTCTTGCCTAAGTGCCAGATCATTTTTATTCCCATTAATATTTAAATGATTTGATTGGAAATGATAAAACTCTTAATTGGACTTTCAGAATAATAATTAAGTAAAACTGTTTTCCATTATTAGAATGGAACAAGAATAAGGAACACAGTGTCTCTGAACAATGTGGGCCTCCAAGGAGGAAGCCAGGCTTTCCTAAGGAGGTTGGAGAACCAGGAGAAGATTTTTCATCTGAGGGCGTCCCACCCACCATGTGCCGCAAGATGAAGATTATTCTGCAAGCACACACTATTGATATCACATTTTGTACTTCTACATGTATTTTTAAAACATCAGAGGTTTGATGGAGAAGACCTTCCTTCTATTCATTTGCATAAAACCACTTCACGCTATAAGGGTCATTTCAAAATTATCCCGTCTGAACTTCGGCACACTCCCCTCATGCTTAACCAGGAAGAGTTTCTTGCTCACCTCTCACTTCTCACATCAATTTTAATTGGCACTTTAGAGGTTGCCTAATGCCCCTCTCGTGGTCGCCCTGAGGACAGGAGCTATTTCCTCTCTTTATCCCTAATATCTAGTAAACTATACACATGTTTTAAAATAAATGAACACACCACATCAAAAACTAATGATGTATTATATGGTGACTAACATAACATAATAAAATAAAATAAAATTTAAAAAAATGAACTAACAGATGGATGAACTCCATCATTTTGAAAGTACTTCTCTTTGGCCACAGCATTTCATGCAAAGAAAATGAGAAGTCAAGTGTTTGAGATTTAAAATAGAGCTACCTTTTCTAAATTTATGTTAAATGCACAATTCGTAAATGTCATTAAACAGGATACGCTTCCGGTTACCCTAGAATTCACATGGCGGGCTTCCTAGGAGGCACACTTGCAGGGTGAAAAGGGAGAAATGATTAGTTTCCAATATGTGCTCCATTTGCTCCACATTTTTGATTTGTCAATAAATTATCATAGAATTTTTTTTGGAGTGCAGAGAATAGATGATATAGCTAGTGGAAATTTACGAAGGAGTATGTGCCATAAAATTTTAGTGTATTTTTATTGCAGTAGATAAAAAATGAAGTTAACAATAGGAAATATGGTTCTGACTCAACGAATATGTGAGCAGATGTAGATATAGTCAATATTTACATATAGTAGCTATGTTTCTGTATTTCACCTGCTCCACAAAGGGTTTGAGGTTTGTTGGGGAAATATAATTAAAAACCAAATTTCCTCCCAACCCAGAAATATTCTCCACAAAGAAGAGAAACAAAACTGCCTTATCATTGAATAAGCATTAAACCAGAATACAGTGCACATCGTAGGCAATTCGCTAAGAGATTTCAAAGACAGAAGGAAATCTCATCCTTTTACTTGGCAAACAGATGCAGCATGTTCTCAAGGCAAACATGTTGAGTACATGTTCCCAAGACAAACACTAACTCATCTTCAAGGAAGAAGACTTGGCAGGATCATCTACTAGACATAGTTCATCTTAAAATCACCTAGTAATTGGGGTGACCACCTATTTAGTTAACTGGCTCTCTCCAAAAGAGAAAAACATCTTTTTTATCTTTATAACAGGTAGTAGCTTTGCAACTTGGAACAAGGTGCCCCCAAAAGTCCCATCTTAGCCTCCCCCAGAAATGGGGGGTCTCCCTACATTCTTCCTTTGCAGAGATGGTTCTCAGGCCCTTGAGAAAGACATTCCTGGGTCTTAAAGCTGAGAAGAGACCTATTGAAAGGATTTATATAAATTTCAGAGAGAGTAGAAAATACGTACAATTAGAAGTTTTCTAAAATAAAGCTCTAATAAAAAGGAAGGGGTTGGAAATCTTTTCCCTTATTTTCAACCTGGACTTTAAGCCACTTATTTTCAATTTGTATTTGTCCTTGAGGTTGGACATGTTGTATAATTTTATGAAAATACAAAGTTTAAGTTAGAAGGATAGTGGAAGCTTTATCTTACCGCTTGGGAAGAATTTCAAGTGACCATAGGTATTTTGGGGTTTTTTTGTTGTTGTTGGGGGGTTGGCTTGTTGTACTGTAAGAAAATAGTGCACAATAAAATAGGCCAATCTTGGTAAAGCATATTTCCAATGAATGTTTTCTCCATATATATATGGAGCTATGGTGTATATATCCCACATGGGATATATATATATATCTATCCCATTTCAGAAGTGCATGTTGGTAAAGATCCCTAACAGAGAAAAAAACAAGGAGCCTTCCAAATTTTCTAAATCAGATGGCCTCATGCCCAAGGGATCCTTAGATAGCTACCATTAGAGCAGACAAGCTGGAATTGAGAGGAACACCAGATGTTTGTCCCCTCGGGAAAGGAAAGTAAAGTTGTAGAGTGATCAGGAAGGGATGGAGTAAGGTAGAGATGCCCCTGGTGTTTCCATCGTCCTATTTTACCAGGAGCTAATCAAGTCAGACAGAGGAGAATACAGGCCAGAAATTGTAAAGAGCAGTGTTAAGATCACTGCTCATGGGCATGGACCTTCAGAACCAGATGAAGGGACATGTGTGGGCTGCTGCTGGGTCCACGGCCTCTGTCTACCCTTCTGCCCCCTCTTCTGGTTAGCGCTGGCTGCCCTTCTAGTCGCAAGTTCTCCGTTCTCCCTCCATTCCTCCGTTGGACCCAGAAGAGATTTAGGCTGTTGCTGCAAGTTTGTAAGGTAGAAATTACATATTAGTAATCTTACCCACCTGTGTAGTGTTCCTGAGCACAGAACAATGAAAAGGCCCTCCTGGATAAATACCGTCCTTGCTACTGGATGTGCCCGCTGTGGTAAACACTAACTTTCTTTGAAACGGATTGGAAGGACAGGTCATTCTTGTCACAGTTAAATTAGCGTCTTTAAAAAAAAAAACAATGAGGAGGTAATCAATCTGCACGGGGGACTGTTGAATAAATTCACTTTATTCAAATCCTAATGCCTTAATTAAGTGTGTCTCATACTACAAAGGAAAGGAAAAGCAAACTCTATCATTCTTGAAAAAAAAATTAGGCAAATTCAGTGACATTTGTTTATTTGGAAAAGACCACTTATGAACTTTTCTTTTTTTTAAGATATTATTTATTCATTTGAGACACACAGAGAGAGAGAGAGAGCTTGCGCAGGGAGAGAGGCAGAGGGAGAGGGAGAAGCAGGCTCCCCCTGAGCAGGGAGCCCGACTGGGATCACGACCCGAGCCAAAGGCAGACACTTAACCATCTGAGCCACCAGGAGTCCCATGAACTTTTCTTAAGTAAACTAAACTTTCATATTGAAGCCATTCTTAAGGTGTGAAAACAAACTTTGCATAAAGAACCTCTGTTTTACAGGAAAAAAAATATATAACAATTAACCAAAAGTTTTATAGCCAGTGGGTGTCAAGGCTTATGCATGTATGGGTCTATATGATCACATCATTTTTTAGATTTTTAATGTGCTTGTTTTCAAGTCCTGGTTTGGAGTCAAGTGTTCATGGGGTAGAGAGCATGGTGGGCCATCCTTGATCTTTTGGGCAATCTTGAGGCTTTATGTGAAGTGCTATTTGACAACCACGACTCAATGACACCCACAGACCATGCAAATACCCAGTTTCTACATTGGGGATTTTATTAGCTCTCTTTGCAGAACATCTTTTGATAAAAGAAATACATTTGTATTTCACTACTCCTACCTCACCCACTCATAATGCGTTAGTATCTTGTGAAATCATTTGTGTTGAAGATCTAGAGGGGGAAGAGCCTGAGAATTTCCATTATAACTAAATAGACCATATGTAGGTCTTTTCAATCTACAAACTCAATACAGTTTACAAGGCACACAACTATCTAATTCACCGTAGCTACAAACCTACCTGGATTTCTTGGATTTGCATCAGCTATCTGAAATAGATTTTTCCCTTCTGCCTCCCTAGAATTGCAGGATTACTAAAACTGCCTTTCTGCCGTGAAGCTTCTCTCCTGTGGTCCTGAGGACAGCGTTGCTAGGCAGCAGGGACTTCCTCCCCGTCCATCCCCTCCAGAAGTCCTGTCACCGGAGAACGCCTCAGTCCACATCTGGGCGCCAGACAGGTGTCTGGAAGTGAGCCATTCTCTCGAGAACATTTGCCTCTAGGATGTTTGGGAAAGTCAGTTTAAATGAGGACACATAAACTAATAACCTTGAAGGGATAAATATAGTTTGGTGAAGCACAGAGCTTGACAGAATTGGATAATCAGACTGGAGAGACAATTAAATACGGACCAGGAGAAGGGGACTTGTGCTAGCCAAACAAGCCATTTCCGTGATAATTTTGAGATAATGAGCTTTGAAATATGGTCCTTGTGGAAAAGCCTAAGAAAGAGTTGGGGTAGCTCTAAGGCAGAAGAACAGTGTTTAAGAGAACAGGAACATGCTTTTAATTAATGTGATGACAAAACGCTTTGGTAGGCCTTTTCTTATTCAATTATACATTTTTGTTTAAGCTGTCGTATTTAACTTTTGGCAATTTAGTATGATAACTTTCTGCCACAAATTATAAAAATTCTGGCACATCAATGAAGAAAATGTGTTGGCTAAATGAAAGCAGGAAGAGAAAATTGGGATAATGAAAAACATTTAGCAATTTGATTACTGTTATAATGTATGTCTTGGAAAAGAAGTGATAATTCCAGTTTCTGTCCACTTAACACAAATAAAGATTAGAAAAACATTAATTAAATTAAAAGGTTTATATAAGAAATTTATTTTTCACTTGCAGAGATGTCTAGGGCAAATAATGTATAAATTAGCCTTTATATTTTTGTTTTCAGAATTAAAACTTGTTGCTATTTGGGTTCAGTTGTGTCCCACCAAAAAAAGATTTGTTGGAATCCTAACCCCCAGCACCAGAGGATGTGACCTTATTGGAAACAGGGTCTTTGCAAAGCTAATCAAGTTAAACGTGTCAACATTAGTGTGTACAATAACTCAGTAGGACTGAAATCCTTACAGAGGGGAATGTGGACACAGGCAAGCACGAAGGAAGACTGTGAAGGGACAAATGAAGGACACCACGTGGCGTGAGTGATGGGGCCACAAGCCAGAGATGTCTGGGCTCCCAGTAGCTAGGAGGAGCAGGAAGCAGTCTTCCTTCCTCAAAGAGTTTCAATGGGATCTTAGTCCCGTCGGCACTCTGATTCCAGACTTCCAGCCTCAGAGGTGGGAGACACATTTCTACTCCGAGTCAGCCCGTCTGTACAAGTTTGTTATGGTGGTCCTAGCAAATGAACACGCTTGCACTTAGGATGATCTAGAAATGCATCCTTGTTATGAAAATCATACATATTCATAAGGAAGTCTTAAAAGCAAGACAACAGACCCAAAATGGAGTTGCTTATGCTAAGCCCTATGTCACCAAACCAAGACTTAATTATAGTTAGGGTCTCCCAAAAACGGGGCCATAAACCAGACAGTCAGGATCTCCTGATCAGCACTAATCGGGTACTTTGCAGATGGACTGCAACCATCCCCTGAAGGAAAGTGACCTTGTAAAAACCAACCTCCTTTTTGCCTAGGATGACTCCCTTGTTCCCTGTCCCTTCCCCCTATAAAAGTCTTTCATTTTGTACAGCTCCTTCAACTCCCTTCCATCTGCTAGATTAGACGTTGCCTGGTTTGAATCAGTTTTTGCCGAAATAAACTCTTGAAAAGGTTACCATGTTCTAGTGCCAGAGAAAGGATAGAAGGGGCAAGGAGCAACTGGGCGAAGGGACCGTGAGCCCCTCGAGCTCACCTTTCCTGCAATCTTTGGAGGGGCTGGGTGGGTCTAGCTCACCTCCTAGCTCGGCAGCTTTGGTGTTAAAGGTTTCAGGCTTCATTTGACCATTTATTTTTCTGGACTGGGTCTGACCACACTGAGTCTAACTTAGAAAGTGGGCTAGCTGGGTCCTGGTCAGACTGGTTCTGACAAAGAAATCCAACTGGCTCTGGGATCAGACTGGGTCTGCCTTAAGCTGGACTGGGTCCAGCGTGAGGCCTCAGATGAATAATATATTGCTTTTTTTTTTTTTTAAGGCTAAAAGAGCAGGTTAACCTTAGCAAAGGTAACCTTGAACCACAGTGGAGAACTTCTGAGCTAGGTATGCATATCCATTAGAAGGTGCCCTAGAGGGACGAGGCTCTCAGCCAAGCATCACCATAAAGGGGGAAGAGAAAATTATTTTTCCTCCCCTTCAGTTTCTGGGAGCCAGGATGAAATCTGATGGAACACTCGCTCCAGAGCCTGCAGGCAGGATCCTGGGAAAACTGGCAGAAAATGCACCCCATTTGCTGCCAGGTGCATCTGGACAGAATTTTGGGTTGCACTCCCTAGGGACCTACCAGCTGTTTCCAGCTCTCAGGGGAATTGTCTTGAGTCTTTCTTTGGTGATCTTTGGGAGTAGCTCTGGATCTGGGGAAGGTAGTAACTGCACCCTCTTTGGGGATGCATCACGCATCCGAGGGATTGTTCAATACTGACAAAACATACTTAATGTTTGCACTAGCTGATACCTGACAAGATATTTGAAAGGATTTAAAAAAATAGCTCTAAGGCCAGAACTCAGTCAAATCAGAAGCTGATATTCAGAGCCTGATAGGAACGTTTTTAGGGCTTCTCCCCCAAGCTAAGTGAAACTGTGCTCCCTCCCGCAGCACCACATGGGAAGGGTTTTTGGATACCATTTTTTATGGCACTGTTCTTCAAAAACTGTGTAGGTGGCAATCAGCATTATGAAAGAGAAGAGAACGAATAATTGCATAGACACTGAAATGGTACCTCTAAATATTCCAAGTTACAACATAAAACCCGTCCCCCGTAGAGGCCTGCCTCACAGCCCAGCCTTCGTCTGAGCGCCAGCCCGTGGCTGGGGGCGGCCTTCTGCTCAGTACTGCGGTCAGAAGCACACCCGCCCTCACAAGCTGTCTGCGGGGGAAGGCTAATCCATTCCAGTTCTGGAAGACTTCAAACCAGATGGAAGCCAGATGCCCAGGCGTTATGCAGGGCCTCATAGCAAGCCAGTTTTCTTCAAAGATGTTTCTGCTAGACCCTTGCAGTTTGCCTTGCTGGTAGGCCTTTCTCAGTGCATTCCCTCTGGAGTCAATTAAGTTATTTTACCCTAAAAGTTTCTCTTCTTTCTCCAGCGTTCAGGAGGTCACTGAAACACAGTCCCTGCTTCAAACACTGGGTTTAGGACACACTTCTCTGGTTTCTGTCTCAGCAGAGTGGCTATATTTGGTTTGTGAGGGGCGGGGGGCAGAGATTTCAACTTTAATTCTCTTTTTTATTAACACTCTTAGTATTCCTCACAACTATTAATTGGGGCTGGAAGGTTTCATATCAATCACGGGTAGCCTGCAGGGTTAAATACCCAGAGATGTGTGGTTCCTTTCCAGCCTCACGGAGTGAGGAGTCATTGTTCCCGATCTTAACTATCGCAGAATTGAAAGCGACAGAATGATTTAGAAAAGCATGTTTGAGCGCTCAACAAGTGATGAGGGAAGCCTAGAACTATAGCCATGCTCAGGCTTACACGCTTCTTCCTCTAGTAATTTATGCTTTTTCCCATCTTATACTCAGATCACAACTACGCAATTACTTCCCAACAGGAAAGAGATGCCTGACTTCTAGAATAATTTCCAAATATATAGAGAGCAAGGGCGAGGATTTTGTTTTTGTCACATTTGACAGACTGTGAAGAATAATTTCGTTTCTACTGGCCCATGACCCTGGTTTCTTTGATTTTTTTTTTTTAAATCATAGTAGTTCTCCCAGTTATTCAAAGAGCTAACTGATTTAAAATTGTGTGGCATTCAAATTTAAATAATTAAAATAAAGGCAAATGAGATTTTATTCTGAAAAATATTAAATAACGTGACAAACAATATTCTAAAATAATTGTCCCAAGAGTGTAAAGAAAGTTCTGTCCTAGAAAACCTGAAATATTGTAGAGAAAGGTGGATAAACCTTGAGTTTTCCCAGAGATATATCACGTGATTTGTTCAGATCCTAATTAAAAATAGAAAGGAAGAGGATTTTCCAGCACAATTCTGGGCCGAGCATGGGCATTTGCACACCCCTGGAGGATGTGCTTTCTCAACACAAAGATATAATCCAAGGAAGAGGAAGACATTGGCTCCAGGACATTTCGATCCAGCCGAGCAGTGCTGGATGTGCAGAAAGCCCATGGAGTGACCATTCCGGATGGACACAGGGAGATGGGGATCCAGGAGAAAGGCTGCACTCAAAATGCAATTTGATAGGATGGAAACTATGGTAGATGAAGTAGTGAAATACCCAGAAAACGAAGTGGCAACATAAGATAGTTATTAATGCAAGGAAAATAACTCTGCAGGAACATGAATGCGATTTTAGTATACTCCTAGACTCTGCAGTGAAAGGTAATGCTGGTGTTGGTCTAACCAGCGCAGTGATGCCATGATGTTAGGAGGGGGAGCGAAGCAAAGGGAGTGCATGAGACTAAACTGTCACTCTCTGTAAAAAGAGATTCAGTAGGTCCTCAAATTGATAAATCTACAATAGATAGTATAACGAGGTTATTTTTTCTTAATAAATATGCAGGTAACCACTGCAGGGCTCAGGGAAATTATTAAATACAGTTGCATCTTGGGAATGGGAGGTGAGAGAAATAATAGGAAAAATGCAGTTGTGTTTTTTTAAGCAATGAATCAATATCACTATTAATTGAGTTCTTAATATTAGACATGTATTAGTTTGATAAAAATTAAAACAAAAATTTATGCGATTAAATAAATTGGCTCATTTAAATTCACATAAAAAAAGTGTGGAAAATTTAAAGATAGAACCCATTTCTCCAGATCTTCAGAAATCTCCAGATGAATTTTTCTTTGAATAGCTCAGTGAAAGAACTGTTTTTGGTGAGATCCTTTGGTCCAACCAGCCTGTGGGCACGGAGAACTCAAAGTTGAATGTGATGTCCAAGGTTGGCCTCAAAGGGGAGAAGAATCCAATGATTGCAATCTAAACAGGTGGGTAGCACAGTGGGGCATTCAGGATGCTACAGCTTGAGGGGCAAGTGGGCAAAGACCCAGCCGCCTGAAGACTGGTGGGAGGATTTCAGAGTATTGAACAGGGAGGGTAATGGAGATGGGGTGGAGGGACTTGCATCAGGGGAGAGACGAGGGTGAGCATGATCCAAGAGTTTGTGTGTATGAGAACTGTAAGTATTTTAGGACAAGCAGTAAATAAATTCAAAAGTGGTGTAGAAAAGTCAGAAGATCAGAATTCATCAAGCATTTCCTACCAGTCAAATTTACTAAAATATCAAAAATTTGACTAAATTTTTAAATAGTCAAATTTGACTAACCTACAGAGAAGACTACTACCCTTATTGAAACCAGTACATATTTTCAAGTCACATTGATGGTCCATTTACTTTGATTTTTCCTTATGGAAACCTAGCCTGACATGTGCTTGAGGTAAAACTCATAAGGCAAAACCGATGTTAATATAAAGTAGTGGTTAAGAGCATGAACTTTGGTCTTCAGGCTCATACAGTATTTGAGCAAATTTCATTGGCTTTCTGGAATCTGATTGCCTTATTTATGGAAAGAATAGTTAATTTTATTTATTTGATGGTGTTGCAACATGGCTTAATTGAGATAATATACCAAAAGTGGTCAGCAGGGACTTGCAGATGGGAAACTCACAGAATTCATCACTGTCCTTACCATGTTGAATCTTTCCCTCTCCTTCTATGTCTCCCTGGTTGATAGAAACAAAAAAAAAATGGATTAGCTCATCTTTAAATGACAGATCCAGGAATCAAAAATAAATATTTTCATATGAAATATATTCTTCTTTATATTCTTTGGCAATATATACTCCTATAAAACTGAAACACGATATGGAAAGGTAAGCAAGAATGATATGGTAAATTATTCTTGGCTTTATGTAATGTACAAAAACACCTAGCATCCAAATATGCAAAGCATGGCAATTCTAAGAGACTATCTTTGTGAGACTATTTTTTATCTCTCAGAATTAGTCTCAGAAGTACTATTGTAAGCAGGGTAGAAATAATCTGACAAAAATCTTTTATAACGTTATATACCCTTAAGATGCCCTCACTCACGAATGCATGCACCATTTGTACATATTTTCTTTCAGATGATGTTTGTGATGATGAGGATTTGTCTTTTCCATTGAAAGAGGAGTACACGTATAAATGAAATGCGTTCTATTGCCCTAATCACTTTTAGTAAAGCTTTGTCTTTGAGACCTTGACATACCGACGTCACAGTGAATTTCAGAAGTGGATGTGAGCGCTGAGATTCCTCAGTAGGACGGCTGTTCCTCAGTCCTTAACAGCCCAGTGCGCACATCTTTGAAAGCCCCTTTCAAGACAGTTCACAGCCGGAAAAGACTTTGTAGTTACAGCAAAAACAAATTTATAACCAAGGGAAGGAAGGAAGGACTCAGTGCTGTGGGCACTCTCTCAGTCTTCCTAATTTTTTAATGGAGCTCAGTGTTACAAAGGCGGTAACCATGCAGATTAGGAGTAAAACAAAGGCTTTCAAAATGGCAATGCTCATGCACTAGAGTGTGGTTGGTCTGAGCAAAGGCATTGGAGTCTCGCCGATCTAGGTTTTCGTGTGATTTCAGCCATTTTACAGATTATAAAACTTTTGGGTGCAAGTTGCCTTCTCTCTGCCTCAGTATCTGCCATGGTGTGTGTGTGTGAATTAAGGAGGGAATGTCCACTTCCATGGCCGTCTATGATGACCTTGAGGTATGGTATGCAGAGCCTTTGGCTCCATGTTTGCTCACCAGCAATCCCTCCTTTGCCCTCAAACGCACACAAATTCAATTTTCTCAACTTGAGTAACATAGTCAAAGAAAACAGAGTGTGTATTTCTTGTTTTAATACTTATCTTTTCAGTTCAATGGAACTGAGTTTTTAGAAAACCTGAGCTCTTGCCATGTGACTGGAGATGCAGAAATACATAAATCTACACCCTCCACCCTTAAAGAAATTGCAGTTCTCATGAGAAGTATGGGTGAACTGAATTAACAGCTCTAATATGGAGAATGCTGTGGTAGGTTTGCACAAAGTGGCTTAAAAAAACCTAATTTAAAGACTGGGGCCAGCTGTGAATGAGGCTTGCAAGTTTAGGGGTGGAGCAGTGTGGACAGGCTGAGCAGTGGGACCTGTTACTGGGCCTTGAAGATTGAGGAGGGAGGCAAGATGCGGAGGCAGGCCTGGACAGGTGGAGGCCAGGTGAGGAGGAGCCTTACCTGTCACACAGAGATGGTGCTTTACCTGGTGGCCAACATGGAACCACTGGAAGGCACCTTGGGTCACACACACGCACACACACACACATGCTCATAATCTCACACCCACACACATGCACACTCACCTTCAAGCTCATACACATCCTCACACTTACACACATTCTGCAGGACCTCTGATTGGTAAAACCATTAGTTGGTTCAAGACAATTAGTTCCAGTAGGACAGAGTAATTGGGTAAAAAAAAGTCTGTGAATCCTCGAAAATTAACTCTTCACCTCGACCTAAGACTTCATTCTCGTTCCTGTGTTCTGTCTACACTGCTTTCTTTTTTGCCCAAAGAGGGTCAGATTAGTCAGAGAGAGCGCAGAAGTCTTCCTGGGCAGATTCCAATGCTCTCTGGCTTGTGTGGAGGTTCCTCAGCCCTGCTGAGTGCTTGGACTCTGGGCTCCTTGTTTCTCTGAAGCAATGACAGAGCAAAAGCATGCCTCCAGAATCCAATTCAGAGATGCAGATCTCCGGGTAGGTCCAGGGGTTGTGGAATTTCTCCAACTCCTGAGGAAAACCCCTTTCTAAGGAAGAGGAAGTTCAAGGCCTATTTTTGAAATAGGGCTCAAACCGAGTTCTGGTGATCATGTGCAAGCCAAAATCCTTTCCTTACCATTGTGCAAAAAACGGCAGTTTAGACCCACAACTTCCTCCATCCATACTCAGCTGCTTATAAATTGAATGAGGAGGAAGAAACGGGGGGGGGGATTTTATTCACTGCTGAGTATATACTGGACCCTTGATGTGGTTCCCTTCATTTAATTCCACCTGTCCTATGAGATTATGATTATTTGTCCTTCACATGTGAAGCAGCTAAAGCTAACTCGGAACACCACACACTATGATGTAGCAAATGGAGATTAAAACCCAGGATCACCCCAGTTATAGAAACCAGGCTTGTTCCAACACAGCACTCTAGTTCTGTCAGCAATATTTATAAATCATTTTCAATCCAGTGTGATCTTCTTCATGTAACACATTTAGATGCATCTTTCAAAAATAAATGTTGAATTTGCTAGTAAACTCCCAACAGAACAGAAGAAGAGAATAAACAAGAAAACTTCACTTGAAAATCGTTCCAGTTCCCAAGCCTCTACCATTTCTAAAAAGGAGTTTCTACTAATATTTTCATGGTGCTGTACAATATCATTTGAAACTTAATACAGCACAATAGCAATTTTATTTTATTTATTTTTTTTAAAGATTTTATTTATTTACGACAGAGACACAGCGAGAGAGGGAACACAAGCAAGGGGAGAGGGAGAGGCAGGCTTCCCACGGAGCAGGGAGCCCGATGCGGGGCTCGATCCCAGGACCCCGGGATCATGACCTGAGCCGAAGGCAGACGCTTAACAACTGAGCCTTGAAGATTGAGGAGGGAGGCAAGATGCGGAGGCAGGGCTGGACAGGTGGAGGCCAGGTGAGGAGGAGCCTTACCTGTCACACAGAGATGGTGCTTTACCTGGTGGCCAACATGGAACCATGCTGTTTGAAGACACACACATCATTCTTTATGGAGAAGACACTGAGCTATAAACAGCCGGTGATGCACAGCTTTTATTCTCCAAACCATCACAGTCTTTTCTATGATTTCTTAAGCAGTATTATTAACAACTCAAGATACTTTTATCACAAAAATTGTGACCTGGAAATTTGATGGAAAAAAAAAAAAGGCTGGAAAAAGGAGAGTATAGTTTTGAATGAAGGTAGTTGTGAACCGCCAGATGTTCATAGTTCATTGATTAAAATCCAAATGGACAGGAAATGTGTTTCCTCTTTAACATGGATGAAATATTCTTCGTGCTGTTCTCATGCCTACCGCACGGTCAAGTGCAGATTAGCCCAGATGTCAGACTCTGAAATCTTACCCTGTTCCTTTCTTTCTCCTCCTTAATATGTTGTTAAATGAAAAAAAGAAAACAAAAGAAAATAAAAACACAAATTGGAACTATGATTTACAAACGTCTTATATGTTCTTCTCAACTGATTTTCTTCACTTTTAATCATTTATGTGATTGCCTACATTCAAGAATATGCAGTTTATAAAAACTTATGATTTTTTTCTTGGTAATGCATAATACAAACAAAAAATACTTTTTAAATTTTAGCAAAAAGAACATGTAGAAAGGAAATTTTTTTGATGAATGGTCTATTTCATATTGAGTTAACATCCTGTCTTATTTTCCTATAATGCTATAATACTATTATTATTATGTTACCATGTGTCTCATTATTGCATCTCCTGATAAAATTTATTCCTCATCTTGATAGGCAGTATTTCCATTGGAATTTCCAAAAAATATTCACCTTCCAACTTTCTGAGCATTTCTCACAGAAATCAGTAGACCAATGATCTGTTGCTATACGATAACTAATTCTACTTCAGGGGTAGGAGAAAACACTTCTGATGGGAATTTTATCTGTCAACTCCCTGTAAATACAAATGAAACATGATAAACACTGATGAAGTCAACCTGTCATTTTTTTATGGTTGCTCTCCACAAGGACTGGCTGCTCACGGAGAGTTTCCAAATACCTATATTTTTAAC
The DNA here is from genome assembly GCF_054177405.1 of Leptonychotes weddellii. Taxonomy (NCBI): domain Eukaryota; kingdom Metazoa; phylum Chordata; class Mammalia; order Carnivora; family Phocidae; genus Leptonychotes; species Leptonychotes weddellii. The sequence continues at coordinate 1,562,048 of NC_138370.1, forward strand.
TCTAATGGTCAGTGATCCTCAAAGTGGCTCTGAGACCCCCAGGGGTCATTCTACTCTTTCCAGGGGGTGGGGAAGTCAAACAATTTCCACATGGAAACTAAAATATGATTTGCCCTTTTCACCTTCATGTTTTCACAAGGTTTGGAGGAGCTTTCCGAAGGCTGCCTAGTGTGTGGCGCGGATGGAAGGCTGAGCTGAAAGGAGGAGGCCGCGGTCTTCTGTTAAACCCGGAGTTCAAGAGAATTACAAAATGGCCAAGCAGTACCATTCTCTTTATTTTGAAAAGATAGCTATTAAAAAAATAGTTTTTATAAAGCTAGGCTATTTGTGCTAATATGTAGCATTTGTATATAAATACATAATACATAAACTAATATTTTTTAAATGTTCTTAATTTTCCATGTAAGTGAATGTTGAAAGAGATGAGGAACATAAAACTCTTTGAAGTCCTTGATAATTTTTAAAGCTGAAAAGGGGTTTTGAATCCAAACAATTTGAGAAACACTGCTTCAGTCTATGAGTTAACTATGTTCTCCACATTAAGGGAAGAATATTTGGTCTATCCTAAGAATGCAAAGACAAATTCATTTTATAAAACAGAACTTCCACTTCGCTGTTTTTATCTTGCTAAGCCTTAGAAATCCGTGTGTGTCTTATATTTAAGGCACCTATTAATGTGGGCAAGCCACATTCCAAGTACTCAAATGACCTTTCGTGGCTGTGGTATTGAACGGGCTTATCTGTAGATCACATAACAATACTTTTGTCACATTTAATTTTTTAACAACTATATTTAGCAAGTTATCTTAACAGATATAAAGGTATTAAGCATTGGGGCGCCTGGGTGGCTCAGTTGGTTAAGCGACTGCCTTCGGCTCAGGTCATGATCCTGGAGTCCCGGGATCGAGTCCCACATCGGGCTCCCTGCTCAGCAGGGGGTCTGCTTCTCCCTCTGACCCTCTTCCCTCTCGTGCTCTGTCTGTCATTCTCTCTCAAATAAATAAATAAAATCTTAAAAAAAAAATAAAGGTATTAAGCATTTATATCAGAACAAGCACTAAGGCTTGCTTGCTTTATTTATTGAACTTTATAATTTATCTGGTTCTATGTGCTTAAAATAGCTTCAATTTTTTGATTTACAACCTCTCTCCTCATTTTTTGGTCAATATTAGTTATGTGGACTAGCTTTTCTGGTATTGTTTCATGCATTTCTTTCAATCTTGTACCTGTAAGTTTTATGTTTATATCTCTTTTTGCTGATATAAGACATTTTTTTACTGGAGAGGGCATGCAGTGTTTAAGGCCTCCATTGGTCTAAAAATGTCAGCATGTCACCTGTCTTGAACCATAGTTTAGCTTATTATAAAACACCTAGTTTGGGGCGCCTGGGTGGCTCAGTCGGTTAAGTGGCTGCCTTCAGCTCAGGTCATGATCCTGGGGTCCTGGGATCGAGCCCCACGTCCAGCTCCCTGCTCAGCAGAGAGCCTGCTTCTCCCTCTCCCTCTGCTTGCCAGTCTGCCTACTTGTGCTCTCTATCTGTCGAATAAATAAATAAAAATCTTAAAAAAAAAACCAAACACCTAGTTTTTCAGTATCTTTCCCATGCACTTTGAAGATAATCTTTCTTGCTCAGACACCTGCTTTCAGTCTGTCATTCCTTTGCTAACTTTGCACATAGTTTATTAATGATTTTCTGAAGTTTATACACAATAAATTTAGTTATGGATTTATTTTAAGGCACTCTGAAAGTTGTCACAGTAATTACACTAAAATAAATCATTTAGATTTTTAATGTATTTTAATATAAGCATCTGATAAGGATGAGCAAATTATAAAAATAAATATCTGCCTCTCAGCTCTTTCCATACAAATCCATTTCCTTTATCAGACTCAAGAACTGTGTACTGTTTCTGGAGGATCCCTCTGGAGAAAGACTACTTGGCAATGGAAATAAAAGAATAATGTAAAGGTAGTTTTATTTTTTATACATAAATATAAGCATGCTGACTACATCATTCTTTTTTCCTCGTTTACTTTAAAATATACCTTCAATATTTTTGCAAGTTATAGAACTTTTTTTCACTTTTTTATTTTGAAATTTATTAAGATAGTTACTTAATTCTATTTTTAAAAAAATTTTCTCTTTACCAGTAACATGCCTTTTTCTTGTAAATTTTCTTGCAAAATTTCTTAGTAAATTTTTCCATCACTTCATTAGAATTTGCAACCTCCATACTTCCATACTGAAATAATGGTACAGTGACCTTACCTAGATCAACAGTTACCATTTTGCTGCTTTTGCTCAACTACAGGAAAATATATACAAATATCATGACATTATATCCCCAAACACTATAGAATTCATTTTCTAAGGACAAACTTTGTGCATAATCTTAACATTAATATCAAATACAATAAATTTAATTAACACAAATATTAATGAATTTAATATTAATATTACAAAATATAAAATTCATCATCTAATTCCCCAAATTGTATTAGTAATGACTGTTATATGTGCTTTTTTTTAAAAAAATAAAGCATTCCGTCTTAACTTTGTTATTCAATCTCCTAAACTTTTATCTACAGACCATCCTTCTCTCTCCTAGTCTCTCACGAACTGGTGTTTCTAACTCGACCGGGCAATTTTGTCTTCTGTAATCTTTACACTTTTCATTTATGTGATTATCTTCTTGTAAGTTCTGATCAGCCACTTTATAAATAAAACGACCTAGGTGGAATGTCGTCTCCTCAGTGCATCTTATCAATTTGTCCCTCTGATGCTTGGTTAACGTGTTCCCTGCTACATTTATCTATTGAAAAGGTACCCTTTCCATTTGTAGGTAATAATTAGTCATCTTGGTGGTATTTTGACATTGTGTGAACGGTTCATTCTTGAGCAAATGCTATTTCACCTGATAATCTTAGCTCTAATTGATAATCCTTAAGAGTCCATCATACTAGTGGCTGCAAAGTGGTGGCATTTCTAATTATTTTACTCCTTTATATTTTTGTGCTGGCCTTCTTCTGTAAAGAGTCTTCTTTTTAATTAATGTAATGTGTTATTTGTTTCAGGGGTACGTCTGTGATCCATCAATCTTACACAGTTCACAGCACCCATCGTAGCACATACCCTCCCCAATACCCATCACCCAGCCACCCAATCCCTCTCACCCGCCACCACTCCAGCAATCCTCCCAAATCTCTGAGATTAAGAGTCTCTTATGATTTGTCTCCCCCTCCGGTTTCGTCTTGTTTCATTTTCCCTTACCTTTCCCTATAATCCTCTGTCTAGTTTCTCAAATTCCTCATATCAGTGAGATCATATAATTGTCTTTCTCTGATTGACTTATTTTGCTCAGCATAATACCCTCTAGTTCCATCCACGTCACTGCAAATGGCAAAATTTCATTTTTTGATGGCTGCATAATATTCCATTGCATATATATACCACATCTTCTTTATCCATTCATCTGTTGATGGACATCTTGGCTCTTTCCATAGTTTGGCTCTTGTGGACATTGCTGTTATAAACATCGGGGTGCACGTGCCCCTTCGGATCCCTACATTTGTATCTTTGGGGTAAATCCCCAGTAGTGCAATTGCTGGATTGTATGGTAGCTCTATCTTCAACTTTTTGAGGAATCTCCATATTGTTTTCCAGAGTGGCTGCACCACCCTGCATTCCCACCAACAGTGTAGGAGGGTTCCCCTTTCTCCGCATCCCTGCCAACATCTGTCATTTCCTGACTTGTTAATTTTAGCCATTCTGACTGGTGTGAGGTGGTATCTCATTGAGGTTTTGATTTGGATTTCCCTGATGCCGAGCAATGTTGAGCACTTCTTCATGTGTCTGTTGGCCATTTGGATGTCTTCTTTGGAGAAATGTCTGTTCATGTCTTCTGCCCATTTCTTGATTGGATCATTCGTTCTTTGGGTGTTGAGTTTGATAAGTTCTTTATAGATTTTAGATACTAGCCCCTTATCTGATATGTCATTTGCAAATATCTTCTCCCATTCTGTCGGCTATCTTTTGGTTTTGTGGACTGTTTCCTTTGCTGTGCAAAAGCTTTTTA
>NC_138370.1:1566223-1574011 GCF_054177405.1 Leptonychotes weddellii
TAAGAGACTTTTTTTTTTTTTTAAAGTCTCATTCTACCTCCCTCTTTGGTTTCCTGAAATATCGATATTGTTGTGGGTTTATGGAGACTTATTCAATCCAAGGAGCAGGTTTGGGTCATTCTGGCCAAAAGACTTGCCACATTGTATGAACACATATTTCTGGATGATGCTTTAGTGGCCAGCTCCAATACTCTGTGACCTGTGGCAACATCCTAGGAGGAATGTGTCTGTGCCATCCTAGGTGACCATAGAACTGAGAATTGCAAGACTCTGTCCAACTTCCTGGTAAAACTAATTTACTTCTTTTTAAAAAGTGAATCTTTACAAGGTACTGACCTTTGGGAACTTACAAACGAAGGAGGTGGTAGAGGAAGAGGAGGAGGGAGAGATAAATAAAGTAAGACACAGGAGAACAAAGAAAAGGAGAGCAAAGCTGTCTTTTGCAGACTTAGGGAACAGTGCCAAGCAGAGAGAAGTGTATGCCTCCAGAAATACATCCTGTGCCATGAGAGTCGCCATCAGAGTGATAGGGAAGGCAGGCAGGGAAAAGAGGGGGACAGAGAGAGTGACGGCTTTCCAGTCCTTCTCCCTCTGGAATTGAGGAAAAGAGCAGCCCCCAAAGCAAGCCAGCCTGCAGCTGTTCCCCCATAGAGCTCCCACGCCATTTCCATATCGCCCCCTGGAACACTCAGCCCCGTTCCTTCCATCTGCAAAACAGAGGCGTTAAAAGTCTCCTTTCCTAGAGTTCTTGTGAGACTAAATGATGTCATCCATTATACTAATAAAAACATCAAACATTTACCAGGTACTTAAAAATGCCAGGCACTAGGACACATGTTTACATATATTACATTTAATCTTAATTTAAATGCAAAATGTTAAAAAGCTCTTTGTAGAAAATATATGCACAACGTATGGTCCCCATAATTATTATCATGGAAACTATACTTAGATGATATATCTCTTACAGAGGACAATTGGTTAGCTGTGTCTGTGTTTTTAAATAATTACAATTTTTAAAGCAAGCATCTTTAATTTGCTTCCATTATTTATACCAGACCCCTGTATGAACTGACCTATATATATTTACAGAACATCATTACCATCTGTTGGAATTCCCTGAATTGCAGTTTCAAAATCCATGCAGAAAATCAAGGTCTATAGGAATGATGCCAGGAAATTCAATCTTTACTTTAGGCAAGCACTACATTTAATTAGTATCACAATATATAAAAATGCACAAGGTTTATGCTCTCCTGGTAATGCAATGCACGGTTCATGCAATGCACGGTGTGTACCTTACAAAAAGAAAATCCTATCATAAATTGTACAGAATTTGTTCTCAAGTATTTTAGCACAACTTAGCAGAAGGGAAATGAGAAGCCACCATGACGTGACTTAAGCTGATTGCAGCTAGTGATAAAAATCCCGAGAAATTCTGGCTTGATGACCACATCAGATATAATGGCAGTGGAGTGTGTTTGAGTGTGTGAATCAGTTGTGGGAGAGTTTAATGAGATAAAATGCTGAAAGTGGTTTAAAGTGATTTTTAAATTGCACAACTTAACCTTTCAAAGAAGTACAACCATTTGGTAAGAAATTGAACTCGGGAGTAGTATTTATCGCTTTTGTTTTTCTCCAAAGCCGTGCAAGGTGTTCTTTGCTGAATTCACAATCCTTGATTAAAAGAAGGAGCCACTGTTATTTTTCAGCTAGATAAAAGCCAGATGACAAATATAACTTGTCTGAGCTACAAATCTGGGACAAATGAAAGCTGACAGCAACACCTGCATCATCAGGGACAAATCTCTGATGAAGGGATTGTTCACAGAGTTTGCTGCGAGAGATGGGCCTGGATCCATGTGGTGTGTCCGGTACAAAAGAGTTGCTGTCCTTGCTCGCCCTAAACATACAATCAAACATCAAGTCCCATCAGCTAAACTGCCTGAGGAAGTTCTGATTAGAATTCCTTCTTTCAATCCCTCCTCCTCCAAGATCAGACCTGATGAACAAGCTCTTCATATACGCTGTTTTCATTTTTTTCTTGCAGTCTTAAATTCCTGGATGAAATATTTTATGGAAAGAGCAGCTAAGTTCGTTGTGATTGGCCTCAATGGGGCTTTTTGTTTTGTTCTGTTTTAACACAGATACAAGAAATTGCATTTATAGAGACAGGAAATTATTCCAAGTCTCATAATTGTTTAACTCGGGAGCAGAAAATTATGTTGCTTTCAGGTTTTATGTCTTTCAGATCTCAAATTAGTCCTAACGTTCACCCAGATCTAGATCATGAGTCCCATGTTCTTCTTCATAATGTCCTCTATTACACACATGATAATACACATCTCACTGAGCCTGCTGTTTATTTATTTGCCTATCAGATCCCTCTAGACTGGGATCACCATGAGGAGAGTGTCCAAGTCTGTCCTGTAAATCCCTGCTTTCCAAATACCTAACTCAGAGCCTGGGACATGATTTGTGCCCATAATACCAATAATCACAAACACGTGACTGAAGATAATTTTACTTTTCCCACATGATGCTCAAAGAACATTAAGGGGGCAGACAGGCAGTACGTCGTGTGATTTGTAAGACAATGTGCAGGTAAGACAGTAGTTTTGTTATTTGTGAGATGTCATGTGGAGCATCTGACCCATTCGTTGAACGGTAAGACACATTAGGGTTGCCAGGAGCGTCCCAGGGACGGCATCCTGTCAGAAGTTCTGAACCAAAAGAAAGTTGTACCTGTGCTGGACTATCCTGTTGGCTCCCTGCCCTGTGCAGTGTTTTCGATGTGGCCTTCTTTTTGGATCAGTTGGGTGCATTCCACCAAGTTCTTTATCAGCTGAGTCAAGCATGCAGCTTACTTCATGGGAGACACTGTCTTGAGACATGATTCAGGGGAAGAGGCAGAAAGCTAGAGATATGCATAGATTGTACGGGTATCACATGAGGCAGAAAGGGACGTCATACTTAACTGGATGCAATTTATCGATTTAAATGGATTTATCAGGAATTCTCGATCAAATATATTAAGCTCCATAGCTGAAAGATAGGCCAGGGGAGTGCCTAGTGCATGAATGAATTCAGGTCTCATCAGTGGCCAATATCAAATACATTTGAGATTCTGGAACATCCTGGATATAAGATTGAGAATGGAATTCAACAATGTCAATAGATAGGAATGCTGGGATGGATTATCATGTCCAACCCCCACCTTCCACCTCTGAAGACTCCTCAGGGACCGCACAATGGTCCCTCCTTCCACCCAGGTGCTTTGGTGAGGGAACACCACCCCAAAGTCCTTGAGAAGCTCAGCAACCACTGGATTCTGAAGACTAGTGATTATGGGGGATGACAGCTCCCTGCAAAGGGTGGAAAAGATGTTCCTCTTTTTATGTATAAAGCACAGCACATAAGTGGGCATGTAGTATATTGGTAATAAAATTTCCTGGGATGATTTAAAAAATGCTGATTAGGAAAATAAAAATGTCTAAAAGGCTGTCTTAGGGACGGACGTTTGTAAGAAGCTTACATTTGCAGTGTCCACTGAGAAAGTGAAGATGAGTGATGCATAGGCCTTGGCCTTGGAGAGGTCTTAAAAATCACCTGGGGCGGGGTGCCTGGGTGGCTCAGTCATTAAATGTCTGCCTTCGGCTCAGGTCATGATCTCAGGGTCCTGGGATCGAGCCCCACGTCGGGCTCCCTGCTCTGAGGGGAACCTGCTTCTCTCTCTCCCACTCCCCCTGTTTGTGTTCCTGCTCTTGCTCTCTGTCTCTGTGAAATAAATAAATAAAATCTTTAAAAAAAAAAAATCACCTGGGGACTGGCAGACTCCAGCAACGACAAAAGGCAAAATAGAAGAGTGACCAGCACACATTTCCTGATGTGAAAACACAGGGGACAGCATCACTTTGTCACCAGAGCATGCATTTTATGTGTTTCCTGATTGAGTGACACGATAAGAAAGCAAGTGCATGGTGTGGACACAGCCTGACTTGACTTGAAGTCCACATGGGCAGTTTCATCTTCCTGTAATATTTACAAGAAAATATGGTACACAGAAATGTCATCTCCGAAGTTGTGAAGAGCTGTGATACCTCGCATCTCCTACAATCTGGTACAAGAGATGGGGGCCCTTTCAGATGGTGGAAGCATCAGAGGCAACTTTTGCATCCAACACACATCCCAGCTACCACCTGATTCCCAGAGCTTCCAGACCTGAGCAGAACCCAGAGCAGAGTGGGCTGTCCTGTAAGCAGTTCTTCACCCGGAGACCTGCACTCAAGAGACCAAATGTTGCCTGACGTGTCCACCAGGGCTTACTGGTCAGTGGCAGAGACCTCAAGAGTGAGGGTTGGAAGAAACCACGTGTTATGGAGAAATCCTGGACCACAGAGATTTGGAGGCTGGGAAGGGAGATGCTTCCTCTTCCTGAACAGGTGTGTCCATGGGGCTGGTGCCATGATCGTTGAGCAGCTCTGAAGCTGAGGTGTGGAGCCCGTGAACAAATGCCGGTCTTGACTTTGAAAGATTTCCTCAGTTCTGCTCAAGGTTGGTCATTCAAAAACAAAACAACAGCAGAAGAAAAAACAAAACAACAGGTCTTACCTTGAAGGCATGTTACACTCAACATTAGCACCTCCAAAGCTAAAGAGAATATTGAATGAGATTTCAAACAGAAAAAAAGAAAAAAAATTTACATACAAGAGGAAAAAAATGAATCAGACCAGCCCCGGTAGGGTATAAAAGACAGGACATGTGTTAAATTTGAATTTCATGTAAACAGTGTATATATTTTTGATAGAAGTCTATTCCAAACATTATATGGAATGAATAATATGTTTTTAGTATAAGTATATGCTATACAATATTTGAGACATACCAAACAAAAACACATTTGTTGTTGGATGGAAATTCAAATTTCACTGGGTATTCTGCATTTTTATTTGCTAAACTTGGCAACCTGTGAAATAGGCTTCTCATCTGCAAACTTTGAGGTTTCGTATGATGAAATCATGTGGACTCTGAAATAAATGTTCAGCCCTAATTCGTGTGCACAAACATGATACGTATGGAATGAAAACAAGGATGATCACATCTGCAAGTACTGAAATAATAAATAGTCCTAGTAGCCCATCTGAGGAACAGGAAACACGAAAGGAAGAAGCCTGATGAACCAATCATTGGATTGTTAGCCCAGAACGAAGAGGGCTGTCCTATGTGAGGGAAATGTAGTGATTGGTTGGGGTGAAAGACAGGGAAGGAGAAAACAAAGTTTAATAAATGCTTCATTTTCTGGATGACAGAACAGGTACAGTGACTTTTAAATATCCTCTTTTCATTGGGCACAGAGAGAATCTCAGTGCGGATAATGGCTGGTGTCTCGTTCTTACAAGCTAGTGACACATATATTATCATGAATCTGGGAAAACAAAAGACAACTGCTAGTAACAAGAAATATTGCAGAAGAACTTCTGGATACACAGAGTGAAAGGCACAAACCTAGATCAGTTAAATCAAAAAAAAGGAAAAAAAAAAGAAAAGAAGGAAGACCTTGCAATGAAGTAACCAGAAAGTAAGATACAATGACCCCTATCAAGTATATAAGTGGTCATAGCGCATGTGAAAACGTGCAATTATTCTGTTAAAACACAGCATGTTGAAATGGAATAAAAAAAAATTATAGCACGCACACACACTTCAAGCAAGGCTTAAGTTTGAAAATATAATGATGCAGAGAGATTGATCAAATCCAAACCAAAAGAAAGTGGGAGTGGCAATATCAGACAAGGTGAGATTTAATATTGAAGTGTTAATTTATGAAATAAGTTAAAGACAAATCTTATATAATAATTTCATATAATGCTAAATGGCACAAGGAAGAACATACAGGAAACATTAGCCACTTGGATTTAAAAAATAGCAGGGGCGCCTGGGTGGCTCAGATGGTTAAGCGTCTGCCTTCGGCTCAGGTCATGATCCCAGGGTCCTGGGATCGAGCCCCGCATCGGGCTCCCAGCTTGGCGGGGAGCCTGCTTCTCCCTCTCCCTCTACTGTTCCCCCTGCTTGTGCTTTCTCACTCTATCAAATAAATAAATAAAATCTTTAAAAAAAAATAAAAAATAGCAGCTTAGGGGCAGCTGGGTGGCTCAGTTGGTTAAGCGACTGTCTTCGGCTCAGGTCACAATCCCGGAGTCCTGGGATTGAGTCCCACATTGGGCTCCCTGCTTGATGGGGAGTCTGCTTCTCCCTCTGACCCTTCCCCACCTCCTGCTCTCTCTCATTCTCTCTCACTTTCTCAAATAAATAAATAAATAAATCTTTAAAAATATATAAAAAAATAGCAGCTTAACTTATAAAGCAAAAATTGATATAAATTCTCAGGGAATTTTATAATTGATAATTTTAGTAGACTATAACCATACATTTCTTCTAGAATCTAGCAGATATAATAAATGAAAAATTAACAAGAATACTGAGACTCAAACATACAATAAAAACACCTGGCTTAGTAAATTAGTCAAAATGACGTATCTCACAAATAATGAAAATCAATATTTATTTGTTAATGAAGAAATTATAAACTTTTCCAAACACTGACAAAGTAAAATTTTGAAACATTAGAGATGACATTTAAAATAAAACTATAATAAAAATACAAATATAATAAGAAAAATATCAAGAAATATTTAGCCACAATGAAATTTAAAATGTTCTCCTAAAATTGCGGGATTAATTTTAAATTAAGGTGAAATCATAAGTTGCACAGAATTCAATTAATAACAGAATACCTGTTACTGAAGCAATGTGTAGACTTCAATGATTTTTTTAAGAATAAGACTGCATTTTTCCTGTCATTGAAAGACATTAGACTAATAATCACCAGAATAAAGCAAAGGTTTAAAAGTTTGAAAATAATAAGAAATAAATTTAACTTTAATAAAGTAGGAAACAAAATGTATACATAATAAAAAATATAAACTTGTATTTAAAAAAACAATGTACTTAACACTGAAAAGATAGTATGAAAAGACATACAATATGATTAAGAATGAAGAAAACGTAATGTGACCACAGATGCAGAAGAGATTAAACATTATAGGCTCACATTGTACACAGCTGTATTGTATCATCTAATAAGGGAGCCCGGACAAATCGGGTAATTTCCCACGTTGTACAGTACCCAAACTGACTCGAGATTTTATAGGAAATTTGAGTTCATCACTACAAGTACGAATAAAAATACTGGGCAGGTGATTAAAGATATATAAGTAAAAGAGATTACTTTGATTATTGAACATGAACTTATAGTGGGTTCATATGTCTGTTCTTTCAGATGTCATGGGAGCTGGACAACACCTCAGCCCATTTCTACTCTGGCAAAACCCACCTACCAAAAACAAGAGAAAATAACTAAAAAGCGAAACAAACTAAACTCAAAGAGGCAGACTGACCCCCACGTGATAATCCCCCTTGTCCACCTGATGCTTCTTCTGCCGTGGGAACTCTGGTGAACACTCACCTGGGACAGGAGGGCACGGTCCAAGAGGTCTGTCCACACTTCCCCTTCCAGAGAACCCTTGGGGATGAATTGTACATGGCTCTTTTTTCCAGCTCCACAACCATTGTGCCAGACTACCTCGGGTAGGTAGGTGATCACAAGGTCTTCCAGCAAGGAGGGGCACACAGTAACGTAATTGTTATACGACAGACTTGAGACACCACAAGTTCAATTTCATTGTCATTCTGCAAAACACACAGATCTGGTGTTATTTTCATCCATAT
>NC_138370.1:1574511-1626698 GCF_054177405.1 Leptonychotes weddellii
CTGCTTCCTGAGACCCCTTCCGTTATAGATTCTGCATCAGAAAGGGTCCAGTCTAGGTTTCAGTGAGAGGACATTTAATCTAGATTCTTGTTGACATCTTGTTGAAAGGACTAGAAAGCCAAAAGGTGAAAGATAAAGTTTGAGGATCAAAATAACAACCAGAGGGCTACCTGGGCGACTCAGTCAGTTAAGCGTCTGCCTTCGGCTCAGGTCATGATCTCAGGATCCTGGGATCGAGCCCCACCTCGGGCACCCTGCTAAGTGAGGAGCCTGCTTCTCTCTCTCCCTCTGCCTGCTCATTCATTCTCTCTCCCTCTCAAATAAATAAATAAAATCTTAAAAACAACAACAACAAAAAGGTGCAGAAAAAAATAGTTATTTGAGATATAGAGGGGACAAGATATTTCTTAGACCCAAAGGAGCAGACTTAGAAACCTACAAGCAAAAAATAGAATGAAGTCACAGCTATTCATCTGCTTTTAAGAGATCTTGCTCCAGCAAATGCTGAGATTGGCACTGGATCTAACAAAACTGCATGGAAATCAGGGCTTGGAAGAACCACAGGAAGTGAGTAAAGGGGAATCTGTGTGAATCGTCAGGGGCAGAGAAGTTGAGCTGAGGACCTACTCATTCTTCCTAGGTGGAAGTGAAGTCAGCTTATGCTCTCTCTCTCTCTCAACCTCTCTCCATCTGTCTCTAGCTTGTGTCTCTCTGAACTATTAGCCAGACATAACTTTTAAAATTATTTGCTCAAATAGTATTAGGTGAAAAATATTACCTTTTTTTCTCACAATAACTGTACATGTGAATGTGATTTTATTAAACCTCTTCCAGTGTTTGATTTATAAAGGCTTTCCCCAAACACTATTATTTATAATTCATATGTTGGCATAAATCATTTTGTAGGTCAAAGAAGTTTGAGACCTAACTTTATAATCTCTACTGCTCTGATAATATATAAGCTCAGTTTGAACTATTTTAAACTAAAATTGAATTTCTGTCAACTAATTCCTGTGATTTTAATCTAAACTATAAATTGTCAAGTCCCTACAAGTATCAGCTGTAAAAACATGTAAAAAGAAAATGAAGAAAATGATTTTAGTGGTAATACCAGTTAATTTGGCAATTATCACATGGTGATAGGAAATAATGTATTTCATTAAATTTTATTAGGTGTTTATTATGTCTTGTGGACAGGAGATGATATTTTCCTTTGAAATGAATCACATTCGAAATCATATGAAATTGACAGAAAGTTAACCATTTTCACTGTTCTATATTTTTTTAAACAGGAAATCAAATTAAATTTCTACAAAAGCAAAAGATGGACTATTTCAGATAGAACTTTCAAATAGGATATCTCTTGCGTTAACACAGAGAAATCTTCTTTCAAGAGGATTCATTATATGAGGTAACTTCAAAGCATGCTAATTACTTATTAACCCCACTTCCACTTATAATTCTAAGATATTGAGAGGATTTTATTGTATTTGCAAATACTATTGTCTCTATATCAGCTGAAGTTTGGTGCAATTGTATGACTTATTTATGCTAGATAAATTCCAATGGATTTAAAATTCATACAAGCAAGATAACATTAAATCAAGTGACCAATATTTAAGGGACTAAAATGATAAGGTAAGAGGAATGACCAAAGAAAGTATTGGAATGAAAACTTCAAGGTATATGAAGGACTTGAAGTAAAATAGAAGCTGTGTCTACATTTATGATATACATGGGGTAATATGTGGAAGGGACATGGGCTTAGATTTAGAATAAGCATAAAAACAAATTAGTAAGATTTCAGATCAAAAGGGGAGTCTTTTTCTGAAATGGGAGACTGAGGCCATAATGAATCATTTCTCCACTTCTCTCTCACGGGCATCCCAAAATTGACAAAGCTGGGTCATACAAAATAAAAATGTTGGGTTTTTGAGCCAAGATCTTGACATCAAAAGATGGATATGTCCATGACTAGAAACCAAAAAAAAAAAAGTATTCTAACATCAAAGCAAGGGGGGATATCCAAGCATAAAAATGCCTCCTAGGCTTCCAGAACCAGAGGTCCCTGCTATCTGGCTGTAGCTCTGAGATCAACCGAGGGTTGTCTGGGTTGTACCTCTTCATAAGCTGTTACTTACATGAAGACAAGTATTATACAGTTCTTCTCTGTTATCTGTGAAGTGAGGAAGAAATATAGATTATAAAAAAATTTTCTCTTACTAAGTACTAGAAATGTGAGGACGTCTTGCCAGATGCCCAGGGTGACAAGTGGAATAAAAAATCATTGTTGATCCATTGGGGGTTCCATGTTTCTTCATGCACTGCTAAAACCCCGAGGAGGCCAATGGGCATTACTACATAGGAATACCCGCAGAGCCCAATCACTCAGCTCTTGGAGGCTGTCAGGGCACGAGAAATTGGGCCTGTCACAGATCGCCAACTACGCACGTCATACGCCACCATGAAGAAAGATGCCATTGCCCTCCCCCAAACGTAGATGAATGAAAAATCAAAGAAAGCCTCTCCAATGTTCAAATAGATTACAAAAACTAAACAAACAAAGCCATATCAAAATAGGTAAGGGCTATCAGGAAGACATAAAAAGTTTTTGAAAGGAAAAATAAAATCATTGAAATTAATAACTCAGTGAATGATTGGAAGTGTGAACCAATCTTGATATTGGAAAGCACTAGCAATTTGTGAGACAGAACAGAAAAAAAATAAATGCAGATAAGGAAAAATAGGAAAGTGATATAAAGGCACAGCAAGAATAGAACAAGAAAATCCAACATGTATTTTGTAAGAATTCTAGAAAGACTTAGGGGAAAGTAATATTGTAAGCTACACTTCATGGTAGTCATTCAAAAACGAACAGAGGAAGTAAGCCCTCATAACAAAAGTTACACAAAGTCCAAAACAGGATAAACAATAATAAAAAAAAAAGTTGACCTTTAGAGACCTTACTGAATATCAAAGACAAAGGAAAAATGTTAATAGGGCACATACACATGTAGACACACAAAATCAAACATCTAAACCAAGAAAAAAAAAAAAAAGACCAACACCAGATTTCCCATCAAGATATTAGGTAACAATACAGAAGAATAATGTGACAGATTCCACAGCTTGTTCAAAATATTTGCTGCCCCTCACCCTGCCCCCACTCTGGAGCCCATCCCTTCAGGAAGAACTTATTTCTTATCTATACTAGATGCATAAGAACTAAGAGATTTTATGTACAAATGCTATTTGAAAGACCTACTGAATGATTTGATTTAACTACAAGGCAATCAAAGCCAGGGGAAGAAGTATACAAGAAGTATTTTTGAGCAAAGAAATAAAGAAATCGGTAAAAATGTTTATTACATTTAAGTGTATACTTTTTTAAAAGGTGGAAAAGGGAGATACTTAAAACTAGTTAAAATTATAATACCAAAATGGTTGATGGCAGTGAAGAGATTAAAAATTAATGCATTCTTAATTTCCTATATTTTGGGAGAGATCTAGATTAAATATTTATGCTGAAAATTTGCAGATGATTGCTGAATGAATAGAAATGGATGTATTATTTTAAAGTTCACTGGGAACATTGATGAAAGTCGATTACCTAAAGGCCACATGGGAAGTCTCAATATATTCCAAATAATGTAATATGGATACAATTTTCTGATTATAATTCAATTTAATTTTAAATGAACAATTAATATACAGTTGAAAGCCACATTACTTTTAGAAATGATAAACAGACTTCTAAACAAACCCTGGGTGATTGTCATAAAGCGGCTGGCTCCATTTCGGTTTTGCCTGCAGACAGATCTGCTGCACACCCTTTCCGTCATGCTTGGCCCCTCCGCTGAGCAAACTGGTAATGAGGGAGGCATGCAGCCCCCTCTTCTGACACTGCAGGAAGTTCAGTCCACCAGGCTGCTTCTCATTCATGGGACCCTCAAGAAACAATCCAATCATCTCCTTTCTTTGCCTTCTCAAACTGTTTTCGGACCCTTTTGAGAAGCCCACCTTGTTCTCCCCCAGAAGCCTCATGATTTTAGTAATATATTGTTTCAGTCCTTGGTGGTTCTGTGGCATCTTGACATTAAAGCCAAGGGGGAATCCACCTTGCATCTTCAGAATGGCCAAAACAGTTATTAAAAAAGAAAACACTCCAGAATAGATGAAAGAAATGACACAAAATGTCAAGGAAACAATTACGGATCAAGTGATGTAGAGCCCACTTAGAGATAATTAGCAGGAAATAGAACCTAAAATAAGTTCTTTATATCAAGGAAAAATATAAAATAAGTAAGTCAGGCATTCCATTAAAAATATTGGGGAAAAATATTAGAGTCACACAGGAGTTAATATAAGGAAACCAATAAACATATGAGTGGCAATGAATAAAACATAAACAAATACTCAGTAAGATTTTTAAAACCACATTCTTTGAAACACCAGTGAAGTACTCTTCTAGAACACCAAGCAAAAATAGTAACATAAACAATAGTATAAAGAAAATTCAGCAAAATATAGATGCAGTAGAGCAACTGGGATAATAATAGTTATAATCTTTATTCCTACAAATATAAAAGAAAAATAAATATTTTAGGTAAATATTAATTATTGAAAATTAAAGAGATGAAATAGAAAAACCTAAATTAAAAAAAAAAATAAGGGAACTTGAAGTGTTAACCAAGTCTCTACCTTCTCTATACCCACTCCCCAAATACATCTAGTAAGATTCTTATAGATATATGCTGGCAAACACTTCTGTGACACTTTTTTTTCTTTAACAGTTTCAAATACAGAAATTTAGGAGAACCTCCCAAATTCATTTTAGGGGGAGGTATTTTTTGTGGGTAGCATTGTTAACACAACTGCACTTCCAAATGGAAGAAAAGAAATATAAGCCAAACTCAGTTATGAATATAAATGTCCTACATTGTTAAAATGCCAGGATATAGGATCTAACAATATATATATATATATAAATAAGTAATATTTATTTTAAAAATGGAAGAATAGTTCAAAATGAGCAAAGCGAACATGTTACTACATCCAGAGGATAAAGAGGAAAAGAACAGGCTGTGCTCAGTTGATGCAAATGTTAATTCAAAAATTGAACATTTATCCAAGAAAAATAAAGCAAACTAGGAATAGATGTGAGCTCAGATAATGTGCTGCAGACTGTTCTGGTTGACATGGTGCAAATTTAAATCATTGCCGTCAGAGTCGGAGAAATACATGGAGAGCCACATCCTTGCACCTCTCCAAAATTAAGGCAGCAGGATCTTCAGGAATATAAGGCATGCTGGCCAGCTTCATTTTGCATGGATCCCATGCTTGTGAATTTGCCTACTTGCTAAAATGTACCTATAACCCCAAATCAACAGTCATGGTACTTTCCTCATCATTTGTGGACACGCCCAGGTGAAAAATATGTCTCCCACATGCATGTTTTCAGTTGAAGTTGAACAGGCAACACTTTGCTTTCTTGTTTCAGCTTATACATGAAGCGTAGATGAGCGTCTTCCCGGAATCTTCCTGACTACCATGTTTCTCACATTTTTGTACGTTTCTTTGGTGATTTTGATCTTCAAAATGGCCTCCAAGAGTAGCGCTAAAGTGTATCTATGTAAAGTGAAGAGAAATACAGTTGACCTTGAACAACATGAGAGTTAAGCATGCTGACCCTTCCATACAGTGGAAAATCCCCTTATAACTTTTGGTTTCCAAAAGCTTAACTACTCATAGCCTATAGTTGACTAGAAGGGTTATGATAATGTAAACGACACATATTTTATATATATATGTATTCATATATTTTATTCTTACAATAAAGTAAGCTAAAGAAAAGAACACGTCATTAAAAAATCATAAGGAAGGACGCCTCGGTGGCTCAGTTGGTGAAGCATCTGTCTTCAACTCAGGTCATGATCCCAGGGTCCTGGAATCAAATCCCACATCCAGCTCCTTGCTCACTGGGGAGTCTGCTTCTCCTTCTGCCTGCCGCTCCCCCTGCTGTCTCTCTCTTGCTTTCTCTCTCCCTCTCTCATTCTGACAAATAAATAATTACATAAAATCTTTAAACATTTTTTTAAAAAATCATAAGGAAAATACATTTATGATATTGTACTGTGTTTATTGAAAAGCATCCAAATATAAGTGGACCCACACAGTTCAAACCCCTGTTGTTCAAGGGACAACTGTATAATGTTTCTAAAGCAAGAAGGTGGAAATGTACATGACAGAAAAATGTTGTTTGGTGTTCCTATTGTCGGGCTGGGAGGAATGTTAATGCATGACTAATATATGTTAAATAAGGTGACTTTAAATGAAAATACACATAGAACAAGCTTAAGTACTGATTTGTTGACAAAAATGTTGTGAGTAGAGGCTTGCAAGAACACGTTCCTACCTTGGTCCTGAAGACTGGTTCAGTGTTCAAGCGTGCCAACTTTACAGAACATAACTATTGCAATTAATGAGAATGATCGTATATCAATGGTCTTTATTTAGAAAGTATTGGTAGTATCCAAATAAAAATCATGATAGACAATTTAAACACAAAATTTCGGACTGCTAATATATAATGTTTACAGGTCAGATCATGACTATCAAAGAAACATAAAATGAACATACAACCAAGATTCATTCAACTGATGATGAGGGAACCATAAGGTATTATCCTGACTCAAAGATTCCAGTCAACACACATGTATTTAGGAAATCAAAAATGCTGAAATGAACTTACATTACAGATGCAAACCCAGTCAGTGTCCAATGGTTAAAAATCATTTGCATTTCTATGGACAAGTCTAACTGGCATTACTATCAGCTTTGTAGAGAGAGTTGTAAAATAGCTCAAAGACAATGAAGGACACAGATAGCCAAAGCATGTGCTACACAAGACATCCAGTAATCTGTTTGGACATCTTTAAAGAAAGAAATTTTTTATAAGGTTTATGGCAAGAATAAACAAACATTGTGTATAGAATCAGAATGTCAAAAAATAGTGTTTTCATATACCAGTATTAAAAAAAAATCAGAAGATATGATAGATAGGCAGTTAGCTAGCTAGATAGGAGCAGAGAAGGGTAGCGTCCAACCATTGAACAAGACAGAAAACTCCCAAGCACCTCCAGAATGCAAACAGCCAAGGAAACCCTGGGACATGCCTGTGCTCTTCCCTGTAACCACGGCCCTGAAGTAACCTATAGCCTCATTATAATACAGTGACATTGTGGTTTTGACCACAAGGACCACATAGGGCCAAAAACTCCCCCTCCCAGTGGGTAGCAAGGGTTCCTGAGCTGACTGGAAACAATCTCAGAGACTGCCCTAGCTCTGACCCGTAAGCCATGCAAACATGAAAAACAAGACAACCCTGATCCCTGGCACAGGAGCCACGTCTGGGCCTACCTGCTCGGAAGTGGACTCTTGCTCTGACCAACATTAAATGCCTGCTTGTTTGCTTGCTTAAGAGTTTGGCTCTGAATTCACTCTTGGCCAAACTCAAGAATCCAGGCTGGCAACAGGACGTGCTGCTAACAGATAGATTAAAAAAATAAAAAATAGGTCTTCCTCAATACTGGCCAAATGTACAGGGTGCCCCAGTAAAGTGTGGTGACTAACAGAACAAAAGCAAAACCAATTTACAGAAGAATCTGGAAACATGATATATGATGTGGTTCTATTGATGAGAAGACTCAGTGTCACAGATATTCTGTGCTCTCCCTGGAAGTAACTAAAAGCTCACAGACATTTCAATCCAAATCCCATTAGGACAAACTGGTCCTGAAATTTAGGGGGCAAATTAAAAGAGACAAATATTAAATAACAGCCCTGAGAAGGAAGAAGAGTTGGGGGGGGGGCAGGTACCCTAACAGATAATTAAATTTGGTAATATTGGGACAGTAACAAAACAGAAAGCTGAGCGCATACTCAAGAATACATGAAAGACAAGAACAGAAGAGCAGAAAGGCAAAGACTGGTAAGTATGGAAAGGAAAGTGGAAGAACTCTCTGTAGCAAAAGGTGCTACAAGATTAAAACACATACGCAGACGTGCAGAGAATATTTGCCAAGAAGAAGAGACAGAAGTAAACAAATTAATAAAATTTTAAATAGTAACAAAAAGGATTAGAATCCAGAAAAGGCAAGCCACCACATGGGAGAAGATACTTGCCATATATTAATTGGCAAAGAGCTCATTTTTAGAAAAGTGCCTAAATTAAAAGAACAATCTATTAGAAAAATGGGAAGAGATGTGCCCAGGTGCGGCAGAAAAGGCAAATCCAAATGACAAATTATAAATGGAAAAATTTACCTCGGTAAGATAACACAACATAAGCACCAGCACGGCAAATACATCAAAGCTGATGACATGGACTGTGGGTGATTATACGGAACAGTGGGACTTTCCTTCACTGTTGGTGGCAGAATAAATTACATAGCATAATTAGTTTAAAAAATGGTTTCTGCTAAAGCTGAAAGTACATGTCAACCCCGAAGAATGTAACTCCCATTATGGGTGCTTCTGTGCTCCCGAATACTTGCCCACAGCTGACTGGGAGTGACAGCTCCAAATTGAAACAGACCACATGTCTATCGGTGCAGTAGATACACAAACCGAGCACATTCGTGCCACGCTGTCCTCTACAGTGGTGAAAATCCAACAGAAGAGACACACACGAATGGATTTTAGATTTAATACTGAGCAAACAATGCCAGACATTACAGAATACATCACACTTACATG
This sequence comes from Leptonychotes weddellii, assembly GCF_054177405.1. NCBI lineage: Eukaryota > Metazoa > Chordata > Mammalia > Carnivora > Phocidae > Leptonychotes > Leptonychotes weddellii. The sequence goes on from NC_138370.1 coordinate 1,583,269, forward strand.
AAATGCCATAAAAAATAAAAAAAAAATTATAAGCACAAATTGAAACAGAGACACCACCACACACCTATGAGAATGGCTAAAATCTGTAATGCTGACAACATCAAGGACTGACAAGGATGTGGAGCAATGGGAACTCTCACTCCCTGCTGGAGGGAATGCAAAATGGTGCAGCCACTTTGAAAGACAGTCACACAGTTCCTTACAAAGCTAAACACATTCTTACAAGAAAATTCAGCAGTCAGGCTCCATGGTGTTTAACCAAATGAGTTAAAAAGTTATGTTCACCCCAACACCTGCACATAGGTTTTTATAAGCAGTTTTATTCCTAGTTGCCAAAATTTGGAAGCCAGCATGGTGTCCTTCAGGAGGTGATGGATAAGTAAATTGTGGTTCATCCAAATGATGCAATATTATTCAGCACTAAAAAGAAATGAGCCTTTGAAGCCATGAACCTTAAATGGATATTGCTACGTGAAGGAAGCCGGTCTGAAAAGGCTACGCCCTGAGTGGTTCTAACTGTAGGTCCTTCTGGAAAAAATAAAACTATAGAGACAGTTAAGGGATCAGTTCTTGCCAGGGGTTGTGGGGAGGGGGAGAGAGGAGAAGAGCACAGGGGATTTTTAGGGCAGTTAAACCTCTGTGTTTTACTGTGATGGTGAGTATATGTCATTACAAAACGTCAAAACCCATAGAAAAAGCAGCACCAAAAGTGACTCCAAATGTAAACTATGGGTGATAGCAATGTGTGAATGTAGGTTCTTCTATTGTAACAAAAGCATCTGGATGGTGGATGGTTGGGGAAGCTGCACACAGGTAGAGACAGAGGCCGAATGGGAAATGTCTGTACTTCCTGCTCAGTTTTGTTGTGAGTCTAAAATTGCTCTACAAAATAAAGTATTTTATTTACTTATCTATCTATTTTTATTTATTTTTATTTTTTTTAAAGATTTTTTATTTATTTATCTGAGAGAGAGAATGGGAGACAGAGAGCATGAGAGGGGGAGGGTCAGAGGGAGAAGCAGACTCCCCGCCGAGCAGGGAGCCCGATGCGGGACTCGATCCCGGGACTCCGGGATCATGACCTGAGCCGAAGGCAGTCGCTTAACCAACTGAGCCACCCAGGCGCCCCTATCTATCTATTTTTAGCTTCAAGTTTTTATTTAAATTCCAGTTAGTTAACATATAGTGTAATATTAGTTTCAAGAGTAAAATTCAGTGATTCATCACTTTCATATAATACCCAGTGCTCATTACAAGTGCCCTCCTTAATGCCCATCGTCCATTTCAAGTCTATTTTAAAATAAGTTGCATTATTAGGAATACTTAATTAGGCTTAAACATGAGAAGGAAAAAAATCAAGAAATGGAATAACATTAAAGTCAAGCTAATGGTTATTATTTTGGGGAGGTGAGACATTTGGGAGGTTTCCATGATGCTGTTTTTATTCTGTCTTGATCTGAGCAGTATAGGTATTTGTTTTGGAATTCATTAAACTGAACATATTTGATAATTCACTCATCTTCACACTTATACTTACTGATGCTCTATATGTTTATTATGTATTATATAAAAAGTGAAAGAACTACATGCAAATGTATGCAACCCATAAATGAAGTTGTTCAGATGCATTTGCCTCAACAAAATTCTATTCATTCCAACACAAACATCCTCTTCCTAAGTATAGTCCTATAACATGTAAAATTTTGCATGAAAACACTTTGAATTCTAAAGTGGACATAGGTCTGTTGGAAATGGAAAGCGAAGTAGTAAACAGTGTGTCAGAGACGTACTACTGCAACTAAATTGGAAAACAGCTCTACAGAACCTAGGAGGTGAGATGTGCATGCTTCTTTTTTTTTTTTTTAAAGATTTTATTTATTTATTTGAGAGAGAGAGAATGAGAGACAGAGAGCATGAGAGGGAGGAGGGGCAGAGGGAGAAGCAGACCCCCCGCTGAGCAGGGAGCCCGATGCGGGACTCGATCCCGGGACTCCAGGATCATGACCTGAGCCGAAGGCAGTCGCTTAACCGACTGAGCCACCCAGGCGCCCGATGTGCATGCTTCCAAAGAAAGTGATTCTTGAGTTTCAACTTTCTTTTTTTTTTTAATTTTATTATGTTATGTGAGTCACCATACAATACATCATTAGTTTTTGATGTGGTGATCCACGATCCATTGTTTTCAACTTTCAAGTTAAGTTCCTCACGTTAAAGGAAGCTTCACACATCTGTTGCGTCTGTTGTAAAAGAAAAAAATACTGTGCATTTTTTATGCTGTCATTGCATAGGACCTGTTGGGGTTTTATCAAAGGCCAATTCACCTGAGATTTTCAAATAAAATTTCCAAAAGAAAGACAAAATATAAAGCACTGATAAAATTTGCTCACACGAATTCATTAACCACGACTGCACACATTTTAATACAGTTTAAGTATGTTGGAAGGTCTGTATGTCAAGGTACAGGACCGTTTTAAAAGGCTGGCTATATTTCATTTAGGAGAGGTGGAAGGTAAGATTAAGTATCCACCCGTGTTTGTGACTTCATGAAGAAGGACACACAAGAAAAGTATAAGTAGTTACCTATTGTACATTTGGGAAAACCCAGGAGGTGGAGTCATGGACAACAATGAGTGAATGAGCTACTGAAGTAATGTTTACAGTAAAGAACAGGGACTTGATTGAGCTGTGTCTCCAAGTCACCCCCCTCTGTCACGATTTAGAAGCTGGCAACGCCATCGGGGGGGGTCATGATTTGTCGATCGCAATGATTGGAGCCGAAATCACAGGTGAGGATGTGCAAAGCGAGCAAAAATGTTGTCCATCAGGAGTCCCTTACTAACTGTGCCAACGGGTGGTGATGCCATGGCTTTCAGCCCATCCCTGTGTGTGACTCGGATTACACCCTCTCCCGTTGCTTCCTTGTCCCTCCCTGGCCCTGTTGTCACCCAGCCTGGACTTGCTCAGTCTTGCATCTCATGATCCTCGCTCAACAACAGCTCCTTGTCCAGAGCCTCCTGCTACCTTTCTGCACCTCGAGCAGGACGGAGGCGTGCAGGGCGGGTGCAGGAAGCAGGGCGCTCTGTCACACACGGTGGGAGGAGGTGCTTGCTGTCATTATCACACACGCCATCCAGCGCCCTTGAACTTCATGTTGTTGATACACACGAACAGCTGTTTCTTCCTCAAAAATAACTAACTAGCTAAAGTTTATTGAGCTCTAAGGAGAACACCAAAGGGAACAAAGGAACACTTCCTGCTCCTATTAATTTTGGAGAACGCACTCCTAGTTCTTCCAGACACCTTGAGAAAGCAGCTGAACGTGCAATACCTTTCATTTTCACACTTATGTGTTTGCTGTATGAAGATCTAACGTGACAGCAGAATTATCATTGTTCTAATCCCCTTGACTGTAATGCGCAGATTTTCGAAAAGCCAAGCGTCCCCTCGGTGGGTTCAGGCTCCCTGGGCCACATGGGCCACACGGGGTCCCGGCTGGATGATCTTGTCTGCCTGGTTTCTGACTGAAGAATGACTTGCTTTCTCAGTAGTCATCTCTGTCTCGACAAAGGAACATGAAGAGTCTGAGTCAATGTGTTACTCAGAAATCCCCAAATCTTCAACTTTTCAAATATAGGTACGATGCACCTTAATTGATCGTACTTTTAAACCTTCATAAATCTCTTGTATTTCTCCTTTTTGGCATTTTAAAAGAGGCAGTAGATGTACAAAAAGCAAATTAAAAAGGTCAATTCTCTCATGTAAAAATAGCTATTAGAAGCAGTGAAATTCTCCAAATGTGCTTTTCTCATTGTAATAAAAACATTTTAAAGTAGCTACATAACAAATCCCGAATTCCTCAAGACTACCTTGCCATACACCTCAGTGTCTGGATGTGAGAAAAGCAGAATAATTGTGAGATGAAGAGGGTGTGTAATTTGGGGTTCAAATGTGATTTTGATCTCTCAATTTTATGTTGATTAGTCTCATTTCAATTCTGCCTGTATTGTTCCTGTGTCTTGTCAGCCTATTGTGTATTCAAATGATTAAGCACACCTACCACGGGAGCTTAAACATTAAGGCACTTCATGCAAGAAAGTGTAAAATAGGCCTTGATGAAGGAAGAACAAAAAATATTAAATTATTGCTCTGAAATAAGTTGTCTGAAACTATGCACGTTGCAATTGGCTCATGTATTTTAGGAATCCAGACACACACAGACACCTGTAAAGCTCTTTTATTCTTTTAGTATATATATTTAAAAGCTCTAAGTCCAAACTTCTGTATATGTACAGCATATTCATTGTGATAGGCCAATAATTTAGCAGCCAAGTCAACATTTGGGACTTGGGCTGTAATGAGAAATACAGCTCAGTTTCATAGGAAAATTGAAGTGACGTTTTAGGAGAAAACCATCTGTATTTTTCACAACTAGGAAATGTTAAATTAAATAGTTTAAAATCGTCATTCGTGATCCTGAGTGAAGAATACATACACGCGCATACACACACACGTGTGTGTGTGTGTATATATATATTTGGTTATGGATTTTTAATCAATTATTTCATAAAATATTTAATAGATTCCCACTATGACAAGACCCTGTGAAGATACTAAAGAAAAAGGTTTCTCCATTTAGAATTCATCTTCAAAAGGCCATTTTCCAGCTATATATTTTTTTACTAAATAGCTTAATCTGGAACTTGTTCTTTATCTGGAAAATTTGGGCATTTGACAATCTGTTGATAAGATTGCTAATATGTAAGGAATTCAACTAAAAATATATATGCCTGGAAACTTTGGTTTCTGAGCAATGACAGTTCCCTTAGCCCCCGTTAGATCTTTCCTGTTGGAAATGTGCCCCAAGGCGGGAGGAGTGCCCTGAGGAGTAATCCTCAGAGTCTGTCCTTGACTAAGAATCCAGGGATCAGCCTAGAAGTGAGCCTCTCAAGGAGCCATGATCCCAGGGGCATCCACAGACAGGGAAATGGGAAAAACAGAATCACAAAAACACAAGGGTCATTTCCCTAGAACACATACATTCAAGGCAGTTAGGGAAAATGTGCTTGTTGATTTCTCGAAGAGAAGAATACTAAGATCCCAAGAAATATGCCATACTAAGACAAGCGGCTTTAATCCTCCACGGACTGCAGTACGAGCCAGTAAGAGATGCAGCAGGTGCACTCACCACGGTGGGCACAGTATTGAGCAGAGCCTATGAAGAGAAAAGAAGCAAAGGAACAGTGTCTCTACACCAGCTTGAACATACTTAAGGCTTATGAATAAGTTAAAGGTGGCATTCGTATAAAGCATTGTGATTACTTACGTAGTAGTAAAAAATTAACGATTTTATTTATACACCATTTCATCCATTCATGCATCTGTCCATCGTGCCCCGATTTTTGACAAGGAACTCATGGGGATTTTGCCTTTTGAGCTTCTTGAGGACATGGTGCCCAGATGTTACCTCCCTGACATGGAAATAGTGCCATCTAGTGGCCATGGAGCAGCCCTGTACCCTGTGCACTTCACCGAGGCCACAGCTGGTCAGCTCCTAGGGAGCACAGGGGCTCCGGAAACAGTCAAGCGCAGGTTCTGCTATATGCCGAAAACTGACTTAGATAAAGAAATAGTCAGCTCCCCCATGTGTAGTGGCTTTCTGTCGCGATTACTGTACACGGTTGTTCGGAATTCACAGTTATCCAAATGAGTTTATTGGATATAATGTTTAAATAGCTAGAATAGAGACTTCTAATGTTAAATTTGGGGAAGATTATATTTCAGAATGTTTTGCCGAGAATATCATTCTTTTCTGGAGCCTACTAGGGAATCACAACTGATTTCAATGAGCTTGGTGTTCACTAAGAGGAGGCCAACGAAAGTATCACGATGGGCATGCATCACCTAAGCAGATACCATTGGGAAAGATATTTGGTGCTTCTCTAAATTCTTTCCACGTGTCCGGGCACATCCATAAAGGGGTCCAGTTTTTCTTTCAAGGGCAGAATTGCCACTCTTCATACAGATTCCTGGCTCTAAGGTCCGTTTAGAAGTCGCAGGATGCCTGTGCAAATGGGTTATTAGGCATCTGTCAGAAGCCTGATTGTGCATAAGTTTCTAGAAAGAACACAGCACTCACAGCAGGCTTGCACTGCATCCACCTCTAAGCACCTGGTCAGCAAGACGTGCAAATACAGCCAGCAACAAATTATCCCGTGGACGTTTTCATCTAATTGCAATATGACAAGGCTGCTTTGAAGCTTTCAGTCTAAGATACCTTTATATTACCTTCAGAGGGAAAACCCTTTGATTTGTCTTGCAGAACACTGACATGACTCCAAAATGCACCTCCTTTCTTGGTAACTGAGTTATCACGACCATGTAAAAGTCGATAGAACAAATATTGCTAAGAAATGTAACTTACCATTGATTTGTTCAGGAATAGACAAAACAAGTGTGTACATTTTACCCAGTGAAGAGCCATTTTTTGTTTTCAGAAGCAAAACATTTCCAGTAGTGCAGGATCGATCCTTGGTCTTTGCATTTGGCAAGAGAACGCGCTGAAAAGAAAAATATAACCCGAGTAGTCACTTTACATAAAGGAGCTTGGGAAGAAAATCAGTGACAAATAAATGACTTCAATAATAAGAAATACTATGATGAGATCTCTTAAATTTCCCACCAGTGTCATCCTTCCTCACACTGTTACATTTACACTTAATTTTCTAGATGCATTTAATACTTTCTTCCTCGTACTCCTCAAACCATTCAGCAAATATTGATGGAACATCCCCTAGGCATTAAGAAATAGCATAGGTACTAATCAATTGCATTTTTATTTACTCCATTTCTCATTTTCTCCAGAACCCAAACACCTTAACATGCGAAATAACCTAGAATGAGTTTTTCAAAGGTCTAAAATGAGAAAAATACATTCAACAATATTTTGATAGCATCAATGACTTAAAATTTTCATCAAAACTTTTGGGGCGCCTGGGTGGCTCAGCTGGTTAGGTGTCTGAGTTTTAATTTCAGCTCAGGTCATGATCTGAAGGCTGTAAGACCGAGCCCTGAGCCCCATGTCAGGCATGACTTTCCCTCTCCCCTAATTCCCACCCCCACCCCACCTGCTCCCACTCTCTCTCTATAAAAAAGACAAAACAAAACAAAAAAACTTCTTTTAACGCCACTTTGAATTATAGTTCCAAATGTTTTTCTAGGTAAATATATTACACCAACCAGTTTTTCTAACATTTGATCCCCGTGACTTTACTACTCTATATTCTGAATATGCAAAACTAGCAAGTTTCTGGCTGTATTTGCTGCCCAGAGGTAAAGCTAAACTTGCACCAAAAAGTGAAATGATCCCAGATAAAAACAAAAGAGAAAGAAATCGCACATTTTGAAGACTAACCGAAACAACTGCAGAACCCGTTATTTTATGAAAAAACCCCTATGTAATCTCTGCAGTACTTGGTTTGAGTGCCAGCTCCCCCAGTTACTAGCTGTGTTCCTTCCAGCATTCTACCCACGGTTCCGTTACCTTGTGTGCAGCATGAAGGTAGTTATTCCTACTTACGGGGTTTAGGTCATGATTATACAAATGCATTAAAGTGAAATTTTTTTATGTCAGGACTATATTAAAATATTTTGATGCTGCCTTACTATAAAACACCTTTCTAAGAGTCACAAATACTTAAAACACTAAGTGGAGCAAATGATCTGTTAATTTTTAACTTGAATTGTATTACAATTATCCTAATGGGGGAAAATAGCTCAAGGGCATTTGATCACACAGACTTCCACGGAGCCATCGGGAGTCTCTTGATGTTCAAAATTATACCAACTGTCAAAACCAGGTGCCTTTAAGTGGCAGGATGTGAAGAAAATTGGAGCTAACTACAATTTCATGAATATTGAAGAGTTTGGCTGCTGGGAAAGGCGGTCCTATGGGAGCCAACAATGGTAATCCACAGTGACTTGCTGGTGTGCACACAACCCGAACCATGATGGTGATGGTTATTGACAAGAGAAACTCAGCACTACCCAGCACTGCTCTGAAAAATGGCACTTGAGTTTAGGGCAGAAATCCTTAAAACGCTGTGTTTGATAGGGGATTCAATCATCACAGATCATTTGCTTTCCCCTGGAAAACACCCCCTTCCTATCTATGGATGCTATATCACATTCTTCTCCAGTTGAAAATTGTCTGCATTTGTGTTTTGTGATAACGTTTCTGATGAACTTAAGAAAGCATGTTTATTTTGAAAAGTTAGGTAAGTACACAAGTTCTGAAACCACTGAACGCTGAAATCTGATAGTTTTTACCACAAACCAGGGTAAGGAAGGGCCACTTTCTAAACTTTTCATCCCTAACAATTTGAATAAATATTGTACTCTTCCTTTGATTTAGTCATCTATTTTTTTTAACGAAGCTTCAAAAAGTGGCAACTATTATTTTAAAGAGAGGAGAATTTGAATAGCATAGGAAAAGTAAAACAGGTTTAATGTACATCATACATATAATTGGAACTACAGAGAAATGACTTCACTTGGTGTTGGGGGAGGTGGGGAGGGAGAGACGTGACTGGTTGATTTCAATATGGCAGCTCAAGGCCACTTTCTCCAACTGCAAAGCCAACAGCTTATCACCTTCAAGCCTCCCTGTACTCCCTCACTTCCCCGTCCCTGACTGTCACCGCTGGCTCTTTTTTATAGGTACCCTTGTGATTATATAGGGTTTACTTAGATAATCCAGGATAATCTTCTCATCTTAAAATCCTCATTTTAGCCTTAGGCGCCTGGGGGGTGCAGTCAGTTAAGTGTCCAGCTCTTGATTTTGGCTCAGGTCATGATCTCAGGGTGGTGAGATCGAGCCCCTGTGTCTTGTTCCATGCTCAGCAGGAAGTCTGCTTGAGATTCTCTCTCTCTCTCTCTCTCTCTCACTCTACCCCTCCCCTGCTCAAGGTCTCTCTCTCTCTCTCTAAAATAAATAAATAAATCTTTAAAATTAAAAAAGAATAGATAAAATCCTTCTTTTAGCCCTATCTGCAATGTCTCTTTTGGGATGGAAGTTACTATTTTCACAGATTTAGGGAACATCTTAGGGAACATTTAGGGCATCTCTGGGGGTGGGGCATTATGCTGTCTACCACAGGGGGTCAGGCAAGATCGACTTCAGGACAGCTTAGGTCACATGGTAACTTGGTGGCTCATGGTCAAGCATTTAGTGTCTATTAGAAGCCTGAAACAAGTCAGATTCTATTTATTAAAAAAAAAAAAGAATGCTTTTCTGCATAGCATGGCAGGACTTTGCTTGAAAATCATAAAGCTTATCACCACAACTCGCCTAGAGCATAAGCTTTCCCATCTGTAACAGAGACTTCAATGACCGTTTGATCCACTCTGGAATATGGTCCAAGCGCCAGAGGAGTAGGAGACTGTCGGGAACTTTGGGATAATCTCATGTCTTAGACCCCACTCAAAAATGCTAGTCTTTTATTGGTTTGGAACAGCATACCCCTGCGAGTGTGTTTTTTTTGTCTCTAAAAGTCAAATATTTTTGTGAGGCATTGTGCCTCTTTCTTGGTTATATGAAGGTCCAGATGCAGCAACGTGAAATTCACCTTAGGAACCCTATTGGAACAGGTCATAGACCCTAGAAATTTCACTCAGGTGGCAGGCTCTTGCATTTTTGTGGGACTTAGTTGCCAGTCTCTGGCACAAGGAAGTCTTACCATGGTGCTTAGATGTGTTGTTACTTCTTTTTTTTTTTTTTTTTTAAAGATTTTATTTATTTATTCATGAGAGACAGAGAGAGAGAGAGAGGCAGAGGGAGAAGCAGGCTCCCAAGGAGCAGAGAGCCCGATGCGGGACTCGATCCCAGGACCCTGGGATCATGACCTGAGCTGAAGGCAGACGCTTAACCATCTGAGCCACCCAGGCGCCCCTGTGTTGTTACTTCTTGCACCCCAGACTCAAGCACCTTTGTGGACCACTTCATGATGTAAAGCCAGAGGTGGGACACTGGAGATGTACCTAGGGACCTGACCTGAAAGCAAAGTGCTTCCGATGGTCTTTCTTGGCTGATGTTCACACTTGCACAATGATTTTCACACCAGTCATTGGAGTATAACTCAGAATTGTAACTAACACCGTATTTCCACCATGAGTAGACAAAGGCAAATTATGCAATGATTCAAAATGTAGGAACAGAAAATTAATTAAGATATACTGGAAATGTGAAAGCAAGAGGAGTAAGAGACAAAGAATGTTTGCTAAATAACTCATCGTTCATTAAAAGTATTTGACTAATACAGGAAAAAATGAAGAATCAAGAAACAGAAGCATATGTAAATTATTTAAAATTATGACCATGAAACAAACTATTAATAGTAATTGCCTTGAGAGTGTAGGATTTAGGCGATGACTTTCATTGTAAATTCTAATATGCATATGTTTGTGTGTGTGTTTATGTATAAAATTATATAATTTTGTTTAATTTTCATCCACAGTTGGATGCATATTCATCTAACTGCATATATATACACCTATATATATATATAATCTCCATAATATATCACTTAGTAAAAAAAGCAAATTGTGGAACAATATGTTGAATAAGATTGATACCAGCGTACCCATTTCCTGATGGTACATAGCGGTATTAGCTCAAGTTTAGCTACGAGTCTGAGCACAGCTTAGCTGGGTCACCTGGTAAGGGTCCCACAGGCGGCACTCAGGGGTCTCCTGGGGGACTGGAGGTTCATCAGACCTGACTGGGGAAGGCCTGGCTTCCCAGACAACTGAGGGTTTTGGCAGAGTGCAGTTCTCTGCAGTTTTAGAAGTGAGGGTTTCTGTTTCCTGTCTGAGGCTACCCTTCACCCTAGACGACACCCACACTTCTTTGCCTCGAGACCCCCCGACTTTGTAGATAGTTTCTTCAGAGTCAAGAGAGCAGACAGCATCTTCAACAAGGCGGAGGCTGTAAACTTAGGTAATATAGCCACGTAACCACCTCCAGACAATCACACATGTCCTGTTACTTCTGCCAGATTCTGTTGGCTGGAAGGAAGCCCCCAGCGGTGCCCACCCTACAGGAGAGCGGATCCCAGAACGTGATCACTCCCGGACTTGGGGCTCATGGTAGGCTATCCTAGACCCTGTCTGACACACCTGTTTATGTGGCTTTTTACAAAATGTATACATATATACATACTTATATGGATAGGTACTTAATTGTGAAATATATTCATAAAGACAAACTATTTAGAAGAATATATCACAGGAGTTAACACTATAATCTCTGTAAAGTAGGATTGGATGTGGGAAGAAAAGGGCCTTTTAGCTATTACTTTACACAAAACTATACGATTTGAAACTTGTACCGCAATTCTGTGTTTTATAGGTATAATAAAAATAAAAATGTATGAGAAATTATGTTGTAATCGGTAAAATGGAAAAAATCTTTTCAAAAATGATTTGCTTTGATCAGAACATTTCCAAAAGAAATATTTAACAATAGAAATCTCTTTTCTGCCAGGAATATTTCATATTCAATTTACATGATATGATCTAATCATCGTACTGCTCATAGAAAGAGATATTCTGTGTCCTATAAATCTAGAAGACAAAGGCATAAATCAGTCAATATATTATATTATATAGATTTCACGACATTGCTCATCAAGCAGTGATATGCAAATAGATCAGAATTCAACACAGGGCAGTTTAGATTTCACAGATGAGGAAAGTTGTCGCTCCAAAGAAATTATTCCTTTTAAGATCATTCTGATAATTTACTTAAAAAAATCCTGTATTAAATTTGCATTGCACGATATCTAAGAATATATATCATTACAAAATCCGAAATATCCTAGATTTTATAATACCATTTACTGGCCTAAGATAACATATGTCTTAGAGATTATTTGCATGTATTTTTAAAATATTTTTTGAGATCCAAATTTCCTCTGGAAATAGGATTTCTTTAAGGTATTTTTCAGTATCAGGAATGAAAGCACTAGAAAGAAAATTTAGTGATGAACCTTGGATTATCTGACTCTCAAAGTTTATCATCAAATACTGTCTTTGTTGTTCTCCAAACACAAGAGAAGAATAACTTCTATTTCAACAATCTCCTCAGGTGTCCAATTTTCCAATTTTTGTGGATATGGTTTGGCACACAGTGTACGTGACCTAGCATATATATTGTGTTGGATCAATGCTAAATGCTGGGACGCTCATGGGTTCTTTGAACTTCATCCTGTTACTTCAGTTGAAATGACAGTGCCTGAGCTTGAAACAAAAAATAATGGAGATTTTCCCTCACTGGGATTTTGAATGGACACCAAGCAATAGCAAATGGTGGCTCTTTTAAGGCATGATACAGAGAGATACATAGATAGAAAAAGATAATGTCCCATGTCGCTTGAATAGCAATTGCACAATGAGAGTCAAAATTTCACTTAGGAGGTCTATTTCTTTGTAAGAATGTGAGACACTTGATGATCTTGACTTCAACCATCTATGTATCTATGTGTTTATGTATGTATGTGTCTGTAATAGTTTGAATATTTTATTAAAATATTAATGTCATGCTATGTCATGTCTTATCCAAATGAGCCTTTTTATAAACCAAAGCATAATAACATCTTGGTATTTTCTAGATTGATATTTATGGAGCCATTCCATATTTTTAATTGATATACATTGAAATTTGCCATATGAACTTGTCATATTTTATACATCACTTACCGTTCCAGAGGACATTTTTTTTCCTGAAATTTCACCTATAAAAGAGCACCATGATAGGGCGCCTGGGTGGCTCAGATGGTTAAGCGTCTGCCTTCGGCTCAGGTCATGATCCCAGCGTCCTGGGATCGAGTCCCGCATCGGGCTCCCTGCTCCTTGGGAGCCTGCTTCTCCCTCTGCCTCTCTCTCTCTCTCTGTCTCTCATGAATAAATAAATAAAATCTTAAAAAAAAAAAAAAAGAGCACCATGATAAGCAGTCTTGTGCCTGTCTTCCTGCACAAAAAGAAGGTTTAGATGTACTTAGAATCAGATTTCTTGGGGTGTGGGTATGCACATTTCATTTTAGCTGAGCACGCAAATTTCATTTCAAATTGGCTTTGCAACTTCCACTCCAAACTATAGGATAAGATAATTCTCCCATCCTCGACATTTTATTTTTATAGATTAAAATTTTGTCTATCTGAGGGAAAGAAAATGGCTTCCACCTGTAATGATATGTTTCACTGACTTCTGGAGTCTAATTATGATGATGATCAGAAACTTTCGCCTATCAAAATATCAAATAGGTCATACCGATCTATTTGCATATCACTGATGAGCAATGTAGTGAAATGTGTATATGATAATGATTTATGCATTTGTCTTCTAGGCTCATAGGATACAGAATATCTCTTTCTATGAGTACAATATACAACATATACACTATATATATGCATATATTAGTTTTCATTTTCTGTCTGGCAGTTCCAGCATGCTTTCTTTATATTTTACATACTGAAATTTCATGATATGCCTAGATTGTCAATTTGTTTTGTTTTTGGTCTTGTTCTTATCCCACCTAGGTCTCAGTGGTGTTTTTAAAAGAAGGCATGATTTATATCATCCCTTAATCATGGGAACGGATCAGGCACTTTGTTATGTCACCTCTCCCTTTCTGCACCCAAGTTTTATTTCAGGAATTTGGACATTTGTAGGAGCTCCAGTTCTCCAGGGTCCTAAGCCTTTCCTGTTCTACTTCTCCAACATCTGCACAAGGGTCCCATGTATGATGAGAAATACAGGTTTTTGTTTCTATAAGTGAGATTTATCTTTAGTCCTGAAATGATTCCTAAGACATGTAAGTCTTAGGTGTGTAGCTGCTTATTTCTGTTTGGCCTGCTGGATAAAATCCTAGTAGAGCCAGGCCATGTAATTGAGCTTGTAGCACACTAGATTTATTTTCTTCTTCTTCTTCTTTTCCTCTTTTTTAAAGGAATTATTATTTTTTTATTTTTTGAGAGAGAGAGTGAGAGCTAGTGGAGTGGGGGGAGAGGGGCAGAGAGAACCCCAAGCAGACTCTGCACTGAGCACAGGGCCTTATGCAGGGCTCGATCCCAGGACACTGAGATCATGACTTGAGCTGAAACAGACACTTGACCAACTGAACCACCCAGGCACCCCACACACTGGATTTCTAACATGGGACTACAGGGTTTAGGTTTCTAGAAATGGGTTTCTCATGTAAGTCACATTTTCATGAGTATATGAAAAGGAAGGGAGCCATTTAAACTGGTGTGGTGTTAGTAGAGAACAGAGTAACATTTTGGAAGCAGACCTTGAAGAACCTCTGTGTTCCCAGCTAGTGGTTTGTATGCACACAGAACTGTGCACCAGGGGAATCACTGTATTGTAATAAGTTCTGTACCACCTTTGTAGTGAGATGGGCACCGTGCCTCAAACCCTAAGCTGTTTTATCACCAATTCCTGCACTCTAAGACATGCTGAGTTATCTTTCCCTATTCTCCACACACTCACCAAAATATTCATCCCTGACTCCAGCTGCCAACAGCCATTTCTGAATTCTTACTTTACCCCACATCTTGCTTCTCTTACACACTTTGAGGAAACAATGTTTTCAAATGGTACCCCACCCCCACCCTATGGTTACTATTGTTACTACCTTTCTGTCCTTGTGTCTATCTCTGGACCTTGAATTTGTTCAACATAACTCTTATGGTGTTTGTAATTCTTCATCAGTTAGCTAGTTTAGTTGGTTTTGCTGTCTCTCCACCAGATGGTAAACTCTACAGAGCAGGGACTCTGGTCTTTCACCGAGGACTTATTCCTCAGGATGTACTGAGTCGTTAAACACAGTAACTTCTTAATACATGAATACATAAAACATGAAAGAACACGATGATGTCTCTTAAGTTCAGAATATAGACATGATTGAAGAACACAGAACCCCATGCTTGCAGAGTTGCTTTTGGACTGAGACAGTCTCAGAGCCTCCCCCAAATGTCGACTGTCTTCCAGTTTTAGCATATGTGCTGCTGATGTGAGCGCTCAATGGTCTTCTATGGTCCTAGAGCTTCAGCGTACAGCCACGGGGAGTGGTGACTTACTTATCACAGATTAACCCAAAGCTAGCTGAAAGAAGGAAGGAAATAATAGAGATCAGTGCAGAAATAAATAAAACAGAGAATGGGAGAACAATTTAAAAAATCAACTAAAACAAGACTTGATTCTTTAAAAGTTCACAAGCTTTTGGTGGGATTAACTAAGACAAAAGGGAGAAAACCCAAATAACTCAAAGCACTGGGTGTTATATGCACACAATGAATCATGGAACACTGTATCAAAAACTAATGATGTAATGTATGCTGAT
Organism: Leptonychotes weddellii; assembly: GCF_054177405.1. Taxonomy (NCBI): domain Eukaryota; kingdom Metazoa; phylum Chordata; class Mammalia; order Carnivora; family Phocidae; genus Leptonychotes; species Leptonychotes weddellii. Next base: position 1,598,667 of record NC_138370.1, read on the forward strand.
TAACATAATAAAAAAAACCCAAATAACTCAAATCAAAAATGAAAGCAGGAACATGACTAGTGATTTTACAGAGAAAGGGGATGATGAGAGAGGACTGTGAATAATTGTACACCACACACTGGGTAACCCGGATGAACTGGAAAAGTTCCTACAAACATAAAACCTACAGAGACAGAATCATGAGGAAATATAAAATCCGAATTGATCTGTGACTAGTAAAGAGGTTGACTTGGGAATCACAAACCTCCCCAGAAAGAAAAGCCAGATGGTTGGTCTCTCTGGTGAATTATACCAAACAGTTGATAAAAAATGAAATGGACACTGGAGTAGAAATACAATCATCCGTTTCTTTACTTATCTGAAAGGAATTTTTCTCCCCTCACTCTCTCATTTTTCCCTTGGATTATAACTTGGAGATGGAGCTGAGATAATCCATTCACAGTGATGATGAGCAATAAGACAGAAAGAGCCTGGGTTTGTGAGCTCCGAGGGGCAGGGCGACTGGCGTTCCTGGGAGGCCAACTGCCTGCAGATGGTTAGGTTAGAGAGAAGTACACCTCTATGGTTCTCTTTTGCATCATTCTCTGTTAGAGCAACTTAGCTTATAGCTCCAAACTATGGATGCTTATCAGCAACCTGTTTCTTCTGCTTTGGTGGTTGAGCATGACAGGTCCAATTGCATAAACATGCCAAAAAGAAAAGAAAGTAGCCATTAGTTTAGAGGTTAATGGCAACATAGTGTTTTGTTGCCAGAAATGTTTGTTTCCACTGCTGACAAAATTAGGGTAAATTGGAACCAAAGAAAAGAAAGCAATCCATAAAAGGGTATTGTCTGAGTCTCTTTCATTCTCCCTTGTGGTCTCCAAACCCATATGGTTAAGTTCCAGACATCTTAACCCAAGTGGTTCAAGAGGTCCTTAAGCCTAATACATGTAAATGTGGAACACTTTCCCCCAAAATACTTCCTCTTCTAGAACCACATCCTGTAATAAACACCACCGTGCTGTGATTCTTGAACCCTGCCTCTGACATCACGTGTATCACCAAATCTAGGTCTACACCCAAAATATTTGACATCTATCCACCTGTCACCAACACTGGCGTCTGGGCCACCCCCTTCCTCAACCCGATGTGAGTGTTTGGCTTCTCTGTGTTCACATCTGCTGCTTGAGATCCACCCAGTCTGTTCCCTACACGGCAGCCAGGGTGACGTTTTAAAAATGCAACTTCATCATGGGAGCCCCTTGCTTGAAACTCATAAAAGGCTGTGTTTCTGTCTCCGTGCATCAGAGTTTAGACTCGTGTTCCAACTTTAAGCGATTTTTATGGTGGTGCTAGCTAGCCCTGTGGTGCTTTCTGACAGATGGGAGCATCAGTCAACACCTTTGCACAATTTAAGACAAGTGTTCTCCTCAAATCAGACATTCTGGTCCAGGGAAATTTAGTAGAGTGTAGTTTCTAAATAGAGAGACATAGGTGAAATATTTCTGTTCGATCCCTATTTGTATCAATCCGGACATAAACGGACATAAACCATGACACTAGGTAAAGGCACTGAATGTTTTACTGACGCCAGATCATTTTAACCTATTGTTGGGCAGTTTTGTTTCTTTAATACAGTGAACACTGATTTAGGAAGACAATTAGTTCTCACAATAATCAATGTCCACAGAGTTTTAAAGCAGTGTGAGTGGCAAAAGGCCAGTAATCTAATTCTGAATATCCAGGCAGTAAAAATGAGGTAAAAATCATTCCTGTTTAAACGCATGTAAAGTACGACCAATATTAATTATGAAATATAAATCAAAACCACAAATACGCATATTATGCTTCAGCAGATTCCTGGTGGTTTTCACTGGGATAATGTGATAAAAATATGGATTTTCTTATTGTTGACAAAACAGGAGGGATTCTGATTAAACAGCAACCACAAAAACTTTGGCCACGAAACATAATTTAAGGCATTAGAAATTCTCCAATTTGACAAATTGCATTTTAATGGGAGAAAGCATCTGAGAAAAACATATTGACAGTCATTTCTGATCATATGCTGCCTGGTTGCTATAGCATCTGTAAATCCTCACTGCTGCAATCATCCGTTATCCAGGGAGGTTTCAGTGTCTCTGTCGAATATTCTGAAGTGTATTGCAGACTTTGTTCATTGTTGGGGGCATGGATTTTTTTTTTCCAATGAAACAGAGCTAATGAACCATTTGCTCCAAATTCAATACATATGTTCAGTGTGATTATTACCTCATGCTTTACTTACTATAGATCAGTTTAAAACAGTTATTTTTTAATCGGAAATACACAAGAAATAAGGCATCTCCCCTTTAAACACTGACCAGGTAATTTTAGTCAGTTCAGATGATAGATTAACACCGAGGCATTTGCCCTTCTCATCCGCTCATGAATGTTGATATATGTAAGTGGTCGGTTTTGAACTTGTCATTATTTCTACATGTCGGATGCTGGGCTCAGAATATGCTTATTATTTTAATTAACATCTTTTTTTGAGATATAATCAATAGAGAAAAAATGCCACAGTTTGAATGTACGCAGTTTGGTGAGTTTGGATATGTGACCACATGGGAGAAACCGTGCCCACCATCAAGGCAATGAACATACCCATCGCTGCCAAATGTTTCCTCCTGCCATCCTTTTATTTATTCGTTGGTTGCATAGCATCAAGGGTGGGGCAGGGCTCTCCGGCTTTCTAAGTGGTAACATCACAACCAGGGAAAGCCTCTTGGATGAGTGCTCTCCATTCCTGCTGTCTCGCCTTTCCTGTGGGTGCCCACTGCACAAGGTCTGAGCTGTCACGTAGACTTTGGTTCCTGCAGGTGCCCTCTCTCTGCTGTCTCCTCCCTGAATGGGGCTCTGGCTTCACCTGTGACCTCTCTAGCCTCAAGGCGGCATGCCACTGCCTAGAAGATGCAGCAAAGTGCAGTGCAAAATTCCCCGCTCTCGTGCTTCACCTTTCCTTAAGCATCCATCCCTCCCTTCATGAAAGCTACTGTCTCCAAGAAACTTGTCCTAATTTTGGGAGACATAGAGGCATCTCCACCTCACTAAGTCAGAAAATAGTAATAATCTGTGCCATGCTCTTTGTCGTAACTTCATATTATGAACTATTTCATAGGTATGTATGTGCTGGGTGTGTGTGAGTGTGAATGTGTGTGTGTGTGTGTGTGCACGGTGGTGAGGGATACAATAATGATAATGAAAGAAAATACACGTGCAACCAGCAACCAGACCACAAACCGGAATATTACTAATCCCTTTAGATCCTTAAGTCTATGCTGATTATACTTTTTAATCATTTTCTACATGTATATTCCCCATGATTCTGCACATAGATTATAGATACTTACAGGCAGCAAAATTCTTTCCCCAGATTTCCCAACATGCAGTGGTCACTCAAAAAGTGCTTGCTGGTATGTATATGATACACAGCTTCCCCTAGGGTTATTTAGTTTATTTTTGCCTAATATATCAGTTCACATTGGTGACCTTGACCTAAAGTCTCTAGGAATGTTAATAGCTGCTTCCCAAGGGACACCACTGGTCACCATCCCTTTATGAACATGACAGCAACTTCCAACTTTTCCATTAAAAACTCTGCAGTGGTCTCCAATCTGTCACAATAAAAGTGGATTCTTCACAGTGTCCACAGAAGTTCTGCCCCCAACACCCTCCCCGTTCTGGACAGATCCCCACCTCGCTCTGCTGCCCCCATTATTCCCTCCATGTTCTCAGCACGTTCCCTCCCTGGAACTCCACACAGGTGTCTCCTCTGGGCCAGGGCGTGTGGTCAGTCCTTTACCTGCATTTCCCTGCTGCACACCAACCCCTTCCATTCAGGAGGGTCTCCTGATCACTCTCGTTAGCACCGATACCCATTCCATCTTCTCCTTTCTTTTCTTTCTGTTTCCTTGATTTTTACACATAACATTTATTACCATGCAACATTCTCAAAATTCTACCATTTACTAATTCATTTTCTGTTGCTTGTTTCCCCAAAGAGAACAAATTGTCTGTTTTATTTACTGCTCTAGGCCCAGATTTAGAAAATCACTTGGCATATATTCTATAGCACAAAACAAATACCTTAGAATCAATTGGATAAATAACAAAATGGGTAACCATGCTAAGAACAGCTGGGGCCAGTCACTCAGTTGTGTATCTCAGCATCAGCTAGCTGATACAAGCTTTTTATGCTGTAAAAAAAATTCATATCATTAATGAAATTCTTAAAATGAGATGTAATAATGATGATCCCCCAAAAAGTGTAATGAACACCTAGTATTCAGTTTTTCCATGAAAGTACCCTACAAGCATAGTTTTGTTTGGATGTAAAGAATGTCATAAATATTTGGTGTATTTAGAGACTTTGATGTGTTTTGTGTCTATCGTAGTGATAGTGGATCATTCCTAACGTTGAGTAATTTTGGTATCCACAGGAAAAAATGCATATTAATAAAAATGAAAGAAAGGAGAAGCTATCAACTGTTAGATCTTATCCTAACCGCTTACAGACCTCTCTTACAGCATTCCATGACTCAAGAATCGGTGCCCAGGGCTGTCTGAGTCTCTGTGCAGATGAAAAATAGAAGACATTCTCTATCCAGACTGTGCAGGGTGTGGAAGGTGAGAATCACGCAGCGTTGTGCACTGTCGACCCAGAGGAGTTTGACCGCACACCACACACCTGACCAAAGCCAAGGACTAGTGTTCTCTGAGACCCTGAGCGCTGGGCTGTGTGCCACGTGTGGAGAGCTGCTCCAAACACGGAGCAGACGTGAGCCGTGGCAGGGGCAGCCGAGCGTCCTCTTCCAGGAAGGGAGGAGGGGTCCTCGGGGACCGCTGGACCGGAGCTGGGGCCATCTGTGCTTGTGGAGGGGACGTGCTCCCAGGGGACAACCCCTTGTTGCTTTAGAGTCTTTATGCAATTAAGCAATGATTCCTTTTCTCCAGATAATATGTACCGATCATTCCAGGTCCACCAGTGAGGTAAATAACACGCTATAATGGTTATCTCCCATCACATTTAGATACATACATATATACACCCATAATTTACATATATGTACACACACACACACCGATATGCACAAAACGTAAAAAGTGCCACCGTTGAACACTAAGAATTTAGTTGAAAATACAATGTTGCTATAGGTTCCTTTTCAAGGTTGTTAAGATTAGGAAAAGGGGGACATGATTGGCAGAGTCAGAGGAAGCTTAAGAAGCAATTCCAGAAAAAAAAAAAAAAAATCAGGAGCAGAGAGGCAAAAAGATCAGAAGTTGACTTCGTTGTAAAGAAAATTGCTTTGCTACTCCAGCAAGCCGAGCGTGCAAACCCTTGCTTGTGGTAGCCAAGGGCCTGGCAGCCCCTCACGGAGGCCCGTTGCCCAGGACCCAAATGTCAGGTGGCGGGGAAGGAAAGTGGACGCAAAAATAATCTGCAGGAGGGTGGAGTCGTGTTCTGTGGAGCACTCTGGGCAGAATACCGGCCGAGAGGGCGCAGGAACTTTGTCCTGAACCCAGCCGCGGTCCTGCTCCGGGCACGGACGCCTGCCTGGGGCGCGCGGGGCGCGGGGCACGGGGCTCCCAGTCAAGCGCTTTCTCGGGGTGCGCGCTGGACAGGCCGCGCAAACGCAGACGCGCCCCCGCATCCCCGCGTCACGGGGCCACCCAGCGACAAGCGGGTGCGAGCTGGGGCTGGATGATGTCGCCGGAGGGGTTGGGGACAGTTGGTGCAGAAGACGTGTCAGTGTGTCCTCTGCGTGGGAAGGAGGCTGCACACAGGCGGCCGCGTGTCCCAGGAGAGGACAGCAGCCGGCCCACTCTTGTTCCCCAGTCCATGCTCCAATTTGACCCTTGGGTTAATTAATCGCAACTGGGGACAGGTCACGCAGCTGACCATGACACTGCTGCCTTCCCTGCCGGCCGGTGGGCACGGGCGCCAGGGAGGGAGCGAGCCACCTGGCCTGTCCTCCAGCGCGGGCTGTGTGTCCGTCCTGCTGCTGGCCTTGGTTTGCTCCTTCCCCGCGCGCAGGAAGAGGTAAGGGGGACGCAGCTCAGACCCTGAGGACGGGGACAACACCCCGGGGGTGACAGGCACCCGGTCGGAAGGATTCGGTGTCACCTAAAACTGAACGTCACAGATACCCCGCGGGCACACACAGGTGACTCAGGGAAAACACACTGGCCACTGACCCTTTTACTCTGCGTCCACGGATGTTCTGTGGGCCAACTGATGACTCCAACTGTTTATTTTGGTAAATCATTATAATTAGTTGGTGGCTTCCCTCCCTGGGAGTCTGGCTGGTCATTTGCACCAGCACCTCCTTCCTCCTCCGGTGATTTGCAGTAGTGATTTCCCAAAGCGTGCTGAAATAGGACGGGGCTAGTATTTAGCAGACATTTCTCACAAGGCCATTTCCCTTGCTAGCATGGAAACGGCCTCCGAGTCTATCATTTTATTTATTTTGTTTCTGTTCTCCCATCACATTGCACCTTTATTCCTTCAGAAAATGGATCTGGTCATTAGAAAGGTCAGCTGAACCTTGGAAGGAATTCTGTGATTTATTACTCATTTGTGCTGTGGCGATAGTAGATGGGGACAATACACTGTGAACGAGGGTGCTGACCTGACCCCCATTAGCTTGGTTTTACTCCCTTCTCCTTCCTCCCTCACTCTCCGTGCTCCTGAGTCACCTTTGCTATTCCTTATCCCACATATTCTTTCAATTGGAAAACATCAGTTTTCTTTTGCTTTAGTAAGGGTCAATGTGATAAAAAATATTGATATAATGAATTTAAGGTCATCTTCTCGGTTTCTTGGAAAATTGAGGCAAGTGAAAGTTTGAGAAGTGTTTCTCAGTGTTCATAGTACCCACTGAGAAAAGAAAACTAGTGTTTATTGACATCCATCAGCATTAGTTGCTACAACAGACCCATGAATCAGGAGTGAGGAATAAAAACAAGAGAGTGCCCACGACTAGAGTGGAGGGGATGCTATCCCTAAATCTTTTGGGGTCTCTCTTACTGCTGTTAATGCTGTCCTTTGTTCAGAAAGTGTTCATAATCCTGAAAACTCAGCATTAAGACCCAGCACGGTCTAGGTTCTTGTCCGGACTCAGTCTCACATTAATACATTTCTTAATTTCCCTTCCGTTTGCTCTCATCTTGGATATGACTTAATGGTGCGCTCTTCTCTGCGGGGTCTCTGATTCTGAACAAGGAAAACCCTTTTAGAAAGACATAAAATTGAAGTACAGTTGACTATCATGTTGGTCTGCTAGATCTGCCATGATGAAGTCCTACAAAATGAGTGGCCAATAGAAGGCTGCTTTCTCAGAGTTCTGGAGGTCAGATGTCAGAGGTCGAGGTGTTGGCAGGGCTGGATGCCCCTGAGGCGTGAGGGGGACAGTGTCCCCACCTCTCCCTGCCTCTGGTGTTTGCTGGCGTCTCTGGTGCTCCCTAGCTGGTAGATTCATGTCTCCGACCTCCATGTTCATCTTCACGTGGCCTCCCTGAATGGGGATCTGTGCCCAAATTCCCCTTTTTAAAAGGACACTCACTATATTGGATTAACTCCACTATGACCTCAACTGAACTAACTATATCTGCAGTGACCCTCTTTCCAAGTAAATTCATATTGTGAGGTCTTGGGGGTGATAACTTCCACATAAGGACTCTAGGGACACCATTCAACCCCTAACAACCATGTAAGTTAAAGTTTTAAAACTATTCTGTTTCTGTGTTTCTAGGATAGGCATCATTAAATTTTTTGAAAGATATTTTAGTTAAATAAGATGAATCCTTTTTTTGTTCTAATGAAAATAAGTCAACGTTCTTCTAGTTAAAATAAATTCCCCTTATTTCTCAAGAGCAACTTTCTGTGGATGATCAAGGACTCTTTTCTTCCCTGATTTATATTTAGAGTTTTTTTATTTAATTCATTTCCTAAAGATTTGAAAAATGTTTTGTTTGTTTTTTACAGCAAGATGAAAAATACACCTCTGACAGATTGCGACGGATTTCACCTTGAGGCCATGCACGCTTTAACGACTTTACAACTTGGGCATTGTTTCTGCATAACACTCAGAGGGAAATCTTGGGAGAGAAATCAGATGTAACGAAAGCACATCACTGGCGTAGATTTGGCTCATGCAACCGTTTCATTATTATGGATGATTTTTAATAACTTATATATATATATATATATTCACTTTGTGGCTTCTTTCCAAAACCGAAGGCACTAAATGTGTGTATTTCTGGTTGTTCAAGTACAGAAACAGAAGGGATGACCCTCTAGTGTCGCCAAAATCAACCACCAGCGTTTGGAAACAGTGTGACCACTTTTTACACCTGTTAGGAAAGGAAGCAAGTTTAATTCCCATTTTCCCCATGATATTGTCCCCAGACCACCTTAATTGGACATCTCTCTCCTTTCATACATTGTGCTCAATAAATATTTATCTCTGCATTCAACTGGTTACATCTTTATGATTTTAATGCTATGTAGGGAACTCTTCTTGTTTTAGATCTCTGACCAAATGTTATTTAAAAATTATATTCATGAAGAGATTTTAATGATATGGATGCATACTTACATAACTAAAGCAGAGAAGAAAAATTTAATTCTGTTAAAGATATAACCACTTCAGGAAACTGAATTTGACTTTATAAGGAAGCCTGGGAAGGTATCTCTCAAACATTCAGTGTCCATCAAATTATTCACAGTGATCTGCTCTAGATAGAAATAATTTATGTGGTTCTTTGCATTTTTATTTCTTTGCCAATGTTCTGCCCTGTATTTATTTTCTATAAATTACATTGCATTATAAACAGTTGAAAAAGATAAAACAGAACAAAGCCGGAAAGGGAAGAAAAGATAGGCTAGACAATTCTAGCCTATCTTCATCTTCTTAGTTGATGTTAAAGAAATCACCACAGATGGTGCCAAACAAAAGATGTGTAAGGGGAGACAGTGTCCAGGACTCTGGCTGTAAGAGACAGAGAAGCCAAGTGGCAGATTAGCGTTTCCACAGATGCTTCTAGTATCTTCCATCTCTCAAGGTCCTCTACAATGTCACCTTGATACTCCTGCAACCAAGAAGTGAGGGCTATGTCTCCTGCATTGGAGCTGGGATGGAGGGCTTGTGAATCTCTTGAAAAGAAAGTTATGAGCTAGGGCGCCTGGGTGGCTCAGATGGTTAAGCGTCTGCCTTCGGCTCAGGTCATGATCCCAGGGTCCTGGGATCGAGTCCCGCATCGGGCTCCCTGCTCCTTGGGAGCCTGCTTCTCCCTCTGCCTCTCTCTCTCTCTGTCTCTCATGAATAAATAAATAAAATCTTAAAAAAAAAAAAAAAAAAAAGAAAGTTATGAGCTACTGTATGACTCCTGATCCTATCACAGAGAAGGTGATGCAAGTGCTGCCTATTCCTGGAATCCTAACATTTGGCCTGAAAGCCAAAGTAAAGATGTCCAAGTGTCCTGAGGCCACCCCTGTGTGAGGAAACCGAGCCATCTGTAAAGGCACGTAGGCCATCCTTGAGTCCCTCCAGCCCATGTGCCAGACCAGATGCAGGCAGCCCATGGAGGAATTCGGTCCCCAGCTTTTGGGTCTTCTTTGGGTCCAAGACCCTAGACATTGGGGTGTTGAAGCAACCCGCCTTGCTATAACCTCCTGTATTCCTGACATGGGATCCATGAGCATAACCAGTGGTTGCTGTTTTATTATCCTGACTTTGGGGTGTCACGTTTCACAGAAATATTCGAGGATGTAATTCAAACTGGAATTCATTAATTGATATTACTCATTTATCCTGCAGCTTACTTCCAGTGCACCCTCTCCACAGTCAAATGCCTGATCTTCCCTCCCAACTCAGGTCCTCTTGAGGGTTTTTTATTTTTTTGAGTCACTTCTGTACATCAGATGTGATGAACAATTCTCTGTCATGCCCATCACAATATCTGGTTCATTATGAATGACTTACTATTTTATGCTCTCACTTTCCACTGGATTCTGTTCTCTCCATTTCTACCAGCTGGTCAACAAACTGTTAATGACATTTGTCTCTGCATGTCTCTACTATACAACCCCTAGGTTGGCTTCCTAGTCATCCTGGCCAAAGTCCACATCACAATGAAGATCTTACCATTTTGCATCTCTGTTTATCCTTCAGCCACTTGATCACCAGATCAGCACTGAAGTCCTTAGCATGACCCAAAATGCTCTAAATAGACTCAAACCATCTGTCCAGCCTCACCTTAACCTACGGCTCTTCCTGACTTTGCTCTCATGGTACAGTCATATGGTCCTTCTCCCTGTTTCTTGAATGAATTACACTATCTCCTATCATAGAGTCTGTATACATGTTGTTCCCTCTGGAACACTCTCTCGCCCCTTCCCCAAAATGTACCTTTTGACCTAGTTAGGTATAATTAATCTTTCAAATCTCAGGTTCTGTCATTTGCTTGAGAAGACTTCCGTGAAACCATCTCACTGAGTTTAAATGAGAACAAAATAATATTTTATTCACAGAAGACAAAACTTACTGAAACATGATAAATATACCTTATTTTACAAAAGAAGACTTTTCTTAGGAAAAAGCGAAAGCGCACTGACATATTCATTAAACCCACAAAGGAATGCAGTTATTTTGAAGTCAACAAGAAAATAAGCAGCACTGATTGTGATTGGCTTGCAAGAGGAGGAATGTCTTTCATCAATACTTAATATCCCACGTGGGCCAGACCCCTTTTCTTTGAATCCGGTAAATGCTGCTGATAGGAGTCATTTGGATGAGACCTCCGAAGTAGAAATAGGAACATATGCTAATTTCCTACATGCACTCAATGACAATGCCTTGCTTTGTGGAGGCTGTCCTACTTCCCTAGTGAGCGTTCACTCCTGCCATCTTGGTCTTCTTCACAAAGAGCCAAAGTATGCAGCATTTATAACAGTCTACTGAAGCTAATTGCTGTCAGATCGAGCAGAAAGTTTCAGCGCCATTGGCTTACAACTTCAGTACTAGTATACCTGACATTTAATCTAGATTCCGAGCATTCCTGTGCAAAATGACCTTTTTTGTGCCCAATCCTGGGCTGGCATTTTCATGTATGTTCTATCATTTAATTATCACACAAATCTGGGAGAAAGGTAGCATGGACATTATGTGTGAGATCCACTGAGATCCATTCTGTTATTCAGCAAATGTTTCTCAATCTCCCCTTGTGTACCATGTAAAGTGCAGGAGACACAATGGTAAACTTGATTCCTTCATTGAATTTACAATGATCCAACAAGAACAATTAAACATATCCATTAAAATAAGTGTGCTAAGTGCTTGAATAGAGGGGCCTGGGGTATAAATTGTTAAATACAGTTTAAAAGGTTTCCAGTATCAATTTATATGTCAACGAACATAAAAAAAAACTAAAAGTCATAAATAATTATATAATTTTAATTAGTAGATTAATTAATTGGTAGAGTTAGATTATTCTCTCTGGTCCCGGGTTCTTGTTCCCCTCACCTCATGCATCTCTTGTTCTGTCCAGGTCTACACAGGAGTGGGCACTGCCTTGATTTGGGACGCTTACGTCCATACACAGAATAATTTCTGCTCATGGTCATGAGTGGCAGGTATGTTTTTTATGGTATTATTAAAATTTAGTTTTGCTTTCTCGAATTACCAAAAGTATCTTGACTGCCTGTCTTATTTATCACCCAAAGAAAGGAAAATGAATGTCACATCTTTGTTTTGTTTTTCACATTTGCTTAAACTCTGGGTGTCTTTTTTCAACTATGTGACGTTTTCCATTCAACTGAAGTAAGGAAAGTGACAATATAGCATTGCGCAGCATGTAAACTTCACGAGTGGCCGTTTCTAGTTCAATAGCCCTGACTACATGTGGTCACCTCCCCCAACGATAATAGGAGCACTGTGGTATGACCAGAATCCCGTGACCAGAATCCCGTGAGAGCCCCATCTGTGTGCTGGGACTTAAGGTCTGTGATGTTGTGTAATTTCCCTTGCAGAGGGTCATGGTATTGTCACAGGGTGGACCCACCAACATGGCACACCTCTTTTTAATTCCAGTGTTCCCTGCTGTTTAGGACCTTTTATCGATTCCCTTTTTGGTGGTCTACAGAAACAGAGGAAGGCGGGCTTGACCTTTTTGAGAACTCAAATGCACTCTCTTTACATTTAAGCAGGATGCAGAGCTGCCTAGTGCACAGAATTTTCTCCATGTCTGTGCTTCTCTTAGGATGTCTGAGCGAGCCTGAGCACTCTGTAATGAGTCATTCCTCTGGGTTAGACGGCAAAGATGGAAACCATGTTTACATATTTACTATTTTGTTTCATTCAACAACTTAATTTACCATACATTTATCGGCTTTGTGTGTGAAAGGCTTTTTGCTAAATGCTGTGGCGGGTCAGAGGGCGATGGACAACCTCTCACCCTTCCCCTCGCTTACACTTTTCGAGTAGAAAGATGTTTATTTCCAAATCCCGTGTTTGCAATACATAAGTCTCCCTTTTTATAAGTCAGTTTAAAAAGTGGATGAAAGATTGGTTTCTCCTTTAAAGAGCTTGATGGTGTTTTGCAAATGGGCCAGATTGGTGAGAGCCACACTGCTTGGGGTGGCACAGGGTGGGGTTGGGAGGACATCCCCAAAGAAACGCAACGCTAGCAGGCTCTTGGCCAGGGATGCAGAGAGAGAACGGGGTCTGCTATCCACCAGGGCCCCAAACCAGCCAGTTATCCTCTCTTCGTAGAGACGAACCCCTGAACAGGACCGTTCCCAGACGTGCTGGGGAAATGAGAAAGAATCCCAAGAGCGCTGAGTGCTGTTGCTGTAAGGTAAAAGGGAATGTGGGTGAAGGAGGTGGAGTGCTCGCCGCGAGAAGGCGATGCACATCCCTGGTGAGCCACCATCGGGCGGGGGATGCCTGTGAGCGGCACACTGGGTCCAAGATCACACATGCATCACAGGCTTGGTTTCTTTCTCAATTTTTAAGCAAATTAATATAATAAAGTGTTTTTCGTTCCTTCATTTATCAGGGCTTGGACTGTCCAGAGACATTAAAAAGTAACTGTGTACATTCACAGTGGCTGGAAGGTGGAGGCATCTGCAGTGTCCATCCACAGATGGATGGATAAACAAAATGTGTTCTATCCGCACCACGGAAGCAAGGACGGAAGTTCTGACCATCATAAATGGTTAAAAATGGCAAATTTTGTGTTGTATATATTTTACCAAATTTAACCCCCCCACACACCCAAATGATGTGACAGATAATGTGGACAACAAGGTAACTATTCTTCACCTAGCCCCTCAAAACGAGCTGGTCCGTATATACCAAGAAGAAATTTAGGGATCTCCAAAGGCCCTTTTTTCTCTCATTCTATAAAGGATATAAAAAAGAGGGGAGACGAGATCCACTGAGTGTTCCCCAAAACTGTCCTGACTCTCTCACTATTTGAAAATTTATTTTCTTTTGCGCATAGATGTGTAGTAGGTTATTCTGGGGCTGTGATTTTGCTTACATAATAAAGATGCTCTTGTGAGGCGATGAACCAACCTTAGCATTTCTCTTGAGGTTGCTACAACTCCCTTTATTTATAACAGGAGAAGTATGTGTTTGTTGAAGGGACATATTTCTAGTGAATTTAGGTAAAGATACAAATATGAAAGCTTTGAATGCGGATCCTAGTTTTACCAGAGAATCTGAGAAATCCCTGCCAACCACCACCTTTGCTTTCATCATCAGACCCGGGGGTGGGGATGCGGGGATGCTTCTTTATTCACTGAAACGCTCATTTCTGAAAGCGAGCTGGTTTGTCATGCAAGGATAAGATACCCCGTTACTATGTTATATACTTTTAAGTCATTCTTAAACTAATTTAAAAGAGGGTTGCAAATACCAAGGAGGATGTTTCTCTTGTTGTAAACATGAGCACTTGGCATTGGAGGAAAGAAGGGTGCGTGTAGAGCAATGAGAGAACAAAGACTGACTTTCCTACCCATGTTAGGTCTGTTTGCCTATAAAATGTCTACATATTAGCTCCCAAGTCAGCTAGAAGCCATAAGAACATTCTGCTGGAGAGTAGAGTAAATTTGCGTCAAATGCTTTATATACATTATCCTTTAAGATCTTCACATTTTCCAAGGAGGGTTGTTAAGTTGCCTTACAGAAGGAAAAACTGAGCTTGTATTATGTGTGCACAAAGACATGGAGCTCCTGTTTGAACCTCGGTTTGACTGAGTCCCGAGGAAAGTCCTTTTCTAGTATCCTCCCGGGAAATCAGTATCTTGGGATCCATTGCCTTAACACTTCTTTGAAGCTGGAACATGGTGAAGGGATCCTATAGCTGGTGCTCCTGATATTCTGAAATCTTATTCTTTGGTTTGGGTGTGTGCATCAGCTGCCCTGGGGCCAGAGACTGGATTAGAGACTCTTATTGCCTAGACAATACTAATAATACGACTTGTGAACAGTGTAAAGATGGTGATATTCTATCACTAAAGAAAACTTTTTAAATTCATATTTGTAATATTTGTTATTTTGTGCTGTTATCATTTCAATTCCATGATAGCACTCTGGGATAGTTTAAAATGGCATTTTTCACCCCCCCACACCATGGGTAAATTGGGTAAATTATTGCTAGGGCTTAGGGTAGCATTGAGTTCTTCCAGGATGTCCACTGTATAAGGTAGACGTGTTTTAAGAAAGTAGATGTTTGGGAAGTAAGCACATCCTATCCTGAGTATACATATGATTCCTAGGAGTGCACTTAAGACTCAGGGCACACCTCTCTGTGCTTGTGTAAACCTGACGAGGGAAGCAATGAGCTTTCTTGAGAAGAAGCTTGTCCAACTACCAGAAATCAACAGGTCGATAGAAGACTCTAGAACATGAATTGAAATGGGGTCTTTACTTTTGGAAACAGCACCTCTCTCCTTTCTGAAGACTTCCTGGTCCAGACCTCGCTGTGATCCTGTTTATTGTTATTCTATCAGTGAGTAGCTCAGGTGGGAGCTTGTTTCCTCTTGCACTTCAGTCGTTGTGGGAACGGACGTACCAAGCGTGAAAATGCCTACCGCCAAAGACAAGACTTTCCATTTGCCCACACCGTCCATCCACCACAGGAAATACAACCCCTCCTCAAGGGTTATGAATCCTCCTAGGGCAGAATTCATGACTGGGCTATGGTCTCACAGTCACAGAAAATGTGTATGGAGGTGTGAGAATTACCAGAAGTCTGCTCGTTTCTCTGTTTTGTTTGATTTTGTTCTGTTTTGCTATTCTCTGAACCTACCCATCGGAACAATTGTAACATTTTATCAAATACGCTATAAGTTAATCTAACATTTTAACATTCTTATATTCTCGAACATTCTAACACGATGGGGAAAGATCTTTAAAAATATGAATCTTCAGATGGTAAATACATTGGATCGCCGAGACTCAAAGAGGACTGCGTGTTTACAATTTGCAGTTTTGACGGGAAGTGGTGTTTTCTCATTTGGTTCTCATCATATCATTGCATTGCAAATGACATAATGATACGGAATCATATCATTGGCACTGTAATGATAGGATGCGATGAAATAATGGAAAGACGGTCCCCTGTTGCAAGTAAGTGTCACAGCTTGCTGCAGCTGGAGGTGGCAATTGGCAATTTGCAACCTCTTTGCTGGCTGAAGATGTTTAACAAATAAGACTGGGAATCGGTTATAGAGGTGAGTTCCCAGGTTCAGAAGATACTTTGCCTCCTATTCCTTATAGAAGGATGAAATTGCAAGAAAAGAAAACTTAAGCAGAGAGAAAATAAATCGAAAGCTAAATGACACCCTAAAATGGATGTTGAGCCTTTATGAGCACAGATATCAGCATTGCTTAATTATGCCTATGAAAAGGGAAATGTAGTGTGATTATCACAGCCACACAGGCTTTTCCAAGTGATAGACTGGGCTTGTGGGGAACTCATTCAGCAGATGAATGACGCCCATCTGGGGGGCAGGAGTCGTGCCTGCCACTGGGAATACAAGAATGTAGGGACAAGGTGTCGTCCCTCGAGGAATTGACTGTGAGAAGAGCTAGAAGGTAGCATCCTATTAGCTCTGTGAGATGAGTGTGCGGATAAAGGTGAGCTGAGAGCTGACTGGCTGCATAAGCACATGCTGGTCGAGAAGGCTCCTTGGAGAGCCCACATCCGAGCAGTAAGGGTAGTATAAATCATATAAAAAGGAGCATGAGGAGTGTGGTGCAGAGAAATCAGCTGCAAAAGGCTTGGGAGTCAACATCAGGAGGGTTGGGGGATTCAAGACAAGTCTTGTGGGTGGTCTGGAGGTAATGGCGAAGTTTGAGGTCAGCCTGTGAAGGCCCACAGAGGGCTAGCTCCGGTGCTAAGCTCGAGCTTGAACCCGCTTCTGATCACTCTGGGGAGCAAGAAGTGAAACTGTCACTTTTATGAAGATCAGAATTGTTATCGTAAAGATGCATTTTTGCAAGACAGTCTTCATTAAAAAATAAACTATTTAAGGAAATCCCAATAAAAACAGGACAGTGGATAATCTGCAGAGTAGAAATCAGTATGATGTAGGTCAAGTCTAAAACCTAAATTTTTGGTTGGGAGCAATTTGGGGCAATGTGCCAAGGGGACGGATAACAGAACAATGCAAGTGAAGGAAACCCCGTTCCAGCAGACAAGGGAGAGGGAGGTGTGGGAACTTTCCAAGATGGAGACTGACATAAACAGTCTGGACTGTGGCTCGGATGAAAAGATGAATATGGATCATTTTCTTGAGATGAGTTTGTTTGAGCCCATTTCTTTTTGAGAGACATCGGGTCTCTCTTCACAGGCGTGTCCAACACTAATTTAAAAACATAATGCAGTGACATAAGATCATATAAACCACTGACTGTTACCAAGGTACACCCATATGCCGTAACGACATGAAATCCACCGTTAGGTGAAGGTTATTAAAGTGTATGCGGTGAAGTGTCATTTGATGAGCTTTGCACACAGGACACAGTTAGCTGTGGATGCACTTGACATTTCCCTGATAGGTTCAGCCACTTTAGAACCCAGAAGCTTTTTCTTTCTTTTCTAAACAAGTTTTAACTGGGCAAATAACCCCTAAACCATTGTCATGGGGTTGTTTCCCCTCACTGTGTATTGCCATGGAGGTTCTCTATGGCACAGTGCTAAATACTGCACTTCTAACACTAGAATATTAGAATGCATAATAAATGTACATTATCTTTCCAGCTTTATTGAAACATAATTGACATACAATGTGTACATTTTCGGGGCATGACATGGTGATTTGAGATATGTCCACACTGGGATGCTTACCACTGTGGGGTTAGTTAATACAATCCCCACCTCACATAGTTACCGTTTTGTTGTTGTGTTATGGTGAGAACATCCAAGTTCTACTCTCAGCTTTCAAGTGTACAGTTCAGTTGGTTAACTACAGTCAGCACACTGCACATTAGATCCCCAGAACTCATCATAAACCGGATGCTTACCCCCTCTGACCAAGGTCTCCCTATTGCTCCCGCCCCTCAGCCTCCCGCAACCACCACTCTGCTCTGTTCCCACGAGTCCCAATGTTTCCAGATTCCACATATAAATGAGAACATACAGTATTTGTCTTTCTCTGTCTGATATACCTCACTTAGCACAATGACCTCGAGGTCCATCCATGGTGCGTCAAATGGTAGGATTCCCTTCTTTTTATGGCTGAGTAATATTCCATTGTATATATACATAGACCACATTTTCTTTATCCACTCATCCTCTGATGGACACGTGGGCTGCTTCCACGTAATGACTGCTATGAACATGGGGGTGCAGACGTCTCTTGGAAGGACGTCTCTTGGAGGTTGGCACACCCCAACTCTGTGGCGACAGAGAAACTCCTGCACTCTGGACCCTTCTAGACCTCACCCTACATAGATTGCACAGAAATATTCTGTGAGTGAAGGAGACACAGGAAGTCTTTTTAAGACAATGATATTTTTAGGAAATATTAAAATGAAGCCATCATACATTTAGAAACAGGACATTTCAAAAATCAAATGCTACATCAGGGGCGCCTGGGTGGCTCAGTTGGTTAAGCGACTGCCTTCGGCTCAGGTCATGATCCTGGAGTCCCGGGATCGAGTCCCGCGTCGGGCTCCCTGCTGTCAGCAGGGAGTCTGCTTCTCCCTCTGACCCTCCCCCCTCTCATGTACTCGCTCTCTCTCATTCTCTCTCTCTCAAATAAATAAATAAAATCTTTAAAAAAAAATCAAATGCTACATCAAATGAAGGCTGAGAGACAAGAAAAGACAACATAAATCTAAGCTTAGAATGAAGAGTGAATTCTTTGATTTTGAAATATAAAAACAATATAAAGGCTGAAGAGTCCTTTGTTGGGGCTCAATATCTGAAACAAATATAAAGCTACAAAATGTGCCTACATGTACAGAAACCTACTTCACAGAAGAAACATTCTTGGCTAACTGCTAGCAATGCACATAAAGCCAGAGAAGAGGTGTCCACTCTTTTCCTCTCTGCTGACAAAGCAGGAGGAGTTCTATTATGTCTGGAGCCATTATTGGCAATAGTAAATTGGACATTAATCTATAACATGACTCTGCTTAAATTTACAATAGCCACAGAAGTTCACATATCTGGGACACAACCACATAGATCTCCAGATACCTAGTGCTTTAATCTCGTCCCATATCGAGGCTCAATGACATAATTTAGAAAGTTACTGAAAAAGAAAAAAAATGATTAAAAAGTTTACATTCTATCTTCAATTATGTAAAAATAAATGAGGCCCAGTGTCCTTTGAGATCTTCTTGAATATTTAATGAAAAGTAAGTTTGTTTTTATAAGACAGAAAACATTTCACTCTCAAAATGAAAATTCATGATTTAGACAGATTGAAGTGAGGAAATCACGTCATGAATATTCATTGGAACATTAATGTTTGCAAAAACTATTCATAAAGTGAAAAGTGGTCATAATTCAAAATTCAAGTGATGGGTGATAGTGAAAGATATACAGTGAAACACACAACCTCAAATTCACAGAATTTGTCTGAGTCACAGAAGCTGAATATTTGTGTATAATTGCATTTGCAAAGCTCATTCCCTTAAAGCCTTGTAAGATGCAGCCCTCACATCCACCCAAACCCATCCTTTCTTCTTTTAACTGAAACTCAAGCTGAATTCACTGTATCATTTACTAATCGGGGATCTTTTTAGACTATTGTATATTCCTAAATTTGTTTCAAAATATGTTTTGCAAAAAAATAAATAACAACTGACAACAACAAAAAGCACACCCATATGTATTTCAAGTTTCGCCCCTCTCCAGCGGCTGACCTCACCTGGAAGAAAGAGACTTTAACAGGTAAGAGGAAGAAGCTGAGAACGGCATGGGTCCTGTCTGCAGGAGTAGGGGGTTTGATACTGAAGAGAAATTTGCCAGAGTTCCTTACTTACAGTGAGTTACCTGCCTGCAAAGAGGGTGCTCCAAGATGAACCGTGGAGCACACCTATTGTGTACGTGGCTGTGGTTGAATTTCCTTTAGTGTAGGTTGCAGTCATCCTGGTCAATCTTATCTCGGATGAGGAGGACAAAGTGAGTTAAATGATAAGCTGGAAGGGTTTGGTATGGAGGTTCAGCACCAAAGCAGTGACGCTTGAAAGATGGAAGTAAAAATGGAACGGTGGGCTAGGATGAATCCTAAAGTCGACTGAGTCAAATAAAGTGTAATACTCAAACACACACACACACACACACAGACACACACAAATAACAAATCTGTGCATGTGTGTGGTCACATAAAAAGTAGATTATTAGGTCAACATATTTGTTGGCTTGATTCAGGTAAACTTCAGTGAAGTATAACACTTCTACAAAAGGTGCACAGCCCATATGTTTTGGGATGGATTGAGTCACTAGAAATTGCACACACCACGTCACCACCACAGAGAACAAAACATTTTACATCAAACCCCATGTTTTATTCCCACTCAACACAAACCCCACCTACTTTCTCAGGGTAGTCACTGTCCTGACCTCTGCTATGAGAGATGACTTTGTCTCTTGTTGAATTTCACGTAATGTTGTCATGGGACATGCAGTGTTTTCTCTCTGGCTTCTTTCACTCGATCTTAGGCAGGAGCACCTCCTCCTGGAGACTGTTGGGGAGCACTCCACTGTCGGGGGGGAATCATAATTTACACGTCCGTCCCGCCACACATAAAGAGTTTGGGCGTTTCCAGGTTTTGCTTCTTATGGGCAATGCCACTATGAACAATGCATGCAATACATTTTGGTGGGCATTTGTGCACATCTGAGTCAGATGTGCCCTTCTCAGCAGAAGGGTTGAGGGAGCTGTGTACAGGGAGCTCTGGTAAATACCCGCAAGGGGTTCTCTAGGGTTGTCTCTCCTCACTCTCCCAGGGACAGCACAAGAGAGGTGACTTGCCACATACTCTCAGCAACACTGGAAATGGTCAGTCCTTCTAGTCTTAGCTATTCCTTGTGTGGCCGTGACTGTGTGTGTGTGTGTGAGTGTGTGTGTGTGAGTGTGTGTCCACACCTGTGTGTGTGTGTGGTGGGATCTCATATTAGGTTTCAATGTTCATGTCTGTGGCAACTAATTGGGTTGAATATCTTATACATTGGTCACTTATATTTGTTCCTCTCATCTTTTTCTTATTAATTCAAGAGAACAAGGAGCTCTTCATACAATCTGTATACATACATACAAAATCTAGCTTCACTCTAGGTCTGGCCTTTGACTTGTTACTCTCCTCAGTGTGTGTTTTGATCAATAAAACCAAATTTACCAATACTTTCTTGTGCAGTTCATACTTTTAAATCCTTTTGTGAATCATCTCTCTATCTCAGGCGATGAGAATCTTTCACTATGAAAAAAATCTAGACCTTGTTTTGTTTTCCCATTTCGATCTACAAACTAGTTGAATGTAATTTCTATGTGGCATGAGATAGGTCTTTTTTTTTCTTTTTTGTTTATTATTCCTTGGAGTTTGCAAAGATACCAGTACTACTTAAAGAAACACTGTCTTTCCCCCACTGTTTTGATGGATCACCTTGTGATAAGCTAAGTGTCCATACATGTGTATATTATATTATTGTGTTTCGTTGGCCTGTATCTGGGATTTTCAAACTTCAGAAACACTTTGAGGGCTTGTTACAACTGTTTCTGACCCAGGGGCTTGGAGGATCGAGGTGGGGGTGCTAACCACCTCCTTAGGCGACGCTGCAGCCTCGCTTTGGGAACCACGGGTCTTTGTATCTATCCTTTACCAAATCATTCTCTTAAGGTCTTCAAATTTATAAATCTGGATATCCAGTGTTATAAATCCAACATGTTTTTTCTTATAGATCACTTTGGCTATTATTAGCCCTAATAATTTTCATATACATTTTAAAATCATATTGTTAGAGGGGAGAAGGGTGGGGGGATGGGTTAGCCCGGTGATGGGTATTAAAGAAGGCACGTACTGCATGGAGCACTGGGTGTTATACGCAAACAATGAATCGTGGAACACTGCATCAAAAACTAATGATGTATTATATGGTGACTAACACAACATAATAAAATAAAATTAAATTAAATTAAATTTTAAAAAAATCATATTGTCAATCCCTGCAAAAAGCATCCTGCTGTGATCATTAATGTACCACAGTCAATCAGTGAATATATTTGAGATTAGATCATATCTAATCTTTCGGTCCATTAATACGACATTCTCTCTCACTTCATTCAATTAAGTTTTATAATTTTTCTTACTATGATTTATAGTTTTCTATGTAGAGGTCTTTTATATATTTTGTTAGATTTATTCTATTTTAATCTAAAAATTTTTAATTTTCACTTAAAATTTTAAAAAAATTAATTCATTTTAATTTTTAATTTTTATTTGTTTGTTTAAAATATGGCAGAATTTCGTTCCTCACCGGAATGGAGTAGTATGTATCTGGCACAGTATTTCCCAAAGCATGTTCTGAAGAATCTAATTAATGGAATTCTAATAAGTGGTTGAGGAGGATCCTATGGTACATTAGTTTCAAAATTGTTGATTTAAACAAAATAGTCTGATGTATTTAGTGATGGACTTCCTGAAGTCTTTAAAATACAATAAATTGTGTATCACCAAGAAAAGTCTGCCTTTCCTCAAATTATTTATCATGCAACCTCCTTTGTATAAGGAAACAATGTGTAAGACTAGCATTCAATAGAACAACCATTTGGGGAGTGGTTGTCTAAAGCCACTTCAAGTATGGATCTGGCTGTTAGTTTAAGACAATTTCTATTACACTAAGTGTGGAGCTTTCCATTCCTGCTTTGTCTAGGAGTTTGTTTATTTGTCTGTAATAATGAACCAGCATTAAACTTAATCACAAAAGGGCATAAAAATCTATTGAGTTTACCAGGTATTGTTTCTTCTCTAACCTACTGATGACAATGTGTTGTACTAGTAATTTTTACAATATTATACCATCATTAAGTCCTAGAATAAATTCTACTTTATTAAAATGAATAGTTCTTTCTAAGAAATTTTTTTTAAAAATTTAAGTGTATTTTCATTTTCATGTTTTCTGTTACTGTTACAGTGAAAAGAATAGACTTTTGTGCTTCGGTCTTATATCTAGTTAATTTTTGAAGTGATGCATTAACAAGTAATAGTTTAATTGTAGATTCTTCAGAACTTCTACATACAAATTCCTGTATTTGCTAACGACAGCATTATTTTCTTCCTTTCAGTCTTAGAATTTTATGTCTCATTTTTGCCTTATTTTAACAGCTTAGACCTTGCAGAGTAATGGCCAGTAGAAGTGGTGATGACAAATATCCATTCCACAGTCCTGATCTCAGGGGAAGATATCAATGATACACCGTTAAGTGTGAGATAACTTGTAGGGTTTTTTGTTGTTGTTGTTGTTGTTTACATTAAGGATATTCCCTTCCATCCCTGGTTTGCTATTTCTTTTTTCATGAATAGATATTGAATACTACCAAATGCCTTTCTACATCCATTTAGAGAATCATGTGATTTTTCACCTTTTGCTGTCTTAATGTAGTATATTACATTGATTGGTGTTTTTTTTTTATGGGTTTTAAGTTTTCTGGAGCAGTCTCAGATATACAGCAAAACTGAGCTCAAGGTACAGAGATTTCCCATCTACCCCCTTACTCTCACACAGACAGAACGGCCCCCACTGTCAGCGCCCCCAGCAGATGGCACATTTGTTACAACTGACGAAGCCCCATCGACACGTCAAATCACCTAGAGTCTGAGGTTTACCTTAGGGTTCACTCTGCTGTTGTATGCTCTGTGGGGTTAGACAAATGTAGAAGGACATGAATCCACCATTATGGTTTCACACAGAGTAGTCTCACTGCCCTACACATCCTCTGTGCTCCACCTGTTCATCTCCCACACTCTAACCTCTGCCAACCCCTGATCTTCTCACGGTCTCCATAGACCTGGCCTTTTCCAGAATGCCCTATAGTTGGAATCACACAATATGTAGCCTTTTCAGAGTGGCTTCTTTCACTTAGTGATATACATTTAAGTTCCCTCCATGTCATTTTAAAGTGACTATGAGCGTCTGTATGCAGGTTTGTTTGTCTTCAGGCTTGTAAGTCTTCAGCTCCTTTGGGGAAATACCAAGGAGCACAGTGCTGTATCATATGGTAAGAGTATATACAGCTTTGTAAGAAACTGCCAGACTGTTTTCCAAAGTGGCTGCACCGTTTTACATGGATTGATTTTTGAATGGAAAGGTAACCTTGCATTCCTGGAATAAACTCAATTTGTCATAATGTATGATCATTTTCTGTATTGATTGAGTGGGTTTGTTCATGCTTTGTTTGAGATTATTGAGCCTGTGTTTAGCAGGTGGATTAGCTTGCAATTTTCCTGCCTTGTAACGATTTTCTCAGATTTGGATTTCAAAATTATCTTGATTACATATAATGAGTCAGAAAAATTTTCTCCCTTTTTATTTTCTGGAAAATTTGTTTAAGATTGTTAATGTTTCTTTCTTAAAATGTTTCGAAAGTTTACTGGTGAAGCCTTCTGGAACTAAAATTTTTTGTAGTTATGATCTTAATTGCACATGCAAGTTTTTTAGCTATCTAATTTGGGTAGGAAGTTTTCAGAGATTGGGAAGGTGGGAAATACGTTAAATATTGAGGCTATGCAATGCAGAGCAGAAATTTGAGGACCAGAGAGGAGAAACACCTGGCTGCTAGGGAGGCCCAGCAGCTGGGGGTGATGTCAAGCATGTGTCTAGTGCCGGGTGCTTATCTGGGGATGTTAACTGGGACCATGCTGGCCTCTCACATGTTACCTTGGCTTTATCAGAGCACGGTCACATTTCTTATAGAGCAGCTCAGGTCTACCTAAAGCAAGGGTTCCATCGACCATGGCAAAGTCACACCGTGCCCTGAGTTAAAGGGAGAGAGTAAAGGGCAGCATGTGTTTTAAGCATCCTCAAAGGCCTGCCATGTTCCCTGCAACTGACCTGTGCATACCGTGCCTCTCTACTCTCTTCACCAGCTCACGCACCAGTGCTGAAGGCCTTTGGTCTTTGCATCTGCCAAGACCCTTCTCTTCCCAGTCCTTGTTTGGAAACAGGAATCCTGTTTCCTTCACCTGCTCACTCTTGGAGGCTCAGCTTCAATGCCTTGTCCACAGAAAGATCTTTCCTGGGGGCACTTGGGTGGCTCAGTCAGTTAAGCAACCCACTCTTGATCTCAGCTCAGGTCTTGATCTCAGGGTTGTGAGTTCAGGCCCTATATTGGGCTCCATGCTGGGTATGGAGCCTACTTAAAAAAAAAAAAGTCTTTCCCATTGGCACATAAGTCCCTTTGCCTTCATTTACCCCCACTGATACTACCTCTCATAGCTCTATTGCACATGTCCCTAGAATTTATTAGATTTGGAGATAACATATCATGGACGCATTTACTTGGTTACTGTCTATCTCCCTCACTATGCTAGAAGCTCTTTAAATGCACAAACCTTGTTCTTTTTCACGATAGCCTAACTCATTCCTACATGTAGTTGGTTCTCAACAGGTATTTGCTTATGTATGAACCTTACTCTCATGCTAGGTTGGATCTCTAGAGCTCTGTGAGCTCCCCAGGGCATAGAGCACATTCACCCGTGTGTACTTAGAGTCCCACGTATGTGCGTGCTCAGGCACACACACGGCAGTTCGTGCTGACCTCACGTAGTAAGCTCTATGTAGATAGGTTTTTTTTAATTTAAAAGAAGAGCACACTATGAGTAATTTAAAAACAAAATTTTATTAACACTAGGTTCAATTGTATTTACTTTCTTGAGATTTGCAACTGATCGTGAAGTCAGGTGACTAAATGAGCTCTCACATTGGACATAATCTGAGCTCGGAGCCCTTTTATCAACTTTCTCTATAACATGACCTTTGTAAATGTTTAAACAAAAATGCTAAAAATTTTAAATTCACAGACATAAAAAATCACGTTATGCCTCAGTGATCCCATTTTAAGTTGAGAACAGGCCTATTGTGATATGTGTATGTAACATGTAACGTGTAGTATGTACTGTGTAGGGTAGCTCCAATCTCCACGTGGGCGATAATTCATATACTGCAATCTTCTACAACTGGTGACGTAGGAACAAATAAAACCTGATCATATCTTGATAGTAATAAAATCATGTCAACAGTCTGCATTTTAATTAACCCCTGGATTTCAAAGGGTTGACATCTTCCCCAAAGTAAGCATCACGGCATTCGCAGCCAGCTGGTGATGTCACTAGGCGTGGTCCATCTAATTCTCAAACTGACTTAACTCTGGAAGACTCCTTCCACCATGACGCACCTGAAAGGAACCCAGAACATGAGCAGCTGTGTTCTTTATATCCTGCAGTGGATTTTAGAAGGCAAATGGAAGTTAATACCTCATCTCTCTGATTAGTGTGGTTGGAGGAGGGGACGAGGGGGTGGCAGGCTCTGATGCCTCACCTACCACCCCACCCTTTCTTTAAAACAAGACACCTACATCTCACAGCTGTTGGCCTTCTTCCTTCCTTCACCGGTTTGCCTTACCAGCAGCAACAAATGTGCTGTGGGTTACTCTTCCCCTTCCAAACAAATATATGCACCATCCCTTGTTACATGCAATCTAGTATTTTACTACACATCTCAAGAGCACAAGCCTAAAGATGCTGCATCAAAAAACAAAATTGTAATGGCAACTGGCAGAAAGGTGGCTCACCAAGTATTTTAACAATTTTCAAGTAAAACTTTTTAATTTTATTCTATCTCTGGTCTCAGTACATGGTCAAAACTTTATCCAACTTGAGAACTTAGGGATATATAAGTACTGATAAACCATTGACAATTACTTGAAAAGAAGGCATGTTACTTTGGGTGTCTGCTTTGATTTGTCTGCAGTTTTGGTTGGACTGAGAGGCAAAAGTTGCATTACTTACCCACAGAGCAAGGCTACTTATTAAAAAATTATCTTGGGCGCCTGGGTGGCTCAGTTGGTTAAGCGACTGCCTTCGACTCAGGTCATGATCCTGGAGTCCCGGGATCGAGTCCCACATTGGGATCCCTGCTCAGCGGGGGGCCTGCTTCTCCCTCTGACCCGCTTCCCTCTCGTGCTCTCTGTCTCTCAATCTCTCTCTCAAATAAATAAATAAAAAAAAATCTTAAAAAGAAAAAGAAAAAAAAATTATGTCTGGCTAATAAGACTGACAAAAATTGGTTTATACAGGTACAGCATAAAGAAAAGCAATGATTTGGTAAGATGATTCTCCATACTTAGTAGAAGCATCATATTTGTTTAATTTCAAGCAATTCTGGGATGCCATTAACGAAAAGAAAAAATTATGAACGTAATGTAATGAGACCTCAGGTCCTCCCCGCCATCCTGTCTGCAGAGCCGTCCAGCTGCTCCCAGCCCGGAGCTGGTGCAGCTGTGAGGGTAGCAGTGATCATGATGGGCGCTAACAAACCCGCGCTGTGTGCTTCTGATATGCTGCCCATGAGGTCGGCACCTTATCTACGTGCTCTCATTTGGTCTTTACAACCTTGCTTTGAGACCGGTATTATTATTATCCCCATTTAACAGAAGAAGAAACTAATCGCTAATGACAAGGAATTTGCATGAAGTCATAGAGATACGAGGTGGCTGAGATGAACTAAAAACCCAGGGCGTTTGACTCACAGTCTGTGTTCTATTACTCGACGGCACGACTGTCTGCAGGTTTGCACAAGACCTGCGCTGGTCATACGACTCCCTGTCCAGCCAGAACGCAGCCGAGACAGTCAGCTGGGTGGGACACCAGATCAAGAGACAAAACGTCGGGTTATTCCCAGAAAACAGGATGTACTGTCTCTTCAGGGCACACTTGCAATATTTCATACTGGGGTTAGAATTTGGAAGGAGTGTTTGCCTTTGAGAATTTCCCCCTATCAAATACCAGAAAACCATATCATGGTTCCACAAGAACTTTAAAGAAGAGAAGATTCCAAAAAGTCAGAAACAAAACTAAACATATTCTTACCGTACCATCCAGCAATCACACTCCTTAGTATTTACCCAGACGAATTAAAAACTTATGTCCACACAAAAAACCAGCACAAGGATGTTTACAGCAGCTTTACTCACAATTGCCAAAACCTGTAGTAATCAAGATGCCCTTCAGTAGGTGAATGGATAAATAAACTGTTGTCCATCCAGAGAATGGGATAGTACCCATCACTAAAAAGAAATAAGCTCTCATGCCATGAGAAGACATGGAGGAAATTTGAATGAATATTGCTAAGTGAAAGAAGACAATCTGAAAAGCCTACACAGGTTATGATTCCAACTCTATGACATTCTGGAAAAGGCAAAACTCTGGAGACAGTAAAATGATCTGTGGCTGTGGGGGGTTCGGAGAGAGGGAAGGATGAATAGGCAGAGCA
>NC_138370.1:1627198-1648396 GCF_054177405.1 Leptonychotes weddellii
GTATTGAGGACGGCACATTCTGCATGGAGCACTGGGTGTTATGCACAAACAATGAATCATGGAACAGTTCATCTAGAACTAATGATGTAATGTATGGGGATTAACAGAAGAATAAAAAAAAAATAATAGGAAAATTCTGTTTAGGAATCAAATAAGGGTCATTTAGAATACTGAAAATTAAGTGAGAATATATGTGTAATGCAATCTTTCCCATATGACAATGGTGTCAATCCCACAGAATGGTGAACTCTATTTTCTAGGTCACAATCTCTAGAAACATATTCTTTCCAAAGGCCAAAGAATTCTTTGAGTCTGCCCCAAATGCTTTAAATGTATGACATCTTTTATGCCAATGCATACTCAGTCTCTGAAAAATACCAGTAGAAGGACTTGTTAACAATATCAAGAGATCAGAATTCATGGAACAGTGCAAGAAACCCCTCAAGCTTCGCCAATGATTAAGTTAAAGTTGTCAAACCGTTTTGTGAAATGTTTTTATAAACAACAAAAATAAAGAGTGCCAATCATGGTCAAGTCAATGGTCTCTCTAGTTCTCTGTCTCCAAGAGGGCCATACCAGAAGGCACAGTGCTCTTGTGGACTGTGTCCTTCATTGGAAACTACCTAACTTTAAACAAATTTTATATATATATATATATAAATATAATATTATATTATATATAATATGAAACAAATTATATATAATATAAAAATAAAGAACTGTATATATATAATATATATACACATACATATATACAATTTTACATATATATATATAGTTCTTCATTTTTTCTTTCATTTTTTTTTGTAGAACAACCAGAATTTTGTTGGTTTTTCAGCATGGTTGTCTCTTGAGGAAACAAGTCTCAGTTTGTTAGTTAACCCCTCCCCCCATCACTCAATGGAGAAAGGAAACAAAATACTATCCCAAGGTTTTCTGGCAGTTGTCTTCCCCATTCAGAGGTCTTTCCACTGTCTTACCCTCCAGGACTGACAGTTAAAGTATGGGCTTTTATTACCTCTCCCATTCCCCACTGAATTGAATAAGGTGATCAAATACAATTTCACGATCCCTATAAAGACGGTGTGCATGCACACGTGTGGCTGAACCTTGAATGTGCTTCTTCTGCATTTCCTTACTTCAGCCCGACTGCCTTGCCCCTCAGAGCCCCAAACAGCCACTCCCATCGTTGGTCATGGGGTCCTGTCTGCGCCCCTCTTCATTACCCTTACTCAGAATGTGAGAGCCCCGTGTTCAGGATTTTTAATTTGGATCTGTTTCTCTCTGCCTCTCCACCTAATCCTTCTTCTCCTTTTCTTTCTCTTTTACTTTTCTTAAATATATCTTGCTTATTTTATTTGTCCACTGATATGGTCCACGTTATCATTCCCAGACTCTTCTCATTGTAGGTAACTGACAGCTTTACACAACAGCTAAATGTTCTCAAGCTATCATGAGTCAAGAACCAAGAAGTTGAATGAAAGAAAGAGAAAAAAGAGAGTTTCTTACAAGGCAGCCAAGATCCTTTATCAATAACACACTATAATTTTACATTTAAGAGGTAATAATTTATGTGATTTTTACATCTTTTTTTTTTTTTTTTAATTTACCATGACCCTTTCTTCATTAACATGGATTGTGAAGCTAAGGCCTTCCAAAACCATTGTGCCTTCTGAGCCAAGTACAGAAAACAATGAGGCAAATTTGGGACCTTGAGCTGCATCACAGGCTCCCGGGGCACATAACAGTGCTCAACGTGGATCCACGTTTTCTCAGGTTCTACGGCTCGGGCGCTGCTAAGCACCTGACAGACTGCAAACTACCCATTCCTGCGGGGACACTTTGAGGGGCAGGAGGGCGAGCAGATGGGTCACAGAATGGCTACACAAAGGTGGGGTCCCAAGAAGACTGGGTGTTTGGAGCAAGTAGAAAGGAAGATGGGTTCATGTTCTGAGGACCAGAGACAGAAAGTAACTTGAACACCTCCCCAGACAGCAGGAGGGATAGATGCCAAAGATCAAAACAGATCAGGGAAGGCTCCTTTACAGGGTGGCAGTGAAGGGAAAGACCCCATGCACATTCCCGATATCTACTCCCTAATGGTATTTTCCTGTAGCTAGAAAGGTATGTGCCCCTGGGGAGGGGTGGGAGAGGACAAACTCCGGAGGACGGGATGTAAACTGAGACCAAGAAAACACTGAAATTACTGGGTTATTGGGAAATGACAGCACAAAACATTATATAAGCAGACTGCTGGGACTCAGAATAGAAATGAATTGAAAGAGAACATTAAATTTACATTACAACCATCTCATTACATATACACAGAATATACTCACAACCCTCTTTGGAAGACAGTTACTAATGTATACGAAGTCATGTCTTCTTTTGCCACATGACTGTTATTTTAAGAAGTTGCTTTTGGTTTCTGTGACTGTAAGAGGTGAAGTTGGGAAGGCTGAAAACACAGAGTAGGGTCCAGTTTTCCACCATTCTTACATTAAATGCTTTCTCAGTCCATTTGCAGAGTGGCTGCTTTATTTCTGTTTTCAAAGTGCACGTTCTTGCCTTTCAGTCTAGACGATGAAGGACAATTGCTTGTGTCTTCTGGCTTTCCCTGTTGGTCACAATGTTCCTAATTGTTTGAAGCTTGTGCCACACCTTTAAATATTTTGAATATTAGCCCTGTCTTTCAACCTAAGTATGTCAAGGTAAGCAGCATTCTCCTAACATCAGATTAACTCTTGAATTGTATCTCCACTCGGTGATTATGTTGCCCCTACTCAGGCATAGAAAAAATTTAGGAGAATAATAATACAAAATTAGGTAAAAGTTCTACAGTTTCACTGCTGTGGATGTTTCACACTCTTAAATAATTTCCATCCAGCTGCACAGAAAAAAAATTTTTTTGAGTTCTTTTTCCCTGTAATGTATTCCTCTAAACCATGTAGAAAACATAATATTAAAATACAACTAATTTAGACCTAAATATAACATTGGCTAAATTTAACTGGCAGTTGCCAGATGGCACTTTAGCATCTATAGAGTAAAATGCTGATTTTACTGCCTTTGTAGGCCATAGAAAGTTTTGGCTTGTTTAAGAACCAGGGGAATTCCATTTTTAAAAAAAGGTTAGAACTAATACACAAATTCAGCAAAGTTGCAGTACAAAATCAATGCCCAGAAATCACTTGTGTTTCTACACACTAACAATAAACAGTCCAAAAGGAAAATTAAGAAAATGATCTCATTTATAATAGCATCAAAAAGAATAAAAATTTAGGAATAAATTAAACCAAGGTGGTGAAGGATGTGTACAATGAAAGCTACGACAACATTGCTAAAATAAATTAAAGAAGACACAAATAAGTGGAAAAAATCGTCTGTTCCTGGACTGGAAGACTTAATACTGCTCAAATGCCAGTTCTACCCAAAGCAATATATAGACTCAGTGCAATCCCTAGCAAAAATCCCAATGACCTTTTTTTCCTCCAGAATAGAACAATCCATCTGAAAATTCATATGGCACTTCAAAAGAACCTGAATATCCAAAACCATCTTGAGAAAGAAAAAGTTGGAGGTCTCACACTTCCTGCTTTCAAGACATATTATAAAACTATAGTAATTAAAACTGTGTGATAGTGGCCTGGAAATAGACATACAGGCCAATGGAATGCTGAGCCCAGAAATAAACCCTCATAAATGACCACATGATTTTTGACAAGTCCTAGGACCATACAGTGGGGTAATAATAGTCTTTTCAACAGTATTTAGAAAACTGGGTATCCACAATGAAGTTGGACCTTTATCTTATAACATGTACAAAGTCACGTCAAAATGCGGCAAAGACCTAAATGTAAGAGCTGACACTCTAAGAAGAAAATAGGGAGGAAAAGTTTTAAGACATAGAATTTGGCAATGATTTCTTGGATATGATACCTAAAGCACAAGTAACAAAAGGAAAAATGTGTTACTGTTGAGTTTTGAGATTCTTCATATGCTGCAGATACTAATGCTTTGCCAGGTATTCACAGTATTTCTTCTGCTCTGTAACTTGTTTTTCTATCCTATTAACAATCTTTTGAAGAGTAAAAATGTTTAGTTTTGATGAAGTATAATCAATTGAATGTTGTCTCTTATAGATCAAGACCTGAGATCAAGAACCAGATGCCTGAGCTACCGGGTGCCCCATAATTCAATGGATTTTTTTAACTTACCTTGAGACTTCCTCTTTGACTCATGGACTATTTAGATTCTCATCAGAACACTATTGTCATTTGAACTGATGTTTACCTATAGGAAAGATAAGACTTTTCTGTGATTGCTTTCAAGATTTTAAATTTTTCCTTAGTTTTCAAAAATTTAATCATGATGTCTTAGCATGGATTTATCCTGTTTGGGGTGTGCATAGGTCTTGAATCTATAGGTTAATGTATCTTGTCCAAATTGGGAAGCTTTTAGCCGTTAGCTGTTTCAAGATCGTCTATTTCCTCTCCTTCTGGAACTACAGTGACACAAATATTAGATATTTTTTATAGTCCCACACATTCCTGAGGCTCTGTTCTATTAGTTTTTTTGGGGGGGGGTCTGTTTTTTTTTTTTCTGTTGTTCAAATTAGGTGGTTTCTATTGTTCTATGTTCCAGTTCACTGGTTCTTTCCTCGGTCCCTTCAATTCTGAGACTAAGCTCACCCACCAAGTTTTTTATTTGATTACTCTATTTTCCACTTCTAAATTTTCCATTAGGTTAATTTTCACATTTCTTTGCTGAGACTTTTTGTTTTTTTGCTGAAGTTTTCTATTTTTCATTTGTCTCAAGTGTTTTTATAATAGCCGACTGAAGCACTGTTTCATGATGGCTTTAACATCTTTGCTAGATAGTTCTAACATCTCATCAAGGTGGTTCATCTATTAATTACATTTTTTTTAAGTTATTGAGTTTAAGATCTTCCTGGTTCTTAGCATAAGGATTTTTAGTTGCATCATGGACATTGAAAAGTTCCATTAGGTGGCTCTGGACCTTATTAAAATCTTCTGTTTTAGTGGGCATCCTCTGCCACGGTGCTATGGAGGAATTGGGGACACAACCTCATTAGTGGCCAGTGGGGGTAGAAGAACAGATGTTCCATTAGCTTCCAATGAGACCCAGGAAGTGTGTGCCTCATTACCGCTGGGCGGGCTTGGGAGTTACCGCTGCCCATGGGGTCTCCCCTGACACGGACACTGCAGTGGGTTGTTACTGCTGGCTATTGATGAAAATACTGAGTCCCCACTAAGCCGTTTCAGTGGGAAGGGGGAGTAGCTTCTTGTTATTGCTGGCTGGGTCGGAAGTCCTTCTGCTTTCCACTGATGCCACAGGGGGGGATGTTCATTCCTGCTGACAGGGAGGAAACTCCCACCTCCCATGGCATCCTATGATGCTGGTCTAGCAGGCATGTGAGGGTCCTCACTGCAGCTTCGACAGCATGAAGGTGTTCTGTGTGGTCTTTGTTGGCATGGGTGGGATAGGGCACAGAACTTATTTTTGTGGTGTTTGGCTGGAGTAGGGCCATGGTTGTTCAATTGTTTTCTATTTTTCTAAGATGCCCGTTTTATTTTCTGTTGGCTAGAGAGGCCAGGCTTGGGTTGGGCCATTTTTATCTGTACTCATCAGCACGTCTGTGTTGCCAGCCTCCTCAGCCCCAAGTCTTGGATGTAAGAGACAAAAAGAAAGCCTGCAGAACTCACTGCCATGTGGTTCCTTGGGTCCTGAGATGCTCACCTGCTCTACCTTCTCTCCACCTTTCAAGTGCTGTTATGTTTGTTTCACAGATAATATATGGGAGGTTTAGTAGTACTTTGCAGAAGGAAACAAGAAAAGTACATATACTCTATGTTCCTGAAAGTGGAAGAAGAGAGTACTTATTTACAAACAAAAGTATCCAAAGGTTTTTGACACAACTCCATTCCTGAAATGTGAGAAAAAAAATCTGATACATGCACAAAATGCTCACGGATATTTTATTATTTTTGTAATGGGAAAAGTTAGAAATAAAAAGGTACCAATAGGAAGAAATTGGTTCCACATGTATTGCATGTGGAAAATATGCAATACTGTGTAAAATAATGCTGTAACTCATTTTTTTACATCACATGGAAATATATTCATGATACATTTCTGAGTGACTACAAAGCAGATTGCAAATACGATGCATAGAATGAACTCCTTTGTAGAAAATACTGTGATATGTGTATGTATAAACAGTCACATAATTTTGCATTTATTTATGTAAGGGGATCCTCCTTAATCTCATTCTCTGTCTTGCAGCTTTCTTTTTTAAGTTCTTTCTTTTCTTAAGTTCTCATCTAAATTAAGTCTTCCAATCTGCCCACAGGGTCTTCCCAACCTCATGATCCCTAACTGTTGGTACTTTTCCCTTCAATTAGTTTTTTTTTTCCCCCCACACGATCCAATACTCTCACCTCCTCCAGATTGTTCTAGATTGTTCCTCATCTTTAGTTTCCCTCTTTCTATTGGAGAAGTCTGATTGGTCCATCACCAGGCATCTGCATTTTGTAAAAATCCTGAAGAGGCACCTCAGAACCTGAGTCTTCCCTTTCGAGTTGTTTTGGCACTTCTCCCACCCCACTTTTATCCCCAGCACGTGAACAGTCACACCAGTGACATGACCACTCTCTAGGCTTCGTGTCATCCCATTGCAAAGGTCGATGTTCTTTCTCCTACTGACCTTGCATGGATATTACATCAGCATGTGACCACATCTGAAGATTCCCTTCCTCATATGCTTTCTAAACTTAGCTTTCCGGAAAATACACCTAGACCTGGTTTTCTTCTTCCTGCCCAGGTTTTTCCCCTTCAGTGGGTGTTCATGGATCCAACTCATTTCCTCAGTTTCGAGATGGTGATATATCCCAGCAATCATTCCTCAGAACTGTTCTGTCTGTCTCCACTCTTCTCCCCACACTTGTGTTTGTGATGCTCCTCCATTCATCTCCTCAGGGCTACAGACCATAAGAATAACACGTGTGTGCCAGATCCCTAAACAAACCTAAAAAAAAAACCCATTTGCAATCAGAAGTTAGAATTTTTCTGTAAACTCCTGAACTAGAAATCCCACACACAGCGTACAGTTTTATTTCAGACAGTAACATTTGCTGCAATAAAAATCTACTTATCAGTAAATAGAACTTCTCTTTTTCATTTCAATTCTTTAATCATTGTGAGTCAAACTGAATTATTCATAATTCTTAAAACAACATAATGTTTGGACATGTTTGCTGCAATTTAAAGTAGCAATTTAGATGGAAAGAAAACTTCTCTTTATTCATTTTAGCATATAAGTAAGCAATTAATCTCGGTTTGAGTTTATATGACTGTTTAGTAGTAATGCTTTCCCATCCATTTACACATTGAACTCAACATGCATTCTGTAATTTTTATTTCTTGTTTTTGTTGTTGTTGGAAATTTAGCCCTTGGGCAAAATAAAGGAAGTAATTACTTTTTGTCAAAATGTTGCAAGACTGTAGCTCAAGGGTTATAAAGGAGACTTCCTCAAGTCTGTATGTCTTCTATTCCTACCATTATTTTACTTATTCTGAGAGCCCTTAGGAGGCAACGCTCATCATTAATGGACTCACTATTATGCTTCTAATTTTAACAGAAGGTTTTGGATATGTGGTGTTGTAAATGAGATATATTATTTGAAAAAAAACGCATAAGTGAAAAGTTTTACCAATATTCTCCTTTGATATATTTCCATTTAAATGGCCAATTTTATTAAAGTGCAAAGGGACTCTAGCCACACACATCTTATCATTGGTAACCGTGTCTCTTAACATCAGAGAAATCCTAGATCCAATGAGAAAACAGCCTTCTTAAAACAGCTCTTCAGAAAACGGCTCACAGTCTACTCATACATTTAGATTTATTTGTGGATATAAACATGCATATTATAGAGCATCTGCTTTTCACCTTTTCATGATTTATCATAGTTGAAAAATGTTGAATTTGTTACTATTTGGACAAGTAATTTTATGACTTTTTTATAGAGTGACTTAGCGTCTATTTATATGGGAGTGGATATTCCAAAGCCCCTCACAGAATGGAAATGACTAAGCCCCTGAAAGTAAGAAAGGTCAATTCACATTGAGAATATATATAATTTCTAAGCAGGATGACTCAGTGGGTACATGATAGCCTTGTTCGCCGAGGGTAATGTGACCATATGGTCACTTGCTGCCCTCGGGACAGGACCCGGGAGCACACTGGGAGTTGTTTTAGAAAAAGACATATAGTCCTTCGCAGAAGATAGCCTGACCTTGCTCCAGAACCTGAAAGGTCCACACCGTGAGCTCCTCGGTGGGGTTCACGTCTTCTCTCATCACTAATATCCCCGGAACGAGAAAGTGCCAGGTCTTGTGGCCCATGTGGCACTGTAGCTCAAACCTTTGCCTGGGACCACAGCAGAATCCTTTCTGCTCAGAACCCCCTCAGAGCCACCACATTTGGAGTCAACTGCAATCTGAGCTGAAGCAGCATTCTCAAGTGCAGAGCACCCTGCTGCCACGGCCTGGCGTAATAGGCACCGTATGAGTCCAGATTCTTCAGAGGGATGGAAACTGGGGCAGGATTTCTGTTACTATCTTGTGGTAGAATTCCCTCTTCTTTGGGAAATCCAAAGAGATATTATTCTTAAGACCTTCAACTGATTGTATGAGGCCCACCCATGTTATGGAAGGTAATCAAAATTTATTGATTCTAAGTATTAATCATATCTGAAATATGCCCTCCTAGGAACATCTAGACTGGTGTTTGCCCAGACAGCTGGTCACTATACCCTACTCAACTTTGCACATCGAATTACCCATCACAGGCATTGTTGTGCCTTCTTCATGATGAGAAGTGTGTGATTCAATAATTTCTCCCTTAATTTTAATAATGAGTTCCAGCATCCCCTTAAATAAAAATCCCACATCTAAATATTTTACTAACATGGCAGGACTCTGAATGTGCAAAGAGTATATCTCCATCCTATGGAATACATCTGTCTCCAGCATGGGTATATGACCTATTAGCATGATGCCATCGATTTAATGGATTAATGTGCTATCAGCAAGATGTTCAGATAATTCAGGTCTCTCTGGAGGACATTATGGCAGAGGGTTGGATATTTAACCTAGCCTTGGGGCAAAACTCTAAATGCACACTGTTGTTTTATCCATGTGGATATGCACTTGTTCTGATCCCTTTTCTGACTGTAGCCAGATAAACTATGTTTACTCACTCTCGTAAGGACAGAGCCTGAGGCATGGATGCTAAAGCCTGGTGAAGTGTTCAGAAGCATATTTTCATCTTCCCAGAACCACATGTGCTTTGCAGGACACTGACTGGAAATTGAAATGGTGATATGAAAGGGACCACTTCCAGACCCTTTGTATTTGTAGGGGTGGCTCTTAATCCCTAAGGGATGGAATATTGTTGTTGATGTTAAGTCTTGGCCACATGGGGAGGGGGACAATTTTAAGGGCATCCACTTGATCATTTGTATATGACAGCTTCTGAGCCACTAAGTAAGGCCCCAGTATGGGAACGGTGACAAATTCAGACATGCCTACTGTATTTATTTATGTAAGAACTGAAGACATAGCCATTGGGTGGGTCTGTGGACTGAGTGGGCCTGTTATAGACAGACTTTACTCAGGAGTTCATTTGTTACCTGGTACCCATGTGCTCCCAATTTAATAAGGAAGCATAAAGATGTTTCAAGTCTCTGAACATTACAGCTGACACAGACCCATGTACTGCACTTACCTGGAATAAATTATTGGGCATCCCCTTACCTTAGTGCTAATGACTTTGTCTATACAAATTCTAGACTGTGTTTGTACTGTGTGCAAATTATGAAGATTTGCAATATATCCAAGCCTTGCTTCCATCATCAGGTAAATGGAAATATTAGAGCAAGAAAATGGGCGGATTTCGTCAATGTCTGAGTAACTCTGAGTAATCTGATTATTATTGTCCCCTTTCTTGTAGCTAGATTAATATAAATCACATAGAATGCATGTGATAAAAATGTGATATCCCAAGAATTAAATTGTTATAAGATGCATTTAACTGGGTTGTCCACTTGAAAGACAATATTCCTGAAAATAATAAAATGGATACTTTAAATGATCATGGAATGTTGAGACATTTAAGATTATAGCATTCATGTAAGACAAAATTTCTATTTGCTAGGAAAAAAATGTGAAATCTCTGTTTTCTGAATTTCCCAGTGATATGGGACAAATAATACCTCAGATATGCAGTTAATCTGCATTAAGTTCTCCAGGAAATTTCTCTGTGATGAAGAACATGCAATGTGGTGGAGGACATGCTGGCCTATTTACAAATGTAAACATTTATGTATCATTTTTTTCCTAGAAACTAACAGATATGTGCCCTAACAAATAAAAAAACAAACATATAAAATATTTTCCTATTGGATAAACAGGGTGTGTGGTCAGGGGGCCGGGTCGGGGCGGGGGGAGTTGAATGGGAATGTAGAATACCATATTCCAAAAGAGATGCCTTCAAACTACATTTCAAAAATCAAATTTAAGTTATAAAGTCTGGGAAGCCTTTATTTGCTCCTTTTGGGGAGTAGAGAAATTGTAAATTTTAATACAAAACCTCACAATCTTAAGTCTGCTGTCATTCCAAAGTGCCATATTTAATGCAGATTACACAGTAGGGTCACCCTTTACTCTAATACAAGACTTTCTGCTCTTTTTTCTTTTTCCCCTGATAGATCCAGAAACAAAACTACTTTAAGAAATAAAGTTACAATTCAGCAAAATTTAGGGAAAATGGTTTACATAAAAACATGCAAAATAATATTTCTTTTGCTCAAAATTTAAGACGTAAATGATCAAGAATCCCTGCAATATTAAAATGTTCTTACATATACTGCAAAATGTAAGGTTTTCTGGGAAATAACACCTGTCATTTTGTAGAGCACCCTCAAGTATTTCACTAGAAACAAATGAGGAATGGCTGGTTTATCCAGCTCCTTAGTATGACTAGCAACTTCCTACAGAAAAATACGGTGCATGTATTTCAGATGTATATGCCTCAACGCTTTCTTTCAAGACTAACAGAGCCCAATGACAACTACTAAGAACATTATAAATTTACCTTTGGGTATAGAGTGAGAAGCACGCAGCATTGTACAAAGGACTTGAGGCAATATTTTTAAACCTAGGATTTTCTAGTGTTTCTTGAATATGGCTCCCAAAGGGAAATATACATGTCAAAACAAAGCAGGTGGAAGCAAAAGAATTCACACACAGAGAGATTTAATTGCAAGGGGACTCAACATTGCCTCCGGACATGTTTGCAATAAGAGTATTAATGACTGAGTAAGAAACATGGCAAGAAATATTTGATGTTGCTCAAGGAACAATAAAAGACCTAAAAATGTGCCTTAATTCAGTGGAGGGGAGTAAAGAGTGGGCAACATTTTTACTTACTTATATAAATCTTTATATACTGCTATATAAAGATTACATGATCCCAGAAAGAACGGGAGGGGTGGAAAATGAAACCAGGAAAATGGACATGAGGTTGCCAGGGTCTGGGCGGAAGTCCAATTGCCTACTGGTCTTTGCGTTCATGCAGTGGGAGTTTGTCAAGTGGCTGAGTCTGTGCTTTAGTTACTGATACACACACTCTTTGCTTTAGAATTGTATTTTCCAGATCTAAAACTTGAGATATGCCTTCATAGAAAAATGCAATCATTCTGCTATATGACCAATATTCACATTTTTGAAAATGACTCTCAATTTTTCCTTTCTTCTTCCTAACCTTCCCTAACTCTTTCTTCCTTCCTTTATTTATTTATTTATTTTATTATTATGTTATGTTAATCATCATTCATTGCAACATTAGTTCCTGATGTAGTGTTCCATGATTCATTGTGTATAATACCCAGTGCTCCATGCAGAACGTGCCGTCTTTAATACCCATCACCAGGCTAACCCATCGCCCCACCCCCCTCCCTTCTAGAACCTTCAGTTTGTTTCTCAGACTGCATAGTCTCTCATGGTTCGTCTCCCCCTCTGATTTCCCCCTTCATTCTTCCCCTCCCTACTATCTTCTTCTTCTTTTTTTTCTTAACATATATTGCATTATTAGTTCCAGAGGTACAGATCTGAGATTCAACAGTCTTGCACAATTCACAGCGCTTACCAGAGCACATACCCTCCCCAGTGCCTATCACCCAGCCACCCCATCCCTCCCACCCCCCACCCCCAACTCTGGCAACCCTCAGTTTGTTTCCTGAGATTAAGAAATATTATGCTGAGCGAAATAAGTCAATCAGAGAGAGACATGTATCATATGACCTCACTGATAGGAGGACTTCTTAATCTCTTTCTTCCTTTCTTAAACCTTTCTTTACAGGACACGACCTGGTACTCTCTGTGACCTTCCCCTGGACCTCTTGTCCAGAAGGACTTGATGCCTGCTGCTGCTGCTATTGCCAGCAGACAGCATCTGGCTTTGGGCTCTCTAGATACTGCCTCCAGCAGATGCCGAGCTCAAAGTCTTTCCCAGAGAGTCATACCTGTGACCAATCAATGTGCAAATAGAAAGGCTTGAGTATCCTGCAACTCTAGGAAAATTCTGAAAGGCCTTTATAATTCCAGAATTTCCCAGTTTTGTTCAAGGTTCTTATCTTAAGCTTCACCTCTGCTGCTCCTGCCAAGGAACCTGAGCCACAAGGAGCTGTGTGTCAGGTTAATAAAACGGAGCAGCACTCCGTGCAGAAGTGACGGGCCAGCAGCATGGGTAGCATTCAATACTTCAGCGGACATCAACACACCATTGTTAACTGATGTCTGTCATTTACATTAAGGCCTCTCTTGCTGTTGTACATTCTCTGGGTTTGGACAAATGTATAATGACATGTATCCATCATTAAAGTATCACAATGAGTAGTTTCAATGCCCTGAAAATTGCACCTCTTCGCCCCCGCCCCCAAATCCATGGAAACCACTGATACTTTACTGTTTCCATATTTTCCACTTTCCAGAATGACATATAGTTGCAATCATACAGTATGTAGCCTTTTTAGATTGGCTTCTTTCACTTAGTCATACGCATTTAAAGTTCCTCCATGTCGGGGTGCCTGGGTGGCTCAGTTGGTTAAGCGACTGCCTTCGGCTCAGGTCATGATCCTGGAGTCCCGGGATCGAGTCCCGCATCGGGCTCCCTGCTGGGCAGGGAGTCTGCTTCTCCCTCTGACCCTCCCCCCTCTCATGTGCTCTCTCTCATTCTCTCTCAAATAAATAAATAAAATCTTTAAAAAAAAATAAATAAAAAAAATAATAAAGTTCCTCCATGTCTTTTCATGGCTTGATAGCTCATTTCTTTTTAGCACTGAATAATATTCCATAGTTTGGATGCTTGTTCTTAAATGGTATAGAATATATGAAAAATGATGTAATTAAAAGGTAATGAAGGATCTTAGCAAAAACCAGAAAATCCAGTTTAGCCAAACACAGAACCCATGAGGAAAAAAAATATCTCTGATTTATTTTAGTGAATATTTTAAAAGAATTTCATTTATTAAAACAGAAATTACAAAAATGAGAAACTTTAACTCCTGAAATGAGAGAAGACAAAGTTAAAAAAATAAGATCAAAACAACATCATTACAGAATTCATAAGTAAATTAGGAAAAAGCAAAAAGCATAATAAATGCAGCTGACAACTAAATTATTAATAAATAGTAAAACTTTGGGGCAATCACAGTGAATGTGAAAGTCAAATAAATTAGAGCACGTATAAAGAAAGGCCAAAATTTGCTTCATAGAAGACAGTAAAATCATTGTTCCTAATATAAAAAACTAAATAAATAGTTTAGTTCTGTTATGCAAAGAATAAAACTAAAGGAAAACAATGTTTATGAAGATCCCATACAGAATTATTAATTGGAAAACATCTTGATATTTCAAGAGTAAAGAAATATTCAGGCATGCAAGTCCTGGTGGGGGGAGGAGGAAGACTCGCCTCATTTGGGGGAGGGAGGAGTCAGACTTGCAGAGGCTGCTTTCCATGTGGCTGCAAGTTGCGTAGAGGCACATTCCTGGATGTGCTTACAAGGCAACAGGGCTTGCCCTGCGGTGCCCACCCCACCGGGGCCTCCGCCACCTGCCATCATCCATTCAGGGCGCCAGCACAGTGAGGGGGGACCTCCAGCCCGGGGGTCCATAGAGCACCTACTCTAGACTGTGCACGTTCCGGTGTTTACATGGGAAAAGAAAGAGCTCGGTTGTTTAATCTTGGTACTTGGGGTCCCAGTTTATGTTAATCCAAACTGATAATCAGTTACTGCATGTGGTCAGGCCGGTTTAGGGGACCCTAGGCCTTCTCTGTTTTGTCTCTGCATCAAGAAATACTGCTGTACTTTTCCAGACACCATGCACGAGTAGGGCTAACGAAATCGGCGGC
Organism: Leptonychotes weddellii; assembly: GCF_054177405.1. Classification (NCBI taxonomy): domain Eukaryota; kingdom Metazoa; phylum Chordata; class Mammalia; order Carnivora; family Phocidae; genus Leptonychotes; species Leptonychotes weddellii. Next base: position 1,641,696 of record NC_138370.1, read on the forward strand.
TTGGATTCTGATTTTTAGACCCTAAGTAGCCACAGCCAGAAGGGAGGAGGTCTTACAAGGGTCTCACTGAGAACCTGCGTGATCTATATGTAATGATCGATGTGACTTTCAGGTTTCCTTCTTTGAGGAGACAAGAGGAGACAAATGTTCCTTCTGGGGGCAGAACCCAAACTGTTTGTTCACACAAACCAGTGCAGTAGCCAGAGTTAGGGGACTGCATCCAAGGAAGCCACCTTTCCACCCACTTCCATCCTCCTTTCCTTCCAGAGGAAAAGGACTTCCAGAAGTTTGCGGGATGCTCGGATTTCACAATGAAGACAATATTTTAAGTCTGCCTTCTGTGTCAGCCCATGCAACTGATTCTGGTCAAGAGGACGGACATATAAGGGTAGGGTTGGTGCCACTCCTGGGAAGTGACTTTAATGGGAGAGGACTTTTCCTTTCTCCACTTCCTGTTTCCTTGCTGCCTGGATTGGAAGTGAGGGCTGTCCCTCAAGTGCACATTCCACACCCTGAAGTTCCCTTGGTAATAGTCCTATACAACAGACCAGCACAAAGGCCAGTGTCCTTGACCATGGGATGCAGTATTCATCCAAAGTGGGGTACTTTATATAGACTTTAACAAGAAAGAAAAATCTCACATTATTATACTGGTCTATTTCTTACAACTCACTCTAATCCTAATCTATAGACCAAGTAAAGACAAGTGATTTCTTTTATAAGCCACAGGGAGCCATCGAATTGTTCTATTCAGAGAAATAGCTGAGACGTATGTGTGTTTTAGCAAAATCACATTGAATTATTGAGTGGAGCAACTCCCCAGTCAAGCTCACCAGCCAAGAGGCGATTGCAATGATGTAGAGGAGGGTTATGGGCAGAACATTGAGGTACTTATTTATGAACATACTGGGGTTAGGGACCTGTGAATCATCCTAATAGATAACCCGCATCTCAGCATATCAGCCCAGGGGTCAGAATACAGGTGAATGCAGGGTAAAGAGTGGTAGTGGTCATCGCTGAAAACTACAAACATCAATGAAATGCTCGAGCATGTCGATTTTACATAATGGGCAAAAACAAAGCACAGCAATATGAAAAGAACCACAATGCCTACAAAACCAGGAAGAGCTGTGTACATGAGTCAAAATAAAACCAGGTAATGGGAGAAAAAGAAGTAGTATATCACAATAGATAACATCAGTTTTTCAGAGAGTTCATTAACATCAACAAATAGAAAACTTTCTGTGATTATTTTGGCAGCATGGAGGCCATGAGGATGCTTTGGAAGAATGCAGTTTAGTAGATAGGTGGCATACAAGCCAGAAATTAGTAACTTCTTAAACATTTTAGCATAACTTAGTGATCTGTGCATGGTAAGATACTGCTACCCACTAAAATAGGATAGACACTTGGAAGATGAGCTTTAATTGTTCAGTCTTGGTGAAAGGTCGATAGATCTATCCATGTTTCTTGATGGTAGATTTTGTAAAACTACACATTTAATAAAGTAGGTAATACTGCTGACAACCTATAATTTGAAATGATACCCGAGTACATGGCAAGGATGAAGATCTCACTAATACTGCCTGAGCCTGGTAAGTGTTAGGGATGTGCTATGATGGGAAAGGGGGACTATCCATTGTTCTGGCATCCTATTGCCATGAGGACAGTTTTCCACAAGACTGGCATGGCTGGGCTCTCTCTGTGCCTTTCGCCACAGAGAACTACAAACGCATTTGAAGAGGGGATGCAGGTTGAGGTCACTATTGGGCCATTTCGCTCTGGTATAATAATCCAGTCTACTAAAAGACTATCAGTACTGGGATTTGTTGCATTTCCTTCCTCTCTGGCCCAGAGGAGTGTGAGGAAACAGCTCCAGGAAGCACGTCTGTTCTACAGAGTCCCACTTTCTTTCTCTGAATGATTTCTCTGTGGTCCCCGGTAGAAGTGAAGGGGAGGGGAGGCAGAAATGTTGATAGGACGATGAATATGGTGGTCCGCACCATTGATCTCATTGGGTTTACTGAGCAATGTGAAGAACAGATAAGTAAATGGGACATTACAACACAATATAAACAATACTTTCCTTTAAGAGAGAAAATATCACTTATAGTGAATATCAAACACATTTTCTGGTTGACCAGAACCTTTGTGCACCCTTAATATTTTGGGAGAATTTTCAGCTTTATGAGTCCCAATTTCCCCAGGTAAAACCTTGAGAACTTGCCTCTCTTCAGCTTTCTTAAAAATGAGGACTTGAGGCTTATTCTAGGTTCTGCTAATCAGGACAATTACTATAAGGAGCGAGTTGGAAGTGTGCAACTTGAGAGGGACACTATCCATGGATTCATGGTGCCAACATGGAGAGCAGCAGTGGCTTCCCACGTTCAGTGTGATAGCAGTTGCAGAGGAAGTTCATGACCTAGATCTGAAGTCTGAGTGAGCAGAGGTAGTGATACCAATAAAGTCGAATCCATAAGAATCCCACAAACTAAAACATCTGGTTTCCAAGGCAGCAACAACAGTGGGAACAGTCTCTTTATCAGGGCATTTCCATGGTGTAGTTTGGGACCTTTTTACTGGAGCATAACCCTGGGCCCCTTTCTCCACTTGGTAAATGATTCTGTGAGCATCTGTTGCTTATATCAAAATATACCTACTGACACAGATGTATCAAACCTAGATGTTGGGACTCAAGGGACCTTCCTGGAGGAAGTAGCATGTAAACTACATGCTAAGTTGAAACTTAAGCAAATGAATGAGAGTAAGAGAGCAATGCATCTGAAGGAATAGAAAACAGGTTAAGAGGACTGAGACACTGTACAAAGATATGCTGGCCTCCCAGAAATGAAAGAATTTCAAAATCACTGGAAAATAAGGAAAAGGGAAGTAAGGTTAGAGAGTAAAAAAGGCGTTAAATCTTCCAAACCACAATAAAGATATTGCTACATGGAAGATAAATGGAAACTCCTTAAAGGGTATTAACAAAGAGAATGATACGTCCAGATGTTTAAAAAGAGAGAGAGAGATCTCTATGACTGCATTGGAAGATGCAGTACTGAAGAAGTGGAGAGGAGGTAAGAGACTGTGGTTGTAATATAATCAAGAAAGGAAGGGGGCATAGACTAGGAAATGGAAGTGGGTATGAGAAGTGGATTAATTCAGGAGCTATTTGGAACTAATATAAAACAAGTCTTGGTGATTAGTTAGGTGTGTTAAAGCAGAGAGAGGAAATAGTTACCCAAGATAATAGTATAGATTATTGGGTAGCGAGGTAGTAGTTATTGAAATTGTTAGTATGGTAGGAGAAAATGAATCAGGTTTAGAAAGGAAATGACACCTAATTTTTGCAAGTTATGCATTAGGCATGCAAGCCCATGTGATATTCAAGTGAAGATGGGCATGTTGGCCCAGGAGAGAGATCTGGGCTTCCATCATCATCTTTGTTTCCATCTTCATATAAATAGTAACTGAAGGCATCAAATTAGCTGGGATTTTTCATGGAAAGTGGGAAGAGTATAAGAAGAAACTGGGCACAACTATGATGATATAAATCCTTAATATATGGTCAACAGAAGGGAATTTCACAAGGTAGGTGAAGTTGAGGCGATTGGAGAAACTGGAGGCAGCCAGGAAGGATGCTGTCCCAGATGCCCAGGGAGGAAATTGCTTTAAGAATGTTGGAGCAATTAAGGGAGATAAATGATGATCTTTGTGAAAATGATTTCTGTGAAATGGTGGGGATAGAGCTGGACTGCAGTTTGTTCATAACTGTGGGCAATGAATGCATGAGGACGCTGAATGCTGACAGTTTTTAGGAAGTATGGTTACAGAGATGAAGGTAAAGATGTAGCTTTTGGAGCTGGATTGTAGAACTGAATGTAGTACAGAAAAGGGTTCTGTTTATTATTTACCTATTACTTTCTTTCAAGGATGGGACAGAATTGAGTCTGATTAAGGCCTGATCTAAATGATCCATATGAAGGGAGCTGGGAAAAGTGGAAACTACAGAAGACAATAGGGTGCAATAAACTGTCGACATTAAAACTCTGTAACCTACTTTCAACAAGTATGATTGGCACTCCATTTCACATAGTCTGCAAACGTGGAGATTCCTATAAGAAAGGCCTAACAATTCAGTGTATTTGTCTTTCTTAAAATTCCATAGAAATATTTTAAAACATAAGAGATTTAAATTATGTTATATCTGTGGTATTGTGATAAAGAAATACAAAATTAATTGCAAAAAGACAATAGTAAAGAATTGTGTTAAATAGTCATCCTTTAACAGAATAGCTAGAAAGAAACAAAATAAATAGTTTTAGGCTGTAATTGAAATTTCATGATATATAGTGGGTACTGAAACAACTAAGACATTGTAGAGTTAAAAAAAAAAAAAAGTCCAAAACCTCACAGGTACCCTCTAAATTTCCAAAGGAGATAGAATGTTTCTCAACCAGAGAATATAATTTTCAACAGGAACATTGGGACCAAGGCTGCAGCCTGCTGATAAGAAGGACAATGAGTGCTATACAACTAAAAGTGGTTCCAGGGAATATGAACTATTTAAATTGAACACAATATAAAATCTCAAACTATGTCAGCACATCATAAGAAAATTATTTTATAATGTATATGCAGAGGAATTTAGAAAATAAGGTTTGTGTAATAGGGGAACTAACAAAATTCAGGAGTGTAGGATAAGGTTCAAGTATCTTAAAGTGATGCCTCTATTGTCCAAATATTGCCATTGTTGTTAAATAACATGAAGCAGTAATGTGACTGTGAAATTGGAAGTGAAATCAAGTCTTCCATTTTTAGAAACTATTTTCAGAAAGGTCTGTCAAACAACACAAGGAGTGAGTTCTTGAGAAAAGTAAGATGTTCAGGTTAAATAGAAGATGGTGTCATTGAAATTGTTCTAATTTTAAAATGCAATTATTCAACTAGCATATGTTATTTTCATTGAGTTCCTTGGTGGAAGCTTAAACACTTGGGTAGGATGCAATCTTGAAATATTTAAATGTGGAATATGACTAATATTGACAGAGGCTTCTCAGAAATTTAACCTGGGTAACTGTGCTGTTGAAGCATAGATAGTTTCGGAAATAAGTTTCATGAAGAAGGTGGCTCATTGTTATTTCTTATGAGGAGAAAATGTGTCTTTTATTTTCACATTCCTCATATTTGTGTTCAGATTTATGTACCTACGTTAAATAACATTTTATTTTTATTTCTGAAACTACTGGTTTCAAGAGTTAATTTGTGAACACAGTTATACAAATTTTACTTGTTAAATGATGTCATTGGGAATGGCTGAGTAAGTATCTATGAGCATTTTCTCTTCTATAAAAGACTTGAGAACACTGGCAAAAGTTGACAAAACCAGCATTTTCAGTTATCTGTAAATGAACCACCAGCTTGCGTTAATCTGGGGAGCATTTATTCAAGAATAGCTGAATCTCTCTAAAGACTGATTTTTTCAGCATTTTAACTTTTTTTATCCCTGGCCCCACTCCAGCTCGATGGCATCCATGAGAATACGCATTCTGTAGGCATGAGGAAAACCAGAAACCAAGCTGCCTCCAGAGGAATAAAATCAGAACTGAAGCTCTTTTAAAGTCCCATATTCAAAACATTGCTTATTATTTGACCTGTCCACTAGTCCCTAAAAAATCCATGCTCAATGCCTGTCAGTTACTTGACCTGACTTGGTGATCACCCAGTGTGAACAGCATTTTCCTCATGGGCATTATTCAAAAACAATTAGCACCAATCATTTAACATTGCAGCTGCTGGACACTGAGGTAAGAGTTGGGAGAAAAAAATAAGCTCACCCTAAAACTTAAAAGGAAAAGTCAGGGAAAGAGATGTCCATAGGAACTTTGAAACATTCTGACATAAACACTGAGTGTTAGGGGCACCTGGGTGGCTCAGTTCGTTAAGCATCAGCATTCAGATCAGGTCATGATCCCAGAGTCCTGGGATTGAGCCCCGCTTTGGGCTTCCTGCTCAGCAGGGAGCCTGCTTCTCCCACTCCTCCTCACTCATGTCTCTGTCACTATCACTGTCTGTCTCAAATAAATAAATAAAATCTTTAAATGCTGAGTGTTAAAGCCATACCCCAACATGCACACAGACCTGTGTGGTACAGACTGGGAGTCTTTATGATTCCAGGTGTGTGAGTAGAACTATCAAATCATTAGCTAACCAGAAGAGTCTTCAGGGCTCACATACAACAGAGAATACAGACTTTACAGAATCAGTTCAGAGACCCACTAAACTAATTTCAAGAACAACAAACCCTAGGGAGGGAGGTGAATCTAATTTCTTGAGTTGTTACATTATATTATTTAAAACGTCCAGTTCTCAACACAAAATTATGAGACATGCAAAGAAAGTGAGGTGTTTACATAGAAATAAAAATAATCTGTAAAAATGGTATTCAAAGAAGTCCAGGCCTCAGATTTACAGAGCAAAATTTTAAATCAGCTATTTGAAATATGTTTTAAAAGCTAAGGGAAAGCATATCTAAAGTATATTAATAAAATGATAGAAATGCTATCAAAAAAGACCCAAGTGGCTTGGCATCAGGGAAATCCAAATCAAAACGTCAATGACATACCACCTCACACCAGTCAGAATGGCTAAAATCAACAAGTCAGGAAATGACAGATGTTGGCAGGGATGTGGAGAAAGGG